>NC_060169.1:10561405-10565644 GCF_021292245.1 Micropterus dolomieu | reverse complement strand
GGTTCAATATTGAAGACACCTGGTGCCACACTCTAATCAGCTAATTAACTCAAAACACCTGCAAAGGCCTTTAAATGGTCTCTCTGTCTAGTTCTGTAAGCTACACAATCATGGGGAAGACTGCTGACTTGACAGCTGTCCAAAAGACGACCATTGAAACCTTGCACAAGGTGGGCAAGACACAAAAGGTCATTGCTAAAGAGGCTGGCTGTTCACAGAGCTCTGTGTCCAAGCACATTAATAGCGAGGCGAAGGGAAGGAAAAGATGTGGCAGAAAAAAGTGTACAAGCAATAGGGATAACCGCACCCTGGAGAGGATTGTGAAACAAGAGATTCAGAAAGAGTGGGCTGCAGCTGGAGTCAGTGCTTCAAGAACCACCATGCACAGACGTATGCAAGACATGGGTTTCAGCTGTTGCATTCCTTGTGTCAAGCCACTCTTGAACAAGACACAGCATCAGAAGCGTCTCGCCTGGGCTAAAGACAAAAAGGACTGGACTGCTGCTGAGTGGTCCAAAGTTATGTTCTCTGATGAAAGTAAATTTTGCATTTCCTTTGGAAATCAAGGTCCCAGAGTCTGGAGGAAGAGAGGAGAGGCACAGAATCCATGTTGCTTGAAGTCCAGTGTAAAGTTTCCACAGTCAGTGATGGTTTGGGGTGCCATGTCATCTGCTGGTGTTGGTCCACTGTGTTTTCTGAGGTCCAAGGTCAACGCAGCCGTCTACCAGGAAGTTTTAGAGCACTTCATGCTCCCTGCTGCTGACCAACTTTATGGAGATGCAGATTTCATTTTCCAACAGGACTTGGCACCTGCACACAGTGCCAAAGCTACCAGTACCTGGTTTAAGGACCATGGTATCCCTGTTCTTAATTGGCCAGCTAACTCGCCTGACCTTAACCCTATAGAAAATCTATGGGGTATTGTGAAGAGGAAGATGCGATACGCCAGACCCAACAATGCAGAAGACCTGAAGACCACTATCAGAGCAACCTGGGCTCTCATAACACCTGAGCAGTACCACAGACTGATCGACTCCATGCCACGCCGCATTGCTGCAGTAATTCAGGCAAAAGGAGCCCCAACTAAGTATTGAGTGCTGTACATGCTCATACTTTTCAGTTGGCCAACATTTCTAAAAATCCTTTTTTTGTATTGGTCTTAAGTAATATTCTAGTTTTCAGAGATACTGAATCTGGGATTTTCATTAGTTCAGTTTTAATCATCACAATTAAATGAAATAAACATTTGAAATATATCAGTCTGTGTGTAATGAATGAATATAATATCCAAGTTTCCCTTTTTGAATGGAATGGAATGGAAATCAACTTTTTTATGATATCTAATTATATGACCAGCACATGTATATCAGCCCTATTAGAAAGGCACAAGCTCTGGGTACATCCAGGTCTTTCAGGACCTCTGTTCCCTCAATCACAATTGTTGCACTGGCTGGCTCAGACAGGTTGGCACCTTTGGTTACAAGGGTCTTCAATGGTAATATCTCCACCACCAACCTGGCATAAGTAATGTCAGAACATATGTCAGTTTCTTAAGTTATCATTTTTAAAAATGTGAGTACCACAAATTATAGTGTGACTGAAATTAAAGAACCAGTGTGTAGGATTTAGGAGCATATAGCAATGAAATTGCAGATAACAACTTGTCCTTCCACGCATGTAGGAACGACTGGCTGCAAACTCTTGAAAAATGATATTCCATTTGAATATTATATTCCATTTCTGTCATATTCTGCAAACAGAGCATCCTAAATCTTACACACTGGACCTTTAAGTGCCTGATTTACCTGCCAGCTGCTCTTTGAAGTGATCCTTTTCCTTTTCTCAGAGATACACAACTAAGCCTCGGATAGCAAACTCTCTCCTCCTTTCCACAGAATTATCCTGTTAATAAGAAAAACATTTTCAAAGTGCTCCTCCATGAGGATTGAAAAATTACAAAAGGATGAGGATTTCTAATCATTTTCAAGACAGCCATTATAACTACTTAGAATGTTGTTATGCCAAATCAAAAAAATATCTCCAAAATAATACAAGATGATTCAAATGTTCAAACTTACAGAGAACTAGCACACACATGACAAACGCACATGTTGCAACAATGTCGTTTCTAAAACGTGGTGCCAGCTTTACAACCCACGTACGTTTGCACAGTGCTGAATCCATTGAATAAAACTAAACAAAACTGTGGCTCAATTAACCAGTTTGAACCTCACTAAAATATTACAGCTTAAACATCAACATTCAAAAATGTAAAACCGAAATATGTGGCATAACCTATATTGTTTAATTATGAATGTAAATCGGTACCTCCAATGGCTGTTGCAGACCAAACCTACCTAAATGTAAATTATTGTCTATTTTAAATTAAGAGCAAGCTAAATGCGTATTTGCTTACCTTTGCAGTGTTACAACGAATGCTTAAGAGGTTCAGTGCCAATCTATGGAACATTCAAAGTGACAGAACTGAATAAAAGAATGAATAAATAAATGCGGAAATATATCAAAGAAAGAATGAATGAATAAAAGAATAAATACATACATTTGTTTTTGCCTTTCCCCAAGGAGACCTATTGTCATTGCTTTTTCCTTCATCTTCCTTAACTGTCAATCAACGTGTTGTGGCCCGCCCAATAAGTCAGGTCGAGCAGCCGATGACTGATACCTATCTTCAGTGTGGATATGCTGTCCCTGGAAGAGTGTTATGATTGGTAGAAAGTTTAGAAGGAGTTATGCTGCGTTCAAGACCGGTCAGAACTGGGATATTTCCCAGTTGAAACTTCCGACTTCCCACATCAAAGCGTTCCAGGTGCATGGTGGTACATGACACCGAAAGTGAACGAAAACCATGGCTAACTGTGACAACGTGTACACACAGTTGTACCCTCAGCAGTGTTTTAGGTGTTAATTAAAAGGATGGCAGTTTAACTGCAACAACTTAATATAACATAAATAGCCTATAGTTACTAGTTAAAGGTTCAGTGTATAATATATCTGAGGATCTATTGACAGAAATGCAATATAATATCCATAACTTACTACCTTGAAAGAGAAGCAACAGAAGAAGCAGCAGCAGAAGAAGTAGCAGCAAGAGCAAGAAGAAGTTGTACGTTTCTAACTACTAACGTTAGGTAGTAGTAGAAGCTCTCCTTTATTAGTAGTGGAATTTTGGACAAATGGAGGACCACAGCTATTATTTAGCACAAGAGCCGACGGAGGGTGAATCTGCTTCGAAGAAGCGAAAGCATGATGAAGTCAGACTTATACGGGAGCGACGCAGGCAGAAATCACGGGTAAACATCGGTGTGGCTTTTCCCAGATGGAAGGGTCTAATGAGGGAAAAAAGGTTTTTTAAAGCGACACCGAAGTTGCCTGTTTTCTGATGGACAGGTAAGGTTTTCCAACTTTAGCATTGCAAATGAAAACTTGTTTGATAATGTTAGCATTAGACAGAAGCTAGCCATAGACACCATGAGAAGTGACTTTTCCCTTGTCAGTGATGTAAAATATGTAGTTGGATAGTATCATGTGGTTCTTCTCCCTCACTGTGTTATGGCTTCGCTATGTGGGGATAAATATGCTGGGTACGTTCGTTAGACAATCAGCTGATTAGTATTATTGACCGCAAAACAGCGAGTTAGCCTACAGCATAACAGCTCATATTAGCCAGCTAAACTTTTACTACCCTGTTAGAAGAAATATGTAACATTAGTTGATTGTTATTTCGAAGGTTGTTCTCTAGCGCTTCGGCTTCGTTTAGTGAACAGAAATGTGTCTTTTGTGTTTGTGAGACAATCAACTGAACATTATAATTAGCTAAAAACCGTAACATTGCATGGAGCATGGTGGCTCAGATTAGCAAGCTAAATGTTTACTGCCCTGGGGGAAAACATTTATTTTTACTGCTAACAGCATTACGATAACAACACTGTGTGCTTATCAAGTGACTAATTATGCTTATTATTGACCAAAAAATAGCAGTAGTAAGTGTAATAACTGGCTAATATTGTGAAACAATTATTAACCATAAAGTTACTATTCTGTACATCAGGGTTATTGAACTATGTGCAGTTGATGGATGACAGTATGGAAGTTTTCATTGCACTGAAAGACAACAGATTTTGTTTACTTTCCTCTGCCAGAAGATGTGTTACTCATTCTAGACATTTGGTGTAGTCATTTAGTGTTGTCTTTTTTTTGGGGGGGGGGGGGGGGGGGGGA
>NC_060169.1:10539873-10561385 GCF_021292245.1 Micropterus dolomieu | reverse complement strand
TTAAAGCGACACCGAAGTTGCCTGTTTTCTGATGGACAGGTAAGGTTTTCCAACTTTAGCATTGCAAATGAAAACTTGTTTGATAATGTTAGCATTAGACAGAAGCTAGCCATAGACACCATGAGAAGTGACTTTTCCCTTGTCAGTGATGTAAAATATGTAGTTGGATAGTATCATGTGGTTCTTCTCCCTCACTGTGTTATGGCTTCGCTATGTGGGGATAAATATGCTGGGTACGTTCGTTAGACAATCAGCTGATTAGTATTATTGACCGCAAAACAGCGAGTTAGCCTACAGCATAACAGCTCATATTAGCCAGCTAAACTTTTACTACCCTGTTACACTTTAACCTCTACACACAGACTATAGTTGAATGCCTGTATTTTACAGTAATATTTATTTTTCTCTTTTCAAGGCAGGAAAGATAAAAGGACAGTCCATCCTCTTCAACTGGCTGAAGGACATAGTCAACCATTTTCGGTGGTGTTGCAAGACTGCCGACAAACGTGGGCAGTTTCTTGTAAGCACACAATTTTATTATATCTTTGAGTAATTTCATTAATTGCTATATTAAGGACATATTTATAGTGCATTTTTTTGTTTTGCAGGCATTATGGTTTGGCATCCTTCACCATGTCTGCAACATTCACACCTGGACTATGGGAAGTTGCAAACACGGCCACCTTGAATCGGATCAAATGCGGGGAAAGATGTGGATCCAGAGAGACTCCCAGTGCCACAAAGCTTTAGTGGATATAGTTCTCAATAAGAGGTAGCAGAAAGATGTTCACAACTATCTGCGATTCAGGTAGTGTGGCTATACTTTTTCACACTGATGTATATTAGTAATATTTATGCTTACTGCTCATGTACACAGAAGTATGTATTTGTTTGTTCTATCAGATCGACTGCAGACCTAGAGTCATTCCAGAATCATATCCTGATGTATGCCAGCAAGCGCTATGCTTTCAGCCCCCCAGTTTATGAGGCAAGAGTTCTGTTTGCTGCTTTGGACTACAATTTCCACCGGAACCGACCAACAATGAAAACGTTGGACAGCAAAGAGATGTACGTTTTACACCTGTATAATATTCCCATTCATAGTACAATATTCAGCCCATGTTTTATATGCAATTGATTGTCTTTACACTCAAGATTTTCTCTTGTTCTACTTACAAACTGATATTAAATGGTTGTAATTTGTGTAATTTCAGTTTCAGAAGATTGTATAAGAAGAACGGTAGAAGATACAGCGTATATGCCTTGAAATCTGAAAAAACGTTACAACAACCTTATAAATACAAACCTCGGTAACAGTCCTCGGGTTCCTTTGGAGGGCTTCCACTCTTTCTTCGTCCTCTATTGAGCCATCACTCTAGGTAGGTCCTCTGCCTCTCCTTGCCCTGACTGCACCTCCAACACCTCTGCCTCTCCGCCCTCTTCCTCTCCCTCTCTCTCTTACAGTTATCTCCGGTAAATGGACTTCTGCATTTAGATCACATTGACTTGTGCTGGTTCCGTCTAACATTAGCTTCTTCTTCCTTCTTCTTCTTCTTCTTCTTCTTCTTCCTTGTGCTTTTATTGTCAGTTGGCAAACAACGAATTGGTGTGTTACCGCCACCAACTGGTATGGAGTGTGTATCAAACCTTTATACATCTCTGATCATGGAGAGAAATACTTCTGTGAGTGATTAGTTGGACTTAGTGGGCGGGCCACAACACATTGATTGACAGTTAAGGAAGAGGAAGGAAAAAGCAATGACAATAGGTCTCTAAGGGAAAAGCAATGACAATAGGTCTCCTTGGGGAAATGCAAAAGCAAATGTATGTATTTATTCTTTTATTCATTCATTCTTTCTTTGATATATTTCTGCATTTATTTTTTTATTTTTTTATTAATTCATTCTTGCTTTGATATATTTCCCCATTTATTTATTTATTATTTTATTCATTCATTCTTTCTTTGATATATTTCCGCATTTATTTATTTATTCTTTTATACATTCATTCTTTCTTGCATTTATTTCCCCATTTATTTATTTATTCTTTCATTCAGTTCTGTCACTTTGGATGTTCCATAATCAATTGCTGATAAAAGTCAAAAATAATACTCACCAAGTAGCCCACCTTTATGTCATGAAACGCAAAGTTGCTTTCTCCCACACTTCTGTCTTGTGTGTTGCAGGCTTGGTCTGGCGGCAAAACAAGTCCGGACAAGTTCTGCGTCATAACTTACTCATGATTTTAAAGGATGACCACTAGATGTAGGAGTAGCCCTAACTTAATATTGTCTGTTGTTCAGTTAACTCAGAAAAGTTCAAGAGAAATCCACTTATTTCTGAGTTAAGACAGATTTATATATTTTAAGTTTGGCCAACTTCTTAATATAAGTGAGCAATTGAAATTAAACAACTGTATCTAACAAACCTAATTTTTAATAGTAAAAAAGCTCTTATTTTTAAGCTGGACTTACTAACCCCATGAATCATTTCTTAGAGTGTAGGCATACACAGGAAACACACACATACTCACTCTCTCTCTCTCTCTCTCAATTCAATTCAAATTAGCTTTATTGGCCTGAATGTGTAACAACAGTATTGCCAAAGCATCATACAAACTACATCAATCAACCCCATACATTTCATTAAACAAGTCATTAAAGCGTAAAGTAATCAAGGCGTAGGTGTGTTTGTGTCATAAAAATTTAAAGTATATTAAAAATTAAAATAAATAAATAAAACAGTAAGCGTGTGTGTGTGTGTTAAAAAAATTAAAATATATTAAAAATAAAATAAATAAATAAAACAGTAAACGTGTGTGTGTGTGTGTGTGTGTGTGTGTGTGTGTGTGTGTGTGTGTTCTCTCTCTCTCTCTCACATACACACACATAGATCCACAGATGGCCTTGTGGAAGCTTTTATTGATTGGGCTGCAGGACAGAGGGAGGACACAGCAATGGAAAAATACATGCCAAAACACTTTCGTAGACAGCTGGCCTTAAACAGCCAGTCAACTGTCTATTAGGATAAGGTGTGTCTATGAGACACATTTAGCTATTACTCTTGGCACTGTTCACTTTTCAGCATGACATTTTGCAAAAATGCTGCAGTAATAATCTTTTTTTTAAAAATTAATAACAATAAACTTTATATATCATATTTCCTATACAAAGTTTACAAGCTGCTTACAGGGTAAAAACAATAAACACCAGGAATCATGAAAGCGTTAACCATATAAACATTAAGAACAATAGCAACATCAATAGAATACGCTATAAAACATTAAACACAGTAATAAAACATAACAATACAAATAAAATAAGACAAATGGTGTGGGAAGGTAAAATAGGGGATCACAGGAAGTGCATTTTAAGAATGATAAGACTTAAATAAAGATATTGACTTACCAACACTTTGTTTTTTTGGCTGGAATTAGGAACCATGAGGAAACTTACAATGTAGGAGAGCTCTGTCTTAATATTGAATATCTCATCTAATATGGTCATTGTTGATGACACAAGCTTAGTAGCAGTCCAGTCTCTCAAGTGGAAACCCACAACTGGAGGGGGTGAGTGAAGTCTCTTTAAACTGCAGACACCTCTCCTATTTTCACTACTCAAACCAAGCCTCTCAACCAATACTGTGACGTATCACTACAAAACTCACATCTTGCCCAACTGCTTCAGTCAAGGAGCTCAGGCTAGAAATAATACTCCAATTCCAGGTTGGGTGTTATTATGGGGCTGGTATTATGTAATCATAGCCAGCTACATTAGTGAGTGCCTGGCTAGGGTGAGTGGAAAGGGACACACAAGCGCTGGCATGGAGCAAAGATGTGGCCTGGTTTGCCTTACTCATGTGTGCAGTGGTGAGATCAAAGCTCCACATGTGCATGCATGCTAACAGAAGAATCAAAATTGTTACCTCATGAGGAAGAGCATCTGAGGCTGTGTCTGTTACAGCACAGAAAGGTGGGGTCTGTGTTTAAGATGGGCCGCCCGCCATACTTGTGAATTGGTGAATTACTCTTCCCCAATTCCTCAAGTGGCACAGTAAGATCAAACAGTCATCCACAATAATAACATCAATGGCTATTAAACAAGACCAAAGATCAGGTCTGGGAGCCATTTGGGTGGTTTCTAAATGAGTCATCAGACTATTCTGTATCTTGCAGGACAGGCTTTGTCCTCTGTCCGTCAACAGATTTCTTGCATGCATATACAAACTGCAGAGGGAAGTCATTAGACCTCTCAGAAAAGTAGTGTAAGCGCAGGGACACTTACAAAGAATAGCCAGCCTTTAAAGGTTATATTTATTCTCCATGGTCTGGTAACTTCCTTTATGTTCCCCAGACTCAATCATAAACACACTTCAGAGTCTCACAATAGTTGGTGGAACTGAAACGTAGACAATTATAGTTGCTCAGATGGGTAGAAATAACTCAGCAAAATCCAAACTGACCAAATGAGTTTTGGGGGTTCTGTTAATCCTAAGTAAAGTCAAATTAATCAAGTGGTATAAGTTGTTGCCCAAGTTTATACTTTGAAAGAAATTGAAAGTAAAATTGTATTAGAATACTTGACTTTTGTTATCCAAACTTTACTCGGCTAAATGAGCACAAATTACCCTTCGCCGTAATGCAGTGATAGGCCCAGAACTTAACCTATTTCAGTATTATTTTGCACCTTTCTCACCTCTCCTCTCCAACAACAAATGTTCTATGAAACCAGTGAGCAACATTTTACTTGGCTGTGTGCTTTCCCCAGGCTTGGAGACTCTGACACCAAGGATGCAATTTAATTATGCGAGGCTTCAAACACAATCTAAACAAACCGGGAATCTACAAACAAACAACAAGTCCAATTACAGCAGGGCAAAGCAGCATTAGACTACCACGAGAGTGGGAGGGTATGGGAGGAGGAGAGGGAGGAGCAGGAGGAGCAGGAGGAGGACGAGGGGGGGTGGGGGGGGTCTGGCTGCTTTGATCCATGCTTGGAGATCTGACATCAACACTGCTACTTAGTTCAACAAGGATTCATATTAGCCACAGAAGAAGAAGTCCTTTTGGTAATCAAAGGGCGTCTTTCAATGCTACAACCCAGAAATTTACAAAGAATTGTCAAAAATATGATAGAGAAATTGCATCAGAACCCGTGGCATATTTGCAGAGGGACAAAAAATCAACCCAGATAGAGTTTCAAATTCTGCTACTCTGTGACAATCACAAAAGACAGAGGCATGGTAGTTTGCCTGAATCCCCTTTAACACCATGTACACGACCATTATTGATCCTAGTACACCTGCCCTTGAACTGGTAATGGCTTCATGGGATTGCCTCTATAATATTCTTTAACTTTTAACTTTTCCACTGATACTGTGCATAACAGGCCAGGGGTGTATTGATTCTTCTGATTGGATGGCAGGATTGTGAGCTGCAGGCAGGGAATCCTGTGATCTATGTTTTTTCCGGTGTGTAACATTTAGTACATTCAGCTCAAAGCACACACACACACACACACACGTGCAAGCTGAACAAAAATATTCCCTAGGAGGGAACACTTGTGATGTGATATTAGAGTGCAATGTTTTCTTATAAATGAAACAATAGCTGTCAGATTTGTTGGCTGATATTGGGTTATCTTAATGCCAGAGGCCACGTCAAACTGTACCATTACTCCACAGGACTGGAAATGAGCAGCATACAGTGTATGAAAATTGCCCCAAGCCATGCCTATCCAACTATTGACCCAAACATGAATTTTATGTGTGTCACTGACACTCAGGCTTTCCATACAGTGTGTCAGTCTCTTTAAATTATGTGTGTATATTTGCATTTGTGTATTCTGCTTGGATTTGTAGGCCAAGTGTGGCATTTTGAATTTCAGATAAACCAAGGTTAATAAATGTATTTTTGGCAAACTAATTTAAAGCATGTATGTGTATCTCTGTCTGCGTGTGTGTGTGTATGTGTGAGTATTAACTTTGTCCTCATTAAGAGTGAGCTGATGGGTTGGCAAGGTTAATAGAGATTCATAATCTAAGCACAGCTGTAACCCCCATGCTTTCATAGGCCAGTTTTATACTGGTTTGTATGTGTGTTAGTGTGTGTCTAATCTCCATGTGTGCTTATAGACATGATTTTATGTGTGTTTGTCTCTCATATTTGTGCGGCTCTGCATGTGCTCTGTAATCTGGTTTACAGGAAATGCACCACAGCCAAACATATGGTCAATTTCTCCTCCCGGTCCTATCATTAGCCTGGGGCCTAATCCTTGGTTATAATTCAGATGATGGGCCCTACCAGTGGGGGCCCACTAATAGGTCACATAAATCACAGTGTGAAGCTGAGGCTGGGTCGAGGCCCAGCAAAGTCAGCCATTTTCCCCTTCTGCAGGCAGAAACATCTCCATGTCGCTTGATTACCAATAAGGGTAGATGAAAAGGGCAGTTACACACACATGCACCCACAAACACACACACGCAGAAAGAGTGGTAATCTAAAGCTGTTCATGCTTTGAATACTGAGTGTAGTGAAACACCAAGGGAGTGCAGCTGAGCAGTGGGGATGATTCTATGTTAGCGTGTGTTGAATGCTTGTTGAATGCGGATTACTTTATTCTAGTAGAACCATTTACTTTTCTCACACATCTAAACATTTGAACAAATTAAGGATAAAAGGAAATCACTCAAAATGGAAAATAAAACCTTCCATAATCATTTCTGTCATTTTGCCAACCTGCCTTAGCTAATCCATTTTTCACATCATGACATTGAGTTACCTTGAAGTACATTCAGGCTTTTATATTGTTTGAGATTGCGTAGTGGAAAAGGGCCATGTGTTAGCAACAAGATTTACAGCCATGTTCTGATATGGGATTATTACAGATGTCTAGCAGTCAGGGGATGCCTGCGGATTAGATCTCACACCAGAAATTAATCCAAGTCAATCTGCTATGACTTATTTTTTTGACATATGTTTGATAATGTCTAAAACTACATTTTTAAATATTAACCTGGCAGACAAAATTACCCCTTGTCTCTCTGATTAATCTATTGGGATTCATAGTAAAAATGCTGACCTATGTACTAAAGGCAAGAGAACCACATTCCTACTGAATGTCTCACTTCTATTTGGTAAGGAATGTTTTAAGTTCTTTCAGCGTAAAGTTGGTCTAAGGCATGTGTGTGAGTTGGCCTTGCTTTACAATGAGTCTTCAATCCTGCACGATGATGAAGGTGGAAGAGAAAAATTTAAATGTTAAATTCATCTGCTTCTAAATCTTGTTTGAAGGCTTTAAAGGAACATGATTGCACACCAGGAGATACCTGTTAAAAAAACATGTAACAATGAAAAGGGAAAATGCTGCAGAAGGGAAATATCTTGATATCAAATCAATTCAACTTTTAGTGTCATATACAACTATACACATGAGAAATTCGTTCTCTGCATTTAACCCATCCGGATAAGGAGCAGTGGGTAGCCACCATGCAGCGCTCGGGGGCCAACGGCAGATCTTAAGTCGGTTCCTTGATAAAGAGCACTGCCTGGAAAAATTTTCTTAAACATACATGGTTTTAATGGTGGGGGAAACCAGAGCACAAACGCAGGAAGAACATACAACCTCTACACAGAAAGGCCCTTCCCCAGACGGGAATCAAACCCAGGACCTTCTTGCTGTGCGGCGACAGTCATTTAAAGACATAAGTGTCAACACATCAGTTACAAGACTTGTTTAATGAAATGTCAATAAGTTTTCCATCTGTAGGGAAACTTTGGTTACTTTAACTTAATGTTAAAGTGGTTGTTTTTTGTTTTTTGTTTACATCTGGGGGAGCAACAGGGTACTGTGGTGAATATTATTTTATTACCTCAGCTGAGCTTTGTTCAGTATGACATTGTACTGATTCCGGGTCTTTAAAATTCACACTTTCAAAGGAATAAGAACCTTTCTCCATAAAGACAGCTCTCTCCCTCTTTCTGGATGACTGTGTCTGTCTCTCTCTTTTCCTGTTTAATCATTTGCGTCTCTCTATAGCACATCTCATGCATGCATCCCAACCCAACCTACTGTATATGGAGAGTGTGTGGGAGACAGTGAAACAGGGGCATTTTTATTGCTAAACAAATTCATTGAACAGGATTATATAAAACGGACACTGTGTCGTGGCCATCTGAATCACTGAGGACTGAACTGAACTGACCTCATTTTGTTTGAAGAAAGCTCTCATTATGCTTCATGCTGCAGTAAACTATAAACTTAATTTTATACTTTCTCCTTCACTGCTAAGATTGTGTCCGTAACTGTTCACACAATGATGGACCCGTTTCTTCAGAAACAAATGTTGTCACCTTGAGCAGCAAGACTATTATTATCCTCTGAATGTCTCCCACAAATATATATACACACATACAGACACAGACAAATTTACCATTTTCCTTTTTTTCTAATAGCCAGTCTTGCACTGGGCAGTAGCAAATCTTTTGGTCAACGGTGGAAATCAACATAGCGAAATAATTAAAGTTACAATTAAATGTGAACACAAACAAAACAGATTTAAATTGCCAGGTGAGCCAATTACTTATGGATAAAGATGGAGCTGCATGCGAGAAAGTAAATGTAAGAACATTCTGGAGAACACTGGAAGCTAAGTGACTGTGGGAGCCTATTAATACTGGGGAGTGAGAGAAAGCACACCCTGTAATGAGTGAGCTATCCAACACCTGCAGCTGACTCTACAGATGTCAGTTAGTAATTATTGTATGCTATTTGGAAATGTTTAAAAAGTGGCACAGAAACTGTGTATCTTTAGGCCTACTTCTCCTGAGTTTCGCTCATGAGTTTGTGGATCAAACCCAAGCAATAACAACCTCATCCAAGGCAGAGAAAATGATAAGCGGCAAATTAGCACAACATTAATTCAGGTCATTATTATGGATTCACAAGTGTCCGCTGCTTAGCTCTCTGCCTTATGACAAGGTATTTACAGTATAATGCTAACTGACATATAGAGGTCTCCAGAGCAGTAGTTACACAGACAGAGGAGGATTAACTGGCTGCCTCAACTCTCTCCCTCACGCAAATATCTTTCTCTCTTTCATTAAGTGAATAAACCATCCCTTCACTCATTGGTGTGGAGAGAAAAAAAGGAGAGGCTCGGTTTTTCAAGTGCAGTCTGACATGACAATAAAGAGGCAGAAACTTGTTTCAGGGGCGACACAGGCAGATTCAAACTTTAATTTTCACAACGGTGGGATTAGGTTAATCCTAAACACGGAGAGAGGATCTGACAAATGCTTTATGTGACTCAACAGGAATTAGGGTGTTAAACATTTTAAATGGTTACTGTGGCTCAAAGGAGAAAAACTGAGATAGATGAAACCTAAAGCATGGGCCTACTGGTGCATTAATAAAAATGGTTTACACGTACAAAAACACATAGGAGATAGAAAACAACTCACAGAAGTTCATGCAACTAAATATCAAACTATATTTTCTGATGTTTGGACAGGGAGTTTTTCTTTTCCCAGTCTTTTTAACAATGGCAGGTAAGATGGAGATGACTATCTTTTGTAACTTAGAGAGGTATGGTTACATAAAAGAGACAGAAAGAAGTGCATACAAAATCAAGTTAAAAGTTTTATTTTCTTGATTATTGACCAATGACTACTTCCACTCTCACTATAATGACCATTTAATGTTTCACAGTGGAAATTATCTCAGAAGCAGAGAGGGAGGAAGAATTATCTAATATTATCACAGCTTTGGCAGCACACAATAAGGTGCTAATTATAACGCAACAGGAAGACAAAAGTGTGTGTGCACACAGACATGGATACAAACAAAACACAGGCTCCTGTGTGACAGTGGGTGATTTGCCAGTTTGTTGTTAAATACTTACTCATAAGGAAAGGCAGCCTACCATAGAGAATACTGTCTTTAATAATTCTGTTTGCAAATGTAACTCTTCTGGAAATGTAAGTCTTGCTGTCATGACTCTATAAAGCACTATATGGGTACACTACATAGAACTTATACTGAATGATAACTCATCACTTTCATATCTGCCCACAGCTTACTAAAGAATAAAAAAAACTGATACGTTCACATTGAGAGATATAGTATAATGTGATTTATTATGGGAATTATATTGTGAAAGGAACTGTTGACATTTGCTTATTTGGTGTATCCAGTTCCCCTCAATGCCTATTGTCTACATCTGTAGTATCTCTTTGTTGTGACTTTCTCCATTTGCAAGATTGATTTGCTTCTGTTGATTGAAAACAGGTATGACTGTGTTAGCTGTTGCAGGTAGAAGAAGCGTCATCATCAGTTTAAGTGAGTCTTACCCTTGATTGCAATCTTTAAAATGTATTGGGGCTGCTAGCAATCTCTTCCTCTTCTGTGAAGGTTTTTACAGTTTACAGTTTGATATTTAAAAATTTGCACAGGAAGAACGCAGCCATTGCACTTTGATTCTGCAGGATGGACAACAAAGCCTGTCATTTAATTGATGTTATCAGATAGCTGTTTCTTTCAAGAGGGTCCAACTGCAGACCTCCACTGTCAGGACACTTCCACTGCAGACCTCCTCTGTCAGGCCACCTCCACTGTCAGGCTGGTCAGGACAGGAAATACACGCAAAAACTACTAAATAAAAGCGTTCGATTTGACAGGAAACACATTCAAAAATTATAAAGTTTAATCATGTAGAAATAGGGGGAGGGTTTTTGTCGTTGATTTATATTTAATTATAAAGTAATAGTCAACATTGTAACGGGAAACTATCAGGCTAATTCCTTAAATATAGCATATTGATATGATTCTATTCTACTAGCAACAAAGTCCACTGTATATCGCTTCAATCATTCAACTAGTAACAATATCTTTTTTTACAGGCACTATTTATTTATTCTGTCAAAATATGACGTTAATTCCGTCCATACAGCTAGCCAAATCCATTCACAGAAAAACATCGTGGTTGTCGTCCAGTGTAACTTAGCCTCTCTTCTAGTCATCCTAAAAGAAACACACACACACTTATCATTCATAATTTACCTTTGAAGAGTAATATACTACATCATTTTACTGCAATCAGCTGATTTTAATAGGAAAAACTGTGGAAACTGGACTACAATTTCAGCTTTGTGGGAGCCTGCAGTATAATGGACGTTACCGGCGGGATTAATAAATTAATAACAGAAGCCTGGACAGAGACTTCATTGCTCATTACGTGGTCAACACTTTCTCTCACACACAGCAGCCCACTACTTGCCCCAGATGTGTGTGATACTGCAACAAAGTTTAAGTTTTAAAATCCTGAAATAAACCAGCAAAGACCACTGCTCAAGGAGGGACGCAAACCCGCCCTTTATGGTATAATATTAATTATTATTAATCATGCTGTAATGACATTCATGCGGTTCGGCATAGTTCATTTGGAAAACGTGTTTATTTTAGTGTGTTTATCTTATTGATATAATGTACATTTGTGATTAAAAATAATGGTTGTTGGTAAATAAATTACTGACCCCCACAGATGCATGATTTTACTGATTCAATAAGAGTTCAGACCCTCCTTATGGACCATAACTAGAACCCTGCTGGACTATGTGGACTATCAAACTGAACAATCTGTAAAAATGAACACACATGCAATACAACATGTATACCTGTATCGATAGTTTTATAAATCTCCACTTTTTAAAAATGAATGGAGACAATAGCCTACTGTAATAATACTTTTACTTTATTCACTGTATACACACAGATTACACAGTTAGAAAAGGAGTTGGCAGCAGTGACTGATTTGCATTATCCAAAACATTTAAAAAAAGTCAGAATGGGTCTTGGCATGTTAAATCAAAATATCTACCACTATCAATATTTGTACATATAAATCACGCAAATTAGTATATACCAACAGTGTTTGTGATGAGGAGTAGTATCTTTATGTGGATAACTGTTTAAATAACCGTGTGTGTTAATATCTCACTGCTCCAAAACAGCTGATTCAAAATATCACCTCCATATGAATCCTGAAGCTGCTTCAATCAGCTGTGTTGAAGCAGAGAGAGTTAAATCATGCAGGACAGGGGGTAACTTTCTTCAGGAAAGGGTACGAAACACTGTCGTAGTACATAAACTTCAGTTCAACTAAGATCAATTCCCACAGCCAGCAAACTCTTTGCACACTGTTTAACGTTAAGTGTGAAAAGCTACACCGAATGGTCTAAACGATATAGATTTTTATTTTATCTTTTGGGCAAATAACTAACCTGAGCGTTGTCAACATGTTAAGACAAATGCAAACCCATGCCCTTGCAAAATGCTTTACAAAAACGAACACACAGTAGCTTCATACAGTATGAATAGCTTACGTTATCCAAAGGAAAAAAAAGCTAATCCTGTTACTTCAGGAGCTAACGCTAGCCACCATTGGTGTAGCCTAATGTTGCCTATGTAGAACAAAAAATAACCTAACTTACACATGTGTAACATTCTGTGTACAATATTGACAGTGGTAGCTATTGACGGCGAACATATACCATGAGCAATGCATTCAGACTTTATTCAATGTTTTGGATAACGCTAACCAGTCCCCTACCGCTGTTGCAATGTGTAGAGTAGCGAAACAACTGAGAATGCATCACGTTACGTCCTGTGGGGATGTAAAAAACTGACCAGCCTGACAGTGGAGGTGGCCTGACAGTGGAGGTCTGCAGTTGGACCCCTCTTGTTTCTTTTGCTGTAGGTGCATCTAGACATTGCATCATACCATCTATGCTATGTAAATTATTCACAGCAATAAAAACAATATCGCACCAAATAACAAAATGGCCACAGGATTCATGACTAACATGGTTGCCAGAGAGAGAAATGTTGATGAGCTGATGTTCATCTACTGGACTACTGGAGCTGACAGCCTGTGAGGGGGTTGACTTCCTTCTCTGTGTGAGATGAGTATTTCTGAAATTGAAGCTAAGGAACCTCACCAGCCTGCAGTCATGATAACAATTCATTCTCATTTAGTTAATGAACATCCTCCTACACTTCCCATCTCACTGTCTCAATCTCTTCTCTTCTTCATACCCTCTCTGACTAACTCACTGTCTCTTCTCACTGTTTTTGTCTGTTTCTCAGACTCTCAGACTTTCTTGCTTGCATCTACCTCTCTATTCTCCCCCTTCAATTTCCCATCCCCCTCGCCTCCACTCCACCAATTCTCCTCTTAATGCTAATTATGGTAACATGAAATCATTAGGTTGCCTTCACAATCCCTGCCATGGTAATTCAATAATCATTACTGTCTCTGCCTCCAGCCCTTGCAGCTACACAGGACACTCATCGCAATAGCTGGACTACCTGACTCCATCTCCATACAGTAGCAATTAGTAAAGCCTTATTGCCTAGGACCTATAGCAGCAGTAAACAATGGAACTAATGTCCACTGTGTATACCCACATTACCCTTAGGATAGTGTTGCAACTGCTGGTCATCAATCTTAGTGCTATGGGGAGCTGCAGGGTGTGCAGCGAGGAAACGCCTTAGTGGCTAACACATTATTAAAATAGAAATCATATTAAAAACTAACCTTGTGATCTCAGAGGTCTAAATATTATTTAGAACATGAGTAGCCAGGTAAATCATGGTCAACTACACTGTGATGCCACTAGAACACATAGCTTTTTTGTGGGTTTTGTGGATGTTTTTACATACCAGGCATCATTTAATTTCAGGGCTAACAGGTATGAAGTAAAAATCCCCCATTTATTGTGACACAGCTTCTGCAAAATTGTTGATCTGCACAGATTAGTCTTGGCACTCTTGGAATAATTTATTTTTGTTTTGATGGGGAGCCTTTTGCTTTTTCACAAATGAAAGCAGAGCCAGCAAGTAGATTGCACTAGGAATTCTGTTTTGTGTGGATTTCTTTGGATTTTATGATTTGTAATTGCCTAATTAATACATGCAAAGTCTTGATTACTTGATTAATGGTGATTAGCTGATTTCTAGGATGAGACGCTGGGAACAAAGGATGAATACACTTAGTGAATAATGCTGTCTCTGTCTGACAAAGAACAGCCTAATGTGCAGTTGAATATGCTGCCGTAGAGATGACCCCTCTCTCCGCATGTGTCCAGGCTGGCCATGATTCTGCATACATTACCCTTGAGTCGAGGCAGCCAGAACACTGGAATTTAAAAGAGGCTCCTTCCTACTGACATCTACTTATATTCTCTACCAACTGTGGCTCTATGAAATTTCTTACAATCCAATTTACGTTTCATGAGGTGTCAGAGCCAAACACAACACGGAATAATACTGTCAGCAGGGACACAAAGGTCACCTGTTGTGTGGACATAATGCGCAAACTCTGTCTGCTACACACACATACATGAGTAAACACAATCGGGGGGAGGCCTTTGACTTGATTATGATTGGCAGGTGTCTGAGGTGTTGACAGGTATGATGGAGCTGACTATTATGCATTCAAGTGGCACGTCTCACCTAACACTACCTGACACACTGCTAGCTCACCATCATTTTGACCATATGCTGACCTGTTATGGCTCAAGTTACTGCATGCTTGTCACATCACGTTTGAGTTGCTGATCCAAGGTCTGACATTGTGCTTCTCCTTCAGTCTCTCAGGTAATAATTGGTCTTGAGCTGTAATCCTGGTGTAAACCTTGGCTCAGTCCCTGATGAGGAATTAAGATGACAATATTGCCAAAAGTTATGCATGCACGCTCTCTCTCCCTCTCTCCTTTTCACACATCTGACCCTGTCTGTCCTCTATTCTGCATTACTTGTCCCTTATCCCTCACTCTCTCCCTCCACAAGGAGTCATACACACACAAACACTCTCTCACCAAGGAGCAATGCTGCGCATCAGTATTTATGACCCAAAAACTCTTGTTGACCATTCATGTATGTGTGTGCGCACTCCTCATCCCAGTGCTTACATCAGGTAGGAGAGGATTAAAGGATGAGAGGAGAAATAATGAAATGTGTTTTTTGACCTCCACAGGACAGAGAAGGGGACCGCAGACATCGCAGGCTAGATTCTGATGTGGTTTATATTAAGCTAACTTTTACAAGGGGAGCTACTGATCGCCCTATTATTACCTAGGGGCTGTGAGCTTGATAGGTTCAACGGTAATTTTTTTTTTACTGTATGTAAATATGCAAATGACGAGTCAGTATTTCAAAATATTACATAGAAAATTTGAATGAGACGAATGAAGGACATTGATTATAGCTGCACATGTTGCTCGAAAGAAGTAGAGTCAGTTTAGTTCAGTTGGTAGAGCGTGCGCCCAGTGTTTGTAGCAGCGGCCCAGGTTTGATTCTGACCTGTGGCCCTTTGCTGCATGTCATCTTGCAGGGGTGTATTTCCTGTCTCTCTTCTACTGCATCTATCTGATTAAAACTCACCAAATAAAGAAGAAGAAAGAAGTAGAGTTATTACATTTATTTACATATTCTATATATGTGAATTGCCTCTGAGGTTTTGGAAACATTTAGATAAATATTCATGGATTATAGATTATACAGTTTAATAACATTAAACTGGGCATTTTTTTATTATTCTAATTTTAGGATGATTTCTCCCCATGCTAGTATCCATTGCAGTCAACAGTACAATGTCTAAAACACATGGAAATTATATGGCCAAAAGTTACATAACGCCTCTGTAAGGTTTCGGCATCTTTTTGTCATACTTTGATGCAAATATATTTTTAAATTTTTAATATTAATCCGGTTTTTAAATCCCTTACTTTTCATTTAAGCAACGATGTCTTAAAATGCAGCAGACCACTGCACTGACAGACCAAAAAGGGATGTCTGAAAACCATGACCAGGGGATTTGAGAGACAATGTGGCTGGTATAGTGATAAGACCAATGAAGAATAGTCCTGCCTTGACCTCTCATTTTAATCCAGCACACTGGGAACCATTGTGCATGTGGTGTGTGTGGTGTGTCAGTAACAAAATGAGAATAATCTGAACCAAATGCTTCCTTCTCATCTTGGACCATCAAAAGGACTTGTGGTGAGGTGCGCTCTGTCACTGATGCTGTGCCAATGTTTCACTCAAAGACACACAGCCAAGGGCAGCATGAGAGTGGGAAGGCAGGCGCAAAGCAAGGGGAAGGGAGAGGTTTTGGCACAAGGATCATAATATTAAGGCTTTCAAGTCTTCCCTCCACATCTGAGGGTAAGACAAAAACTGAGAAACCCCAACCACATTTCCCCCCTGAAAAGGACAAGGAAATGTCAAAGGCTCCATACATCATTTCCATAATGTGACAACACCACAGAGAGAGGCAGGTTATCGAAAAGGCAATTTTCAGGCAACAATTGTATTTAATAAATGACTACCAAGCTTTCCTATTTGTAGCACAGACACATAGATGGAGACACAAGGAAACTCAATGCGACCGTGCAGACACACACACACCCTTACACACACAGAGGTATCTACTATAACGTGCAAAAGAGAGATCCACCATTATTGGATGAAAGCATCAGAGGGAAGCGCTCCTTTCTCTCCTCTCCTCCTCTTGCCTTGAATTCCAGTGGGAGGAGAGTCATTGATGCCTACTTGACCTGTCTGGTTTACATATTCATAAGGAGATGGAGAAGATGGATATGGCCTGATGTTTCTTTCACTTAATTCTCCTTCTCTCTCTCTCTCTCTATCTCTCTCTCCGTCTGTCTCCTCCACCACCACCCAACCCCCAGGATGCACACACAGGCCTCCGCAGCAGGAGGCGAGGATGACAGACAGCAGGGCTCCTCCAGTCAGACTTTTGCCAGTCATTGCATGTCAGCATTCTGCACCAGCAGGCAGCAACACAATGAACGTCACATGAGCAATGATGGCGCTCTGCCACTCACATATGGTAACTCTGTTATATATATATGGTAATGGCTTTATTGTTTTCTTCTTCATTTGGTATAGAACAGGGTGTGTTATTTGTGAGACATCATCCTGCATTTGTCTCAAACTGCTGACGTCGTTTAGATTTATTTTAGATGTACTAAACTTTTCCAAAACAAGGCAACACTAATGTGGATAAAAATTATCAAAATTACATAGCTGAGAAAGATATCTTCATCAGTTATCTGGGCATGACTGTACATGAAGATGTATGGGGGTTGTAAAAAGGTCTGTTTGTTTTTTTACAGTGTTTATCTAGTTGGTTACACATTGTTCATTTTATATGGTTAGAAAAATCTTATATTTAGGGATTAGTTTATAGTTGGCAAGTATAAGCATAGAGATTGTTAATGACTGGGTATTATGTTAGACATGATTAAATTTAGGTTTTTGGTTGGAAATAACACAACATGGATGGTTAGCCACTGAGATTTCATCTTTTCCCTTTCGGTTACATGACTTTCATTTATGCCAGATCCTCCTCCAGTATACACACACACACACACACACACACACACACACACACACACACAGTGTTAAAAATTACCCCACAACTTCCAACTCATTAGATGTCTTGTCTTTCTATAAATGGAGAGTGGGGGCAGAAATTAACTAAAGAGGGAAACAGAGAGAGAGAGAAAGAGAGACAGACAGAGAGAAGACAATAGATAGAACCTAGAGGTAGAGTATAAGCAAAGATTGCATGCCGTGGCTTGGCAATGTAATGTGTGCAGATTGGTGGGGGAGGCGTATGCCTATAACTCAGCTTGATAATAACTGAGGCCAGAGACCATAGCTCACCTTGCTGCAGCTCTGCCACAGCCCACCTTTGCGGGCTAAACACCTCTCATCTGTTCTCTAGACTCGTATGCTCCTCACACCAATCAACACAATTATAGTTCTCACCATCCATCAGTGGGTAGATGAGAGGGGAGACGCTGTTGATGTACCATCTCTCTCACAGGCCAGTGCCAGCCTCCTCTTGACTATTAAGATGCAACTATATATTTTTAACAGATGGATCACATGAAGCCTGGTTACTGAACTCCTTAGCGGCTAGCCACCTGAGAGGGCCCACATATCACTCAAAGCATCCCATCCTTAATTATGATAACTTAAGGGCTTACTATAATTTAAACAGGTAAGTTATATTAAAATTCACCCCCTGCACACAATTGTCATGACGGGGTAAATTAACTAGATCAAAACCATTTTTGTACCATGTTTATTTCTGCTGTAAAGTTGGACATTTTAACATGGGGATCTATAGGGAGTGACTCGCTTTTGGAACCAGCCTCAAGTGGACAATCGACAAACTGCAGTTTTTGGCACTTCCGCATTTGCTTCATCTTTCAACCTCAGAGATTGCTGCTTGGTTCATAATCACATACACTCACACACAGGTATCTTCAGAGAGACAGTGATGCATGCACAGAGACACCCACCCTCCTAAAAGTGATATTTTGGCAAACCTCAGCCAATAATAATGGCCATACAGAGAGTTGCATCAGGTCATTATAGTCCTAATAGGTCTTTGTATCTTCACACTGTCTGTTGATGTGTATGCAAACAGCCCTTGTGTGTTTGAGTGAGTCTAAAGTTCCTGTGGGAGCTCCCTGTACGTGCCTGCTGAATGCCATAGCCAGGATGGATGGCAGCGCAATTGAATAAAGGGGCTCACCGCTGCACAATACAGCCAACATGCTGAATCCGAAATGAGGACTGGATTTACACCCCCCGTCTGTGTGTCTGAATTAGCATTTCTAACCCCCTTTCCTCTGTGTGTGTATGTGTGTTTGTGTGTGCATGTGCTTTCATCTCCAACTGGGACATCTCCATAAATGTTACAGGCAATAAATCCCAAACCCCCAGGGAGAAATATTGGTCTTGTTACAGGGCAGTGTCCATGCTTTAGTGGACCGCAGCCCAGACTAAGAGTTTGTGAAAGAAAAATGGGAAAGATGCCATTGTCAGAGCTATCAGATTCATCCTGCTTTCATGAAACTGGGTTGCTGTGGGTGTGGCAGGATGAAATTACCTACAAAGAAGCTTGGTGGAAAATGGAAGCAAGGAGGAGTAAGGAAAAAACAAAAGGAGAGGAGGAATGAATGGCTAATTTAAGGCATTGACATGTAAGGTTACAGTCAGCATTTCTTCAGGAGCTTAAATAAACAAGATGATTCTGACAATCTGTCATGGCTCATTCAGGAGAACACGAAGGCTAGCATCCAGCTAGTCTGCAAAATCTTCCCTTGCTTGCTTAATATTCATTACATCGGTGTTCATGCCAAGCAGCAGTCACAGCTGACGTCTTTGTTTGAAAGTTTCTGTCATTGGGATGCTAAAATTTGCTCCAAACTTGAGAGAAGATTGTTTTGAAAGAGCTTCCACAGCAGCAATGTGGAAACAACGAGACAACACTAATTCCACACCTGCCATCATTATGCTCTCGATTTCCATGGCTTCCTCACATTCTCTACAACAATAACCTCACAAAAGGCTAATTGCATGCTGCAAAAGCACCCGCTCCTCTAAAGATTTCTATGTCTGTCTCAGAGGGCAGGATGCTCAATTTGATTCAAATTGTCTTCACGGAATAAGAATAAAAACCCTTTAAATTAGCTATAATAACAATGTTTGGATATCAGTGAATCTTCACACTGAACTGACAGCTCTCAGCATTATTCTCACTTACAAACAACTGACCGAGAGAATGAGGGGATCAATTTGTCTCAGTCTGTTTCTAGTGTGAATGGAGCCCAAATTCCTTATCTCTTCAAAACACTGAAACTCCCTGCCTGCTCTGGACGGACATGCTTTCATTATTTGCCTATGAATCAGTATTTAGGGAGGGGAAAAAGCCCACAGAATATGGCATCATCTGAGTGGTGCTAAACACTCCAGCTGTGTGATCCAGCAACTTAGAATGGCTGTGTGTGTGTGTGTGTGTGTGTGTGTGTGTGCGTGTGTTGCGCACATGTAGTGGAAATGCAATATCTGAGCTGAGTGAACAAGAGGTTCAGGAGCAAGTTAGTTAAGTCTATCTGCAGAGAGCACATCCAAGGAACCTCTCTGAACAAAAACACATAGAGCATCAACACACACACACATACACATGCACTTTCACAGTGTACACTACAAAGCAAAGCCAGCACTCTTAGTCAAGCCTCCAGTCTCCCTCTTCATCTCCTCTTCTCACCACTCTCCTTCTCTTTTTCCATCTCTGTCTCTTTCTCTCCATCTGTGTCAGCAGAGGCTGTTACAGCTCAATCAGGCTCACAAAGACACACAGGAGCACCTACTCTTTGTCTGCAGTCACCCTCGCTCAGAAGTAAGTCACCTTTCTTTCTTTCTTCTCTTTCCCTTCTCTCTACTGAGTGTGCATTTGCTTGTCCGATAAAACTAAAGAGGTGAGACTGGGGTGTTTTACTGTTCTCTCTCTCTCTCTCTCTCTCTCTCTCTCTCTCTCTCTCTCTCTCACTCTCTTGTCTCCCTCTCTGTCCCCTTTACTCCTCACTCCCTGTTTGCTATCTCGTATGACTAGCTCGTGTGCAGACTGATGAACAACCAATCTATATTCTGTGGAGATTACAGAGGCTTTGTGAAAGTGAAGGCAAGGAAAGTCATGTGAAATGTAAACATGAAGACATTGATTAGCATTCTGAACTCTGATTCTGAATGTGGTTTTATCAATTTGTCTGTGCTTCTGTGTACATGTCAGTTTATCAGTCTGTCTGCCTGTTGATGACTTTTGACCACTTACTTTCACTGACCCTCTGAATGTGTTGCATGACTCCCATCTTTTACTAGTCATAGTGCATTAATACGTCCTACAAATCCCAGATGAGATTTGGTTGCATTAAAGATTAATGTCCAGAAAAAAGAAGCAGCATTTACATCCGCTCGACAGGCGTAGCATTTATCAATGCTGTCATATTGACTTGTGCATGTTTTTTCTTTCCTTTTTCTTTCATATAGGCTTTGTCTCAGTGGCTCGATGTCCTGCTGGCTACAAGGACACCCTAATAAGGCTGCAATTGGCAGTGCAGCAGGAGTACAGTTTTTGCATCTTGTTGCTTATTTCATTGACTTATGGTTGTGATGGCTGGCAGCCTATCAATGCAGAGTAATTACAATAGGCCAGTGTGAGGTTGAATAATTGATGTGCTTTTTGGAGCTGATGTATGCTGAAAAACCTATCTGCCTAGAGTCCCATCAGTAGTTTATCATGGGGTGAGAGAGGGGAGAGTGCAGCATGACTGCCAATGCTTAGTGGTGTAATAATGATGCAGGTCTGGGCCTGTCAGCACCAGGAACACTGGGAGTTAGCTCCCAAGCTGGTTGCAGCTCAGCTATAAGCTTTAGCCTGCACCCTAGATCAATACATGGAAGAGGAACGGTTCCAAGATAAAGACACTTCTTAGGCTGTCGATCAGCCTCCTGTTAACAGCGTTAGCCATGCATGATGGCTCCTCGCTGCTCCTTGTTATATATAGACGGGTTTCTTGTATACAAACAGTACTGGATGCGCATGCAGCCCGGGGGGGGGGGGGGGGGGGGGGAG
>NC_060169.1:10523743-10539853 GCF_021292245.1 Micropterus dolomieu | reverse complement strand
CAGTACTGGATGCGCATGCAGCCGGGGGGGGGGGGGGTCAAAAGCGCTTTGGTAGCCGGTCAGAAGACTGTAGTTAACCGCTGTAATCAACATAGATTACGCATTGTTTGTAAACTGCCATTTCAGATTTAGATCTGTTTGTTTGTGATTCATTTCGCATATTAATATAACATGCACGACCGCGCTGCAGGTTAGCGAAACCAGACGTAATGTTGCTGCTAGCCAAAATGCTAATGGAAGAATGAGGGAGAGAGGCGTTCTTTCCACAGCTGTAGGTACTTCCAATTGGCCTAACTTAGCTGTGTCACACTCAGAGATGCAAAGAACATGGTCTTCCGTAAACGTTGTGAGACCAGCAAAAAGCTTTCAACCGCGAACAATTTTGTATTGAAGCATCTGTTTAGAAAACGTGAAACTTAGCCTGTAGAAAGAAACTAAGGCTCCACTGCCAATGAAGCATTCACTCGGCTGTACAGAGTGGCGTTAATCAACGTTTTGTGTTTTGTAAAAGCACAGAATACTTCTCTTATAAGTGCATGTGCAAAACAGTAACGTTAGTTCAAAAGTCGAAACTCTTGCTTGATTTTTTTTTATCTGAGACAGTGGCGTTCAAAACGCTATAGGTTTTGTTAAAATCATACTCATTGTTGCTGTTATGAATACGCGATCAGTTAAAATGTCGGGAGGGACCTGCTTTGTTTTTTATTTAGCCTATAGGCTATAGGCTATTTTTATTTTTAAATAGCCTATAGGCTATCCAGGCTATAGGATACAGCTTCCTCTGATCTGAGAGGCTGCAGTGTTTTCTGTTCAGCTGGTTGTTGACTCCTCAGGTTAATTATTGTTCCAGTAAAGTGGATTCATTTCTAAAATGCGCTGCTGAACAGGTTTCCCGTC
Organism: Micropterus dolomieu; assembly: GCF_021292245.1. Classification (NCBI taxonomy): domain Eukaryota; kingdom Metazoa; phylum Chordata; class Actinopteri; order Centrarchiformes; family Centrarchidae; genus Micropterus; species Micropterus dolomieu. The sequence continues at coordinate 10,538,956 of NC_060169.1, read as the reverse complement.
ACTTTTAAGGTTGGGGATGCGGTGGTTGAAAGTAATTAATTTAAGTAGTATTAATTTACTTTAATACCCAGTAATAAGTAAAGTAATATTATTACTTTTTAAATGAGTAATAAGTTAAAAGTAAGTCATTACAATAATTTGCCAAACACTGCTGCTAGATATGCCGTATAAACAGAGGTTTTGTTGCTATCTACCATGATTTCTTCTCCTTTCCACTGAGACGAATAACCTCTCTCTTTTGCTTAGCTGCCAAGGCTTGGCTCAGGCTTCTGGTCAGTCTGCCGTAATCTATGTCTCTCTTTCCCTCCCTTACTCTATCTCGCTGCAATGCCTGCAAGCCCTAAAGCCAAACTCCACCCTCACTCACACAGCATCCATTATGTATAGACCAAAAATTGAAGAATAACAGGCTTGGGGCGAAAAAGTAAAACATAAATAAAGTACAACAAATTTAGGAAAAAAGAAAGCAGCATTGGTTAAATCTATATTTGTTATGCTGTCTGAATGTGTATCCCCTTTCAGTCTCATAATAACATTGATATTAACTTGGGTTATGAGATACAAAATTATTTCTTTATGTCTGCAAATAAAATGTTGAATACGTAACTGTATAACACACAGTCAACTTCAGATATTACAGAAATGAACATATTTAAACATAGAAACACCCCACACCTTCAACACTTGAACATTCATTAAGAGTTCATAAATAGACAAGAGCGTCATCACCATATCAGGCCAAGTTGGCAACCTGCCAAACGTGGATGATATTTTTGAACACCACATTAACCTAAGGTGAGACACCACGGTTATGCACACATGCACATCCAATAGTCACTGGGATGTACTAATGACAAGTAAAGGAGAAATATGATTAACACTAGAAACATTAAAAGATATCTTGACAAAAACTATTGAAACAAGTAACTAATAATATGATGATATTTTTTTAAAGGTATCCAGATTAAATCTGAAACAGCATCAATTATCAATATATGCAACATTTAATAAAAAGTTAGATTTATTAACACACCATAGTATTTATCCTCAAAAAAGTGTTGGTGGTCAACACACAACTTTTCCAATGCATCATGAACTATTTTTATGCTTTTTAAGCTAATGCACATTCATTCACAGGGAGACACCTGTAGGGAACTTGGAGCGATTGTTTGGTCAAAGCTATTTTGTGCACTCTCGTCAACAAGTGAAAACACTGTTTTACTGATGTACTCTTGTTTGGAAGTGGCTGTAGTCCTCTTCTAACTGTAACCATACGGAAACATAGTAAAAAGGATCTGTGTTCAACAACTGTGTATTGATTTCCCGGCTCACTCAGCCCAAACTAGTTTTCTTTCTACGAGGATCTCCAACGTGCCACTTCACATTTGGCTTTCATTTTATGCAAAGATAACCCGCAACCCACAGCTAGAGATGAAGTTTAAATAGGCTATAGGACATAGAGCCAAAAGTGTCCTATTTTGGCTGAAAAAGGAAATGGCTATGCATATTCATGTAACCAGAAAATTTGAATTAATTTACATTGCAAATTATAAACAAGCACTACTTCGTTTGGACGAATGATCATTTAATATATGGCAGAATTCTACTCCTCCTTTTCTCCATAGCAAGTTGAAGTGCTTTTCTCCAAAATATATTAACTGAGGTCTCTGGCTTTGACAACAGGATCTTTTTCATTCGTAGCTGTACAAAGAAAACTGTTTTTGTATATCCACCCCTTCTCATCAACACAAAGATGAGGTTAGAAGGTCTCCCTTGCTCTATCTTTCATCTGATAAAAATACCAGCTACAAGATTTTCATCTCTTCAAGGAGAATAACATCCTCTTAATATATTTTCTGATACATTCTTTTGAAAATACCCCTGCCACTCTAATATACTATGTGTCTCATTTAGGCAGGTCTTTACAGTGCAGGCAGTACAAATGTATTTCCTTTGCCCAGGGAAACTCCTCAAAGGACAGTTATGTATGTATGTTAATGAATGCAAGCCTGCACACACACACACACACACACACACACACACACACACACACACACACACACATTCCAGTAGCCATTTTCCAATATGGAAAAAATGAATATGTATATACAGTATGTTAAATTATCTTCCCATATTTGTAAACGTCCTCATTGTGGTTCAGTATTGCACTAATTTTAGGGCCCTGACACACCAAACTGACCTACAAGAACTAACATCTACAATAGCTGATTGATCAAGTGATTAGTATTGTATCAGGTCTTCCACTAAAGTTAGGTAATTTTGTAAGTTAGCCGCTTAGGCAGTCTCTTTCACTACCTGTGTCTGCTGCCAGTTCACTGTGCTGAATCAGCAGAGCAGTCCCTGACAAGGATAAGGGCCAAATAACACCAACAGTGCTGGACTCTCTGCACACTACAGGCGATCGTTGGCAACAGACACTCAATGAGGGCTCAATGGCATCCAATGGTTGATACCAAACTCTTAGTGTGACAAGTAGTATGTGACAGAATAATTAGCAATTAATTTTGAGATCAGATAATTCATTTGAAAAGCTAATTTGATGTTGATCATATTACAGTTATTACAGTATTCGATATTTGGGACATGTCATTTAATTTACAATAGATAATGTTTATAATAGACTTTATATTACGTTTGCCACTGTGTAAAACTATACAGCGAGTAATACTAAGAGGTGGAATGCAGATAGATAATACTGATCCTTGTCTGTGTGGATTAAGGCTTGTGCAGACTACATGATTTTCAGCGTGGGCCGATGGCCGTGCAGTTCACACTACACAACTTGCCGTCTTGTGAAGGGAGTATTGAAGTCGTTATGGCGTTCACACTACGCAACTGATCGGTGACAGGGGGTCACACACTACACGAACTGACAGTGACTCTGTCACCTGACGCTGGTCTCCAAAGCATGTTTTGTCAAGAAAACACACGTGAAATGTGAAACGGGAAATGACGCGAACCTACACACGAAACAGCTGTTGTTTGTTATTATAAAGATACCAATTATAAAGACAAAAAAATCGGTGTGAAAGAATGGATTAGCACACTCAGGTAGCAGGGATTGTCTGTGCTACAGAGAGACCTGAGGGGAGAAAAAAGTGTTTCATGGTGAAAAAGTAGCTGCCTGCTCTGCCAGCTGCCTGCTCTCATTGGCTGGATGTGGATGTCGAGTCGGCCGACTCTTGCAGATATTTGGCATGCTAGATATCTGGCAGATGTCGGCGATGTGTCAGAAATGTGTCGGGGAGCCGTTTTGATGTTTCATTGAGTAGTTCACACATAACAACTGGCGACCGCCGATCAACCGCTGATTTAACCCCGATCACAGCCTGATGGCCGCCAAGCAGCAAGTTAGGCTAAAAATCGTGTAGTGTGAACTAGGCTTTAATTGTTCAAATTGATGTGTTGGTAATGCCTTGGGGCTTCAGTAGGGGGATGGCACTTTTCCTCATTCAATACAGATGAGGGAAGGAGAGAGCTTTGTGTGTTTCTTCATCCTTCTCCCATTACTTTTCCCCTTTTTAAGGGCACAACATTAGCACAGTTTGGGTAAACACCACCACTCTTTGTGTCTGCCCAGACGTTGCTCTTTCTCAAGGACTAATTACATACCTGTAAAAAACATACACATCTATTAACCTCCGTCTATCTTAGTATAACGATTTCTGGTTGGATATTAGTTAATTTTTGCAAGACCCGGCAGTCAGGTGAGGAAAGCCTCCCCCTCCTCTCTAGGACAGTTTTATTACATCTTTGTTCATCTATAGCAGCTTCATGCAGTCTTAAAGCCTTTCGTTTCTAATGCAATAGGAAATGTCATACAATTTTTTTAATTAGCTTGAATATAAAATGGCTAAAGAAGGTAAAAAGTCAATACTGAAGAGCATTGGGGACTAGGGCTTGTATAATTAATGTCTTTGCAAATGGTAGCTTGCCAGCAATAGATCTACTTTAATAGCCACACATTGTGAAATATATAATGGAACATGGTTTAGCACAGCCTCCCAGTCTGCCATTGTTACATTGAAAAGTTTGGGAGAGTAAAATTACATTTGCATATTTAAGATCCCTGTGCACGTGAAAAAAAATCATAAAACATTCATAGCCACACTACTGTATTTATGTAACATTACATTTGTGACTCACTACAACTTGCCAATTAATTTGCAGCATCAGCCCATTTTGGTTCACTTTCATTTTGATTTAAAGGTTGTTTTATTTTTTTCACAAACAATTCTAAGCCACCGACAATCATTGCTTTAAACAAGCATTTCTAAAGGCTTAGGAGGTGTTGATTTTACAAAAACAAACAAACAAAATAAATACACACAGACACATTATATTAACTGTCATTAAACATATGCTCTATTTAAATAAACTGAATGAATAAAATTCATTTTTTCAATTAAAATTAATAATTTAAACAAGAAATTAGTAATATAATACTGTTTGCATAATACAATAACATATGTGAAAATGAATAAGTGAGTGTACAGCAGGGATATTCAATTACAAATCCTATTGGGCCAGATTTTAAAACCAGGAAATGTAGATGGGCCAGACATTCAGCAGCCTTCACTAGCCCAGTGACTGGGCTGGTGAAGTCACTGTTTACATGCCTCTATACAAATTGTTTTGTATACAGTATATTAGTAGTTATTAAATAACAAACATGACAAAAGTTAATTGCCCTGTTTAATTTTTATAAATAATCCATAAATCAGAACAAGGACATAGGGTGTCATAAATGCAAACCAACAAACATTCTAGCATATCAAAAATGCCCCCCCTACTTCTCCCCAGCGATGGAGTCCTTAACTGTGAGTGATAAATTATCTATAAACTGTCTTTACCTGCTGCTATTTTCTCATGATTTAGGTTGGGTATCGTTAGGACACTCTTATTGATAGTTCTTATCGTTTTGGTCCTTTATGAATACTCTTATTTGTTCTTTTTCATTATAGATAATTGCCTTTTAAAACATATATTATTTAAAAAAGAATAAATTCAGAACAGGATTTGAATTGAATATTTTATTATAACTTAATGTTTCTAGAGCTGCAACAATAACTTTTGCAAAGTCAATGTATAAACTCAGTATCTAACCACTCTAAATTGTCAAAAATAGGTCATATTCCTGACATCAAAAACTAAGGGAAGTTTAGAAAGATTTTATTGCAATGTTAATTTTTTTTTTACCACTTGCCTGATTGGGCAAGGTGTTGGATTTACTTACCTTACGTGGCATTTTACTTGCCCCGGGCAATTGGGCAGGCCTTATGTGAGCCCTGAATTGGAAGTGTCACCATCTCTTTATCATCAATATTAATAATATCATAATTTACAAAATGAACACCATGCTGTATTGAAGAAGACTTGAAACTAGCGACTGACCATAAACTCATTAAAAAGAAGTAGGGTTATTTTGTCATTGACTCCAATACAATCAGACTAGAGGTTACCATATGGGGTTTAGTCGCTCAAAAATGTAGGCAGAAGCTAAGCCGTGTCGTGCCTTATACGGAGTCGGCGTTATGGGGGGGGCATTAGGGGGCATTGCCCCCCCCAAATAGAATTACGATAAATTACAAAACAATATAATTTTAATTTAATTTACATTTCAGTGAGCAATAAATATATACATTTACAAACAGTTAATTAGTTGAAAACATATTAAAGCTAACATAAATTTCAGTGTGCCTCTGTGAGGAAACCCCCGTGCTTTGCCCTTCCCAAGGCACTTGCACTTTGGTACGTGCATGAAATTAGCAGGAGATTCCTGGCGGCAGTGCACATCAAAACAAAGCAAGCAGCTCAAAATGCTCCAAAGTGGACATTAGAAATTCCAGAAATTAGAATTGCATGCACCTCCAAAAACTGTTTTTAAATGCTGTAGTATTGTTTGTGGGGTACATCAGTGGTCGTTAATGATTGTAAATAGCCTATTATTTATACTAAGTAGAAGTAGCATTCCTTATGATATAAATGATAGCAAAAATATGTGGTGATTATCTTGTTTGATCAGTGTGCACAGAAAAGTGTCTAAAAATGACCATAAGAGGTGGATGCATAATTCTGCAGAACAATGTTGTAGGTTACCTGCCGAGATTTGCATCCACCTCTTTTCTCAGCATGAGTTAGCGTTACCACCCACGAGGTGCATACAATTCTTGGCAGGCAGGCAGAATTCGGCACCACTGGCTAATTCGTGGCTCCGCAGACGCTAACATCGTTGTCCAAACATCACAAAACGCTTGAGGGCCACTGTGTTGGCGGCACTCCAACTGGCCTTGGTATTTGGTGCTTCTACCGCAACCTACGAAAATTCGTTCTCCACTCTCAAATATGTGTTCTCAGAACACAGGAGTGCTTCATGCCAGATTTCAATGTTTTGAAGAAGTTCCTATCAGCTCACAAGCGGCGTCTTCTAACTGTGAGTTCAATTTAGAGTTTCATGTATGCCGGTTGTTATCTTATTTATCTAACTGGCAGTATGTAGCCTTATGTCTGTCAAAGTTCACTATTTTGTTTTGCTGTGTTGTGATGAGATTATTAATATAGTAGGCTAGCCTATTAAGGCTAGTTCCCTTTTTTCCCATTTTGCGCTGTCCGTTTTCCTGAAATGTCCCTCCCGCCATGGAGAAACAGCTGTTTTATTTCTGTTTGACAAGGAGATTGTAGAATCATCTTTGTGTAGCCTATCTTGCGAGTGTGTTTCATATCGTTTTGATAATGGTAGCCTATATGGTGCTTTTTTTAGTAGTAGCATAGTGTAAACGCTTATGGTCACGCAAACTAGAATTAAGATGTGTCTCTCCTGTCAGTGAGCTAGCAGTTAAACTACGTGTACACTGTTAAGTTTGTTTATAATAGCCTAAAGAGGTGCTCAGAGTCGGTTTAGGAGGAGTTGGTTTGCATCACTTCAGGCTAATCACTTACAGAAAAGACAATAGCAATAATAACTACGCCTAGGCCTATAGGATATCCGAAAAAATTCCCCATCACTATTGCCCACCTATTGAAAATAAGTGCCCCCCTGCTGAGCTCAGTCTGAAGCCGGCTCTGGACTTAAAGTCTACGGCCAGTCCTAGACTTACTCACTGCATTTTGGACTCTGCATTTGAATGCGCTTTGAAAGTAACAATAATCTCTTAGGAAACATTGTCAGTGTCAACACATAGATACAAAATTGGACCAGAATCCAACACAAGATGAGACTCTTTTTCAGTTGTTATTGCACTGAAATCACTTTCACTATTAAACAAATTGAGTAAAGGAGCACAACTGCAGTATTGTTCAGGTTTTGCCCTAAATTATTAGTGCTTTAACAGTCATTTTTCAAGTTCTTCCCAACAATAAGCCATAATCTAAAAAAATATATATTTATATATGAATATATAAAGAAATATATGGCCAGGACCCCTGAGCCCAACCGCATCATAAATAAATAATAAATAATAATAAATAAATAATAATAATAAATAAATGCAAGATTAAAAAAATGTTAATCAGGTAACTGTGCTTTTTGGAGCCAGGAACACTGCTTATCTAATGTACTGTAGCCTACTGCCCAGTTTGTAATTTTTTTCCCCTTGGATGTGGGGTAGCCAAGCAGGACGGAAATAATTAATTATTTAACTGTGGGTAATACACCCACCAAAAACGGCTTTGCAAAGACAATTGACCCTTCGCTAAGCCACGCCCCAAATACACAGCTGGCCAATCACAGCACAGTATAGGTCTCGCTCTAACTGGGGTCCGACACTTTCATGGCTGTGCTCCATTGACTCTAATGCAAAACGAGTCGTTTTCTAGCTTTTTTAGCTGTATTTTTCTAAGACAAGGTCAAACGCTGTTCCTGGGGCACTTGTAATAGTTACAGTCACTAACCCTAACCCTTTCTATCTTTTAACAGTTTGTTGGACTTGGCAACAGTAACTAAGGGGGGCAGGGCTTAGTGAAGGGTCAATTGCTAACATCTTCCACAGATTTCAGGAAGTTGTATAATATTTTTTTTAAAGATATGTTGGCCTATATAGCTATACAACTTCCTATTTTTATATTGCTGCTCGTTGTTTATTATATGTTTATTGTATGACTTTATCCCTGATCCTATATAAGATATAAGGTGACCTTGAGTACCATGAAAGACACCATTAAACTAGGGCTGTCAGCATTAACGCGTTAATCGCGAAGAAATTAAGGGCCGATCATGACACGGTTTAACAGTGTTAATCGCGTTAATTGCGTGTGTCAAATATTCTTATTTTACACTGTCACTGCTGCTGTTACCAAAGAATCTTTGCTAAAAAGATCTTTGGCTGCTACTATTTTGACCCTTCGATGCTCCCTTACTTGTTGTCATGCTGCCACAGACACTTCCTACCTCCTGCTGCATCCATGGAGATGAACAACAACACAGTCCTGAATGGCGCGTTTTACTTTAAGAAATTCCCAGATGGCTCCGTTGACAAGTCAAAAGAATGGAATTAAAATATCACCGAAACACTTTGAGCTTAGCTAACGTTACCATCAACGAGCGAAGCATGCAGCTAGCACAGCTAACAAGGTTGATGCTAGCAGACTGAGGCACTATTTTGGAGAGTGCAAGTCATATACACTGTTGCACATAACAGCCAAACTGAAATTCCTACTTAAAGCAAATGCTGTCTCTTTGGTTTCAACTACATTAAACAAAATGTATTGTCTTTGAATTAAACACCAATCAATAATATTTTCCCCTTTAAATTATGAAATAAAATAACATAAATGTAATTCTTATTTGTAATAAAATAAAATGAAGAGGTATTTCTCTCTATTGATTAAAGAATTATAATGATAAATGAGGTAACGCTGAAGCATATTGTTAATAACTACTGGACACTATCTACTGTGCTTCATTTCCTCTATATTTCCTGTCCACAAAGATCATTTCCTGTGCGCAAACATTCTGATACATGAAGGCACAGCATAAGAGAGCAAAAGGAATTAGGAAAATTACAATTACAAATTACATTGCAAAATCTTCAGCAGCACAATTACCCAGAAGGGTAAGACTTGTCTGTCATACATGCAAACATATTTATTTTGGATAAAGGCTATATTGCTTGATGCAATCTATCACCTTGCACAGGGCAAGGCCAATTTTGGTGAAGGTGATAACAGACAATGTGACTGCCACAAGGTAGGCTAATTGTTAATTCAAAGGTACTTTATTATAATGTGGAGCAGAATCGAAACAGAACAGAAACTCCAAAGTGATTTCTAATTCTGTTTTGAAGCACACAGTGAGCTCAGTAGTTGCTGCTTCTGTTCCTGTGCTGTAACTCATGGTTACTTGTTTTGAGTGTGTCGGTCAGGTTGACAGTCTATGAAAGGCTATAGCCAGGCCTATCATTCATAGCATTGACCAATCTTGCTTTGAGAAACTATATAACCAAAGCACTCCTCCTAATTATTGCCATTCTATAATGTTCTTAAATTATCTAAGAGAATTTGTGTCATCCAAATTACCAATACCTTTATTGGCAAGCTGTCCAGTCACTTGTGTTGTGAAAGTGCAACCTGTATTCAAACATATAGTAAATGTTGCGTGGATGTAGATTACACGGGGTGAATAAAATGACTGTACGGTACTGTATCTAGGGGCAACTCTGGCTCAGGACGTAAAGCGGGTTGCCCGCTAATTGGAAGATTGGCGGTTCAATCTGTGGCTCCACCAGGCTGCATGTCGAAGTGTCCTTGGGCAAGATACTAAACCCCGAATTGCCCGTGATGGCTGTTCCATTGGTGTATGAATGTGTGTGAATGTTAGTTTCTGTTCGAGCACTTAGGCTCAGTGTATGAATGTGTGTGAATGGGTAAATGCGATGTAGTGTAACAGTCCTGTGAGTGGTCGCAAAGACTAGAAAGGCGCTATAGAAATACAGAGCATTAACATATGTGCATAACTAGTTGCATGTATGTCACTTTATGTAATGAATTGTGCCTGCAGACGATGCTAACCTTTGTTTACAACACACCATACAACTAAGTAGACATTGATAGGATAGACTAGAAAGTAAGGTAAGTGTAATATACAAATATACAAAGACAAAATAATAGGCCAAAGGATTGACCCCTGAGGCAACATATATATCGCAATGGATGAAGACACATAGTTACCCATAGAGACCAAAAAGAGTCTGTTTGACAAATATGACACATACCACTCTAGGGCTTTACCTGAGATACCAATGCATCTTATAAGTCAATAGATGACAATCGCTATCAAAAGCAGCGCTTACATTGAGTAAAACCATGATGGAGTGTTACCCCTATCAGCCTCCACCAGGATGACATTCATGAGTGTTAACAAAGCAGTTTCAGTGCTGTGATTGTAGTGAAAGCCAGACTGAAATGTATCAAAAATAACATTTAACATTCAGTCAGCAACTTGAAGGAGCTGCTTGTGACAAGATTTTTAAGTACTCTGTAAATGAGTCTAAAGTAGCTTTAGACTGCAGTTCAGACTGCAGACCTTAATGCTCAATTGCGCAATTTTTTTGTTTGACAATTCAAATTATTGCTTAAATGTGGCCCATATCAGACTCCCAGTATGAACTGTCCGTGGCCTGAAAGTGACCCGCATGCGCAGAAAAATAACACAACGTCACATGCAGTACAGAAGTAAACAGAGCCATAGAGGTTAGCTCTCCATAGACAGGCACAGCTGTCATTGTCTCTAAATTGTGTCCTCATACCTAAATGAATAGGCCACTTGCCAGTGATCCCCATTACAACACATAGGGCCACTGGAGAATATTACGGACAGGCTTAACAACATACAACATGTGCTTAACGTTGTGAAACGGTTGTAGTTTGGTTACACTTAGGCACCAGAACTACTTTGTTAGGTTTAGTCACCAAAATGACTTTGTTAGATAAAGAATGAATGAATGAATGCATGGTTTATTTCAGTTTACAGAAGACAAAAAAAAACAAAAACAGAATTTGTGTGAATATGCAATTTACAAAAATCTTATATGTGCTTACACCAATCCATTCACACAAAATTTCTCGCAACATTTGCAACCGAAAAAGGATAGGCTGAAGCCGCAGGCTTATATTTGCCTATCCTATATACTAAAATGCAAAATACCAACAATATGAAGGAAACACAAGAAGAGACAAAACAAAAAATTATTAATTTATTAATAAAATTAAAAATATATGAATGTAAATTATAATCCTTAATTATTGTATTTTTTAAGGCTTTCTTTAATCTACATAGAGAGCTACACCGTTTCAACTCATGAGTAAGTCCATTCCACAGTTTAACTCCCAAAACTGAAACACATCAGTATTTTATATTAGTTCTTAGTTTACATGTTTTAAACATACACAATCCTCTTAAATTATGTTTTCCTTTTCTTAATTGAAAAAGTTTTTGAATACAAACAGGAAGGCTTCTATTTTTAACTCGAAAAAAATAACAAATTCCAATGTTTTTGAATACACAATGTCTACAAACTTCAATGTGCATGAGTCTATAAATAATTGATTAGTATATTCACAGAAACCCGCTTTATTTATTATTCTAATAGCTCTTTTTTGCAGTTTAATTATAGGGTCTATATTTGTTTCATATGCATTTCCCCACACTTCAACACAATATGACATATATGGTATTATAAGTGAACAGTACAATATATGCAAACATTTTTCATTTCCCTTAACAGATCCCTTGTTTTGTAAATAACAGCTATAGATTTAGATAATTTACGTTTGATATATTCTATGTGTGGCTTCCAACAAAGTGTATCTATAATCACTCCCAAAAAGTTTGTTTCAAATACTCTTTCAATTTCCACTCCTTTTAAATTCAATTTTATTTCACAGTTGGCCCTAACACCACCAAACACCATAAATTTTGTTTTATTTCCTAAAGTGACAACTTATTAATATCAAACCATTTTTTAAACTTCATCATTTCCCTATGTACTGTTCTTAATAATTCTTTCATGTCATCTCCTGAACAAAATAAATTTGCATCATCTGCAAACATAACACATTTCATCTTATTAGATACTGTACAAATATAATTTATATATATAGTATAAGGGTCATTCTACGAAACGGGTACAATTTCACTTTTGAAAAGTTGTTAAAGTTCTTTTTAGGGGGCTCACCTCAGGATTTTTATTTTTATCTTTTTTAGAGATTTAGTACCACAATGTTGTACTCGATGTCAACCCAGTTACCAATCTTTGCATGAAGATTAAAAGAAGTAAAAAAAAATTAATAACGGAAATCAAACATATTAAGGATTATTTAAACACACCTTTGTGTACAAGTGCTATTTTTAAATTACTAACCATTAAGAAATTACTTTTTTTCAAATATTTAACCAAGAACTTGCTATTCATACTCCAAAGCACTTTTTTTCAGCAACATAACTATAGAGGGTATGCGCATGATGTCACGGAACGCAGTTACGCTCACTGAGTGGCAGAAAGACGAGCAGCAGTGTTAGCTTGAATCAGCTAAAACACAAACAACACATCTAAAATGGAAAAGAGCTGGACCACTGGTTCTTTGGTAAGCAGTAAGGATCACTGTCGAGTCCGACTGCCTTTAATATGACCAAATAATCACTTATTTTACTCATGGGCTGTTTCTCAATCTGCGTTCTTGTCTGTACTTGTGTCCTTGTGGACTTGTGAAACGTCATAAGTCGCAGCCAAAATACTGTTCCAATTCAAAAGTCCTCATCTAGCCAAGTACAGTCAAATACCCAGATGTGTTCTCGCTCCGTCCGTTTTGCCGAGCCTGCATCGGTGGTGACTTGTGTGGACTTCGGATCGCCAGATATCCCAGGATGCATTTCGCTGCCAAAAAGCGGAAATGTCGGACGAAAGAACTGTAACTTATTATACTGCTGTTCTTGTGTCACATATAGTAGTTTTAATGTTTTTAATGCAGGAATATAGTTGTTTAAACTCCAAATATGTGGTTGATTTCTCAGGACAGAGCTGATTTAAAAAATTGCTACGACGTTTTCGGAGATGTAAGGTCCCGCCCGCTAACGGGTCCGGGCCGTCATCAAGTCCGTTGCTGTTCCAATTGCTGAATGACTGACAGCGTGCTCCCGTTCCTGGAAGTTTGTACTCCCGAGCCGAACTTGCCAAGTCCGAACTTTAAAGTACAGAAGTCCGAACTTGGCAAACTCGGTATTGAGAAACAGTGCTGGTCACAGGCCGGCCAAAGCCCCGATCACCACATCACCTAGTGACAGAATGGTGGGACACCCCTGAGAAGGTCACTGGACCGATAGGGGCTTAACACCTGCACTGCCCTGACTTCTCACTGAAACGTCAGGCACTGCCAGTGTATGTTCCCCCTCTACACCCAGTAGTCACCAGATCCTCACTTTTCAGATCCTAGGTCGCACTTGCGAGCAGGATCCCGAGAAGGAGCCTGACATATCCAAGAGATAGAAACGGGCACAGTAAGGGCCAAAATGCCATTGTGCAGATCTCTTCAACACACACCCCGCTGAAAAAGGGTTGTAAACACTTCCACACTTCCGAGTGGAATGTGCATGCACCGCTAAGGGTGGGTCTGTTCCCGCCCATGTACAGGCTTGGGAGATTCACGCACAAAGCCAGCTGGCCAGGCTCTTCTTGGACAGGGTTTTACTGACTGAACTATCACTGAAACAGACGAACAGCTGACCAGTGCATCGAATGGGGGCTGTGTGCTCTACATAGGACATTAGCCTAGCACACATGGACACAACAGATGCACTCTCACCTCCTTGCACCCTAAGTGGGGTAGGGGGGTGGAAAGCATCCAGATTTATTGTCCTGTACTTGAAAATACTCCTTATGTTCTTAAGAACAAAGGAGGTGTGTTGTCTCAATCTGGCTGCACTGTGGACACCAAGAACCAGCATGCAGCTGGGGTGAACCGACAGGCACACAGCTCACTCACCTTCTTAGCAGATGTGAGAGCAAGGTGCAGGGCTGTTCAAGAGATAGAATTTCAATCAATCAGGATGCATGAGGACTGCTCCAGGGGCTCATAAGGTGCAGATATTAGAGCCACCAACACGAGCAGCAAGTCCTATTGAGGTGCCCAGAGACACGATACTGGTCGCTGTCTTCTCACACCCTGCAGAAAACGTATCACGAGGGAGTGGGTGAAGACTGTTCTGTCACCAAACCCCCTATGACAGGAGAGGTAGCTGCAGCACGACAGCCCCTTCTCCATCAGACCTTGCAGGAAAGAGAAAACGGATCCCACCGAACAGGTAGGCAGATCCATCTCCCTCTCAATGCATCAATGCTGAAAGCCAAACCACTTAGCTTTACAGCAAGACGTGGTGGAGACTGCCCGCCGCTTGGATGGTCTGCGCGACCTCAGCGGATAGACCAGCCTGAATCTGCCTCTCCATAATTTTAGGGGCAAAACCTGGAGAGGCTGGTCCAACACCAGCATTGTGCATATGAAGCCTCACCCTTGTGACAGAGCCCCACAGACCATAGGTACAGGCCAGGGCTCTGTCACTGTAGGCTGCGTCACTTCTACCAGAATGACGAACGACCGTTCCCACGTCACCTAACTGGAGGGATGAGATGGGGTGGAGAGGAACGCAAACAGCAGCCCTTCTGGCAATGGCGCTTGTGTAACGCATCCATCCCTAAGGGTGGGCTGTCCTGTGGCTGAACTGAGAACCACAGCGGGCAGTGCGTGTTGGAAAACAGATCCACCTTCGCTCTCCCGAAGCGAGCTCAGATCTGCTGAACCACATTGTTGTGCAGTCTCCACCCGCTCGGTTGGGTGCCAGCCCTCGACATGAGGTCAGCCACCACCGTTCTCCAAGCCTGGGACATGAAGGGCTTTCAGAGACAGCAGGTGTTCTGATGCCCACGTCTATAGGTTCCCTGCCAGCGCCAGCAGAGCTGTGGATTGGACATCGCCCTGTCTGTTGATGTACGCGCTGGAGGAAATGCACCACCACACTAGAAACACAACCTGGAGTGGATTGTGGATGTGTGGTGTGTGTGCCCCTCGGCTCTCCTCGGGGAGCCACAAAACTGACAGTGAGGCGCTGCCAGAGAGTGAGGGACCCCTAGAATCGCAGATCCTCCTGCACTAGAGTTGAAAGGGTGGGTGGGGAGGGGGGGGGGGGGGGGGGGGGGCCCCAGG
>NC_060169.1:10522868-10523723 GCF_021292245.1 Micropterus dolomieu | reverse complement strand
TCGCTCTCCCGAAGCGAGCTCAGATCTGCTGAACCACATTGTTGTGCAGTCTCCACCCGCTCGGTTGGGTGCCAGCCCTCGACATGAGGTCAGCCACCGCCGTTCTCCAAGCCTGGGACATGAAGGGCTTTCAGAGACAGCAGGTGTTCTGATGCCCACGTCTATAGGTTCCCTGCCAGCGCCAGCAGAGCTGTGGATTGGACATCGCCCTGTCTGTTGATGTACGCGCTGGAGGAAATGCACCACCACACTAGAAACACAACCTGGAGTGGATTGTGGATGTGTGGTGTGTGTGCCCCTCGGCTCTCCTCGGGGAGCCACAAAACTGACAGTGAGGCGCTGCCAGAGAGTGAGGGAGCGCGATGCATCTGCTGAGTGTGTGGGGGGCTAGCAAATAGTTGAAGGGGAGCCTAATGTATTTGTAGGCCCTGAGAGGAGAAGCCTAGAAATTCATTGTTTCTGTGTCACCTAACATGAAATAGGCGTCTTTCAGGTCGATAGTGGTGAACCAGTTGCCGGGCTGCACTGGCTCCAGCATTTTCTTGATCATCAGCATGTGGAAACGCCATTATGTGGTTCAGGTGGTGGAGATCCAGAATGGTTCAGAAGTCTCTCGTCTTTTTGGGGACCAAAAAGTACATGGTGCAAGACCTCTGTGTATGTCATACGCAGAGATGCCCTAAGACAGCCTGCTTCAGCAGAAGTTGCTGGATCTCGGCAGCTAGGAAGTCCACTTCCTCTTGAGAGGATAGACTGGCTTCCATTATGTCCAGTAAAACTGGTGGTATGCAGCAGAACTGAAGAGAGTAGCCTCGTCTCAGAATGCTGTCCACCCAGCTTGTCAGCATGCAGCGG
>NC_060169.1:10467574-10522848 GCF_021292245.1 Micropterus dolomieu | reverse complement strand
GGGGGGGGGGGGGGGGGGGGGGGGGGGGGTCACCATGCATCACCTTTACCAAATGCAGGCCAACATTGTAGACATCTCATGTGTAGCAAGCCCAGAGAGACCACCTGATGGACTACTGCCCTGAGGCCCTACAGCAGCATCACTGACAGCGCTGCTGCAGCTGTTCCCTACTGCAGCCTGTGGACCACCAAGCGACGCGCACAGATACGCTCTTGGAGTGTTGCAGTTGAGCACAATCCCCAGATACTCCGCTTGCTGCAGCGGCTGTGGGGAGCTCTCTTTCCAATTGATCGCAACCCCAGGCTGTGGAGGTGCAAAATCAACTGGGCTGTGTGGAGATCACTCAAGGCTTCAATCTCTCCATGACCATGAGGTCGTGAGTAGAAAGGAACCCTCATGCCCTTCTTGCGCAATGATTGCAGCGCGATGCATCTGCTGAGTGTGTGGGGGGCTAGCAAATAGTTGAAGGGGAGCCTAATGTATTTGTAGGCCCTGAGAGGAGAAGCCTAGAAATTCATTGTTTCTGTGTCACCTAACATGAAATAGGCGTCTTTCAGGTCGATAGTGGTGAACCAGTTGCCGGGCTGCACTGGCTCCAGCATTTTCTTGATCATCAGCATGTGGAAACGCCATTATGTGGTTCAGGTGGCGGAGATCCAGAATGGTTCAGAAGTCTCTCGTCTTTTTGGGGACCAAAAAGTACATGGTGCAAGACCTCTGTGTATGTCATACGCAGAGATGCCCTAAGACAGCCTGCTTCAGCAGAAGTTGCTGGATCTCGGCAGCTAGGAAGTCCACTTCCTCTTGAGAGGATAGACTGGCTTCCATTATGTCCAGTAAAACTGGTGGTATGCAGCAGAACTGAAGAGAGTAGCCTCGTCTCAGAATGCTGTCCACCCAGCTTGTCAGCATGCAGCGGCGTCACCATTCTGCATGAAAATGTGTACATGCGAACAACGCATCTTCGGCACTCTCCACCGCCAAACTTTCCATAAATGGAAGTTTAGCCCAAGGGGGGGCCGACGTTGAATGGGCAATAGTGTCCCTGAACGCACTAGGGCTGGTTGCTCCCTGGTGTCTTTGAACGCACCACAGTTTGCTGCTCTGCCTCAAGCTCACAGCTTCCATGTGAAGCAGGGGCAGGGTAGACAGCCTCGCCTGCTGCAACAGGTGCTACGAGCCGCTCGTGGAGGAAACAAAACCAACCAAAGCAGAGAGCGATCTCTTTCGTCCCGCTATACCGAGACAGACCTGACTTTGCCTGTCTCTCTCCGAAAGAGATGTTGGCAGGGCGGCGTGTCTGCGCGCTGGGAATGCAGAGTTACAGTACACTGCTGCATTGCCCAGTTTCCACGGTAAGAACAGCTCGTTTCTCGGCTGTCACGTCGTGGAAGTGGACCATTATGGCCGCACGGACTCGCCGATCAGGCTAGCGAAGTGGACGCCCGGGCCTCACCCACCCTCTCACTCGGTTCTGACCGGGAGAGCGGCGTGGGCCGCGGGGCAAACCATTAGCTTAGCGTCGGTGAGTGCAGCGGCACATTCAACACAGCTAGCTCAATGGGATGGGTTTGGTGGTGGGGAATTAGCACTTTTAAGAATATAATGTGTTTCTAATAAACAGTTTAACATTCACAAGCATCACCACAGTGTACACACAAGCAGCACATGTTAGAACAGTGGCTTCGTGAACACAAGGCCGCAGGGCGAACCCTTAGCCTCACTCCAGGAGTTAACGGCAGCTCTTTGATGAGAGAAGTTAACTTAGCTCTTTGAGGAATGTAATTAACATGTTTTACTCAAAAAATGGTTTCCACATTCTCAAAAGCCTTCCCATAGTTTTACACAAGCAGCACATGTAAAACAATGCCGTCTTGAACACCAGATGGGGGATTGTGGCAGCGTCAGCAGGCCTCTCTCCCTCCGTAACGGTCACTTGGCCAGTCGCTCCCTTCCCCAGCCGCAGGTCGGCTGGCGGGGGGTGGGGGCCTGGATTCGTCCGGGCAAGACATGGGTCACCTCGCCCGGGTGCAAAGATAATTTTCTAGAAGTGGCGACTCCATCCGTGGAGGTGGTGAATTCAGTGAGCAGTTAGCCGTTTGCTGAATAAAAAAGGATGCTGAGGCAGTAGGGACACTGCTATTTATACGTCACGCACGTATTGGTAGCGATGTCCTATTGGTCGGCTACGTGCACAATAAAATTTCAGTAGGCAAGTGGGTGCGTGTGATTGGAGAAGATAGTACCCATAGTGTCCAGTAGAAGGCGGAGCCTGTGTGAGATTGAACTTCAAATTTCACTGTGTCTAACTGGCCATTCACTTTTATAGTCATTTACTTCCAAATTATAATAATTATATCCATAAAACTTGCCAGTAACAGGGCTGACACTTCGGTTACTGTGTTGACACTAGTAACAGGGTTGACAGGACGGGCAAATGTTATTGTCAGTGATGTGCAGATTGAGTACTTTTAAATACGATCTAGTCCTTTTCAGAAAGTGCACAATTAAACAGGACAAGTGGATGAAAAAAATATGATATTCATTTAGTTTAGTAAACCTCAAAACCATAAACATGCAACAACAGGCACAGACAACTTTATACTAAAGTAATTTTTTTAGGTAAATAAAGTATTAAAACAACATAATCAATTTATGTAAATTAAGTAATAATGTGTCCAAACCTCTTTTCCTCCCAAATAACATCAGAGTAATTGAATCAGTTGAGTCTTCTGCTCTTCCTCTCTTCTCTATTGTCTCCTGTTTTACCTACTTTAAGTTCTTTCTCTATCATATATACACACACTTGTGTGTATGCATGTCAGACATGGCATTACTCATCTGCTGAATGTTATTTCTTACTACTATAATGTTTCTGTTATTATGAGGGGTGGGAGTCTCCAGGCACCTGTTGATTCGATTATGATTCAGAGAGCTGCGTTGCGATTATAAAACAATTTATAATGCATCTTGATGCAAAGCGTTGAGTGTTACCATTCTAGCACAATGAGTGAAAATCATTAGTTGCGAAAGTTTAGTTGTTGCACTCATTTACTTCAATCAACATTACGTTATCAATTAACATTTAAAGATTCACTTTTTGACATATGTGATAGTGATGGCAAGTTTGAGTCTTTTGACAGACTCGTTCATTAAAATCTCGTTCATTAAAATGAACTAATCTTTTTTTTGAATCATTTCGTTCATTTGAACTAGGCTGGTTATTGTGGCGCTGCAGCCCTCTAGTGGGCGATTAAAAAACAGCGCCGTTCTCAAACACGGAAGGCTGCCTTGCTTGCTTTATTTGACAAAGTATAATGCACAAAATCACCTCTTGATTACTGTATTATCATTATATACACCCCCTGGGCCCACAACCAAATTCAAACCATGTAAAAACCACAGAAATATGTTGTCAATATGTAATCACCACTACTCCGGCTAAATCCTTCCATTTTCACAATCTAGTATATAACCAGACCAGCCATATAAAGGCTTATGTATATAATTACTATCATTATCTCTGAAGTGCTCATTCATACAGTAGCCATAGTCCCTATCCATGAGTAAAATATTTTATATCAGATTTGCAGTAAATATATTGAAGTAATAAGCTTGATACACTATATGAATAAACACACTCTTATTAAAATTCAACCAATTTAATAATAATCTGGATCAAGCCACCAAGTTCCAAGAACTCCAGCACAGAGAGAGGAACAAAGAAATAAACACACATAAACGCAGCAGTTTGGCAGGTCTGGACGCAGAATGGGCCACATCAGGTCTTGATTCTGCAGACAGAGAGAAACAAACATGAGCACATCGCTCTCAAACACGGCCAAGTTGTTTACCAGTCATGAGCTGTGAAACAACAGCACGGCTCTGTTGATAACTGAAAAGGAAAAGTTACGTTGCGTTCTCTGGCGGACCTGGATCAGCTGTTAGCAGTTTACAGGGCTAACGCTAACGTTGCTACGTGGCTGTGTTTTAATGTTTTAATGACCGGGTCTGTTTGTTTTGGAGAGGAGACGACCTCTGAAGTAATTCAGCTCCTGGTAGAACCCTGTCAGGGCTCTGAAGTGGAGCGGACCCAGAACAACTCTGATCAGCTGTTAGCTGTTAGCTGTAATGTTAAACACTAGCAGGACTAGTTACGGTGCGGCTGTGTTAAAACTATAACTTAGCACAACACCACTGCGCTGTAATAACGTTATGCTTTATAAAATGTCACATAATTAACAAAATAGCTATATAATGTCAGTCCAGTGACCTGACAGCCGACCTGCCTCTCATTCTCCGGCGCCGGCAGTCACTCAGCCTGCAGAATGAACGAAAGACTGAGGAGGACCCATGTAACCGGTGAACGTGTCGTTCATTCCTGCTCCACAGTAGCAGCTGTCACGTGACAAATGAACAACTCAGACCTAGAGACCCACAGTTGAGAGTCATGAACTAATCAATTCTGTTTCCTGTGCTGACGGAGCCCATGCAAGTGCCGTGTGACGAGTGAACGTAAGAGTCCAAGATCCTTCACGCATGCGTGAAAATTAACGAATCACTAACTGAGACAACCCGTTCCTCCCGAGTCATATACACAATTAGGTCTTATGAACGAAATGTTCTTTGAATGACACAACACTAATATGTGAATGGATTCAGATTCTGCAAGTCTGCATCTTGATATATCTAAGCATACATTTCCTCTTAACCCCTTACATTTATTATTGTTATTAATTGATAAAATCTCTAACCTTGAGGGCGCTGCCTGCTGTGGTCCATCTGCAGAAGGGGTTTCTGGTGGTGTCATGAGCTCAGACACTGCTGGCTACTCTACCCTTCCTTTGGGCTTGGCTTTTTACCCAATTCTCTGTATTTTCTCCATCTCATGCGTTCTATTTCTAAATAATTCTGTCCCTTCTCTAGATCTGCGTCTCATCTCTGGCAATAAGCCTCTGTTTTGAGCCATTCTTTTGAAGATGCAAGTAGATTAATCAACACATTTCTCCTAATTGCTTACAGCTATTTAAATATTGTTTGTGAAATCTATATATACATTTAAATGTATTTGTCAACCCTATTACCATTAAAAAGGTAACAGGGTTGACGGTGACAGGGTTGACGATTTAGGCCTCAACAATGAGATCTCAAGATGATGACAGTGATTGTGTAGTTTTTAACAATAATCTTGAAATAAAATGTTTTATTGTTTTATGATGTAAATTCAGGATAACAAGGTTGACATATCAAGCTTTTCCCCCTCTGTCAAAAATTTTAAAACTTGATAAAAAGTTAATAATTGGGAGGAGACACATGCCTCCCCTCAGGCTATGATGTTCCCAAGAAGGAGAAGATGTCACTTCCTGAGAGTGATGTGATGTGTGGGACAGTCCTATATAAAACCCGGGGGGGGGGGGGGGGTCCATTAAAGTTACAGGGTTGACGGAAAATGCAGAGACACAAATAAAATGTTCTTTTAAAATAAATTATCAATGTGCCAGTCTTGAAATATATATTTTAAAAAGAAAAGGACAAATGTAATTTTTCTTTTTTTAAATTAACATAACACATTTTTTTGTACTTTAATGGCTATTGGAAGATGAACAACTATGCCTTGGGACAGGTCAAAATTTGTATTTCAAGTTATACAAATGTTTTTTATTGCTTGATAATGGGATTATATTAGTAATTTGCTTCTTATATGAAGAAAAACTAACTCATATAATGAAACCTTTAAATTTATAAATGCTTAACTTGAACACTGTCCATATTACATGCAAATATATCAGAGGGACACGGATGTCATCCATTTCGTAGAATGACCCATAAATAACTTTGGTCCCAATACCAAACCTTGTGGAACACCACAGGTTACACTTCTAATCTGTGATTTTGTATCATTTATTTTTACGTATTGAAACCTATTGTACAAATAATTTTTTAACGAATAGCGATCCAATTTCTGCAGTAGCAAGGCATGATCAATTGTATTGTAACGCTTTATGTAAATAAACAAATAGACCTATAGTATGTTGTTTCATATCTACAGCTAAATTTTCCACAAATGCAATCACTGCTAAAGATGTCAATCGATTTCTTCTAAATCCATATTGATGGTCACTCAGTAAGTCATATTTCTCAATAAAGTCATCGAGTCTATTTACAAATAGTTTTTCAAGTATTTTAGAAAATTGAGGTCTATAATTTGATACAAGATGTTTATCACCATTTTTATAGATTGGAACCACCTTAGGCGTTTTCATTTTATTAGGAAAAACACCTGTTTGAAAGGATTTATTACATATATAAGTCAATGGCTCAAGAACACAATCAATCACTTCTTTTATAAGTGACATATCACTAGTGTTACCATCAGTAGATGTTTTGTTCTTAAACTTTCTAACCACTTTTAATACATCACTCTCACAAACTCCACCAAGGAACATCGAATTACTGTGATGAAATGTAAAATAAAAATTTTTACCCTCATCTCTTGGAAGGTTAATTCTGTTTGCCAAGTGTGGCCCTACATTAACAAAAAAATCATTAAATTCATTAACTATTTCCTTGATATTTTCAGCAGCTGTACTATCCTTTTGAACAAAATATGCTGGAAAATCTTTTTTACTGCAATTTTTAATCATGTCATTAAGTACACCTCAAGTACCCTTAATATTATTTTTATTGATTTGCAACAGCTGATCATAATAATATTTTTTTGCAATCTCATAATAATTGTAGATAGCTTCTTTCAACGGACAGTGTCGATCGTAGAATGTCAAGAATCTAAAAATGTATCATATGATTCATTAGTATCCTCCCCGTCAACTTCCTGCCAGTCATGATTTATAAGTTCTTCCTTAAGGGCCATAATTCCCTCTTGTGATTTTTTTCTAATTAAATAATCAGTCTTCTTATTTGCTCCAAATTTTAACTTATTATTTTTTTTCTAATACTGTTAAGACCAGGAAATTATCACTTATATCAGTCATTAATAATCCACTGTATATCTTTCCCGTTGTTTATAAAAATATTGTCAATCAATGTGGCACTATCCTTTGTTATTCTACTAACGGACAGAAGCTCAAACTAAACATAATATTAACAAATTCTGTAGTTTTGATATGATCATTTGATTTCAGCAAATCAATATTAAAGTCACCACAAACCAGAATCACCTTGTTATTATGTTTTTCATAACTCAAAAATCTTCTTATTAAAATTATCAATACATGACCCTGGTGTTCTATAAATGCAACTGATTAATATATTTTAAAGCCAACCTTAATTTCAACAGTTACACAGTCCATCAAATTATCAATAGCAGTTGTCATGTCACCAACAATCATATATTTAAGTGCAGACATCACGAACAGAGCAACACCCCCTCCCCTTTTATTAACCCTATTAAGAACATTTCATAGGGCTCTAATCCATCCTGCAGTTCATTATCTCCATTCAGCCAGGTCTCCGAAATTGCTATTAAACTAAATTTTTCCTTAAACCCTTGAAGGTAATCTTTAATTTTAGAAAGGTTACAGTAGAGACTCCTACTGTTGAAGTGAATCACTGAAAATCCCTCCATGTTTACATTGGAATTAAACTTATCTTCTGAATAATATTCACAATTTATGTTTACAGTATGTTCTGGAAGAAGTGGATCTCTGGGTCAATGTCATTTTCTAACTCATAAAGTTTGTGATCTGTGACATTTCCCTACTATTCACTTCTCTATCATAATTCGTAATTTTTATTTGTACAGATCTAGATCCTTTTTATCTCTGATGGCTATTACTTTAGCCTGTTCTGGTGTACCATTCTAACACATTCTCATCTCAATGCATCATAACTGACGCTTTTAGACAGCGTGTCAAAGCCTAAGGATTTTACGCTAAAGGTACCCTTCAGCGTCTGTATGAAACACCCCCGTTTGCTACGTTGCAGCAACACAAGGGTGGCTACCTGTTAGCACACTGGCCGTGAGGCGCGGTCGACATGCATAAAGTCGGTGACTTAGGTTTAGGTACTAACATTTCTGATGGTTATGGTAAGGGGCTTTGGGGGGCTGTCAACACCTTTATCACGAACCATTTAGCACTTCCGGTCTGTATATAATATATATAAATAACTACGTTTTGTCACTTTTTCTGAAAGCGTTGGTATTGGATGCCCTGAGATGAGAACAGGCTCAGTCGTATCATTACTCTGCAGTTCCTTGTCCAAGTGTCCTGAATTCGTTTTTCCCTTTTCAGGATTCTTGCTTGTCTTGCAATATCTGCATTTTTCTTTGTAAGATGCTCATTGTACATATACCTCTGTGCCCTTCAGTTTTTTTGCCTGTGTTGTTGTTTGACCTGTTGCTTTGTTTTTGAGGTATAGTGTGACAAGCAGCTATAATTTTACTGTTTTTAAGAATGTCTTTATTGTTGAAGAACCTAATGACTTGCTGCTCAAGTGAGTGCAATTCACTTCTTGTTGCATCTTCACACTCCTTGTCCCCTGCTGTAATCCGTGCGTAGGTGCGGTGGGTCTCCAGTCCAGATACTACCAGGACATCCATCCTTGTGTACTGCTCCAGATCTTCTACTCTTCTTTCAAGCTCTTCAATAATTTTCAATAATCACAGCCTTCAGTTGTCGCACTTCATCAATCAAGTCCAGTAGGCCCATCTGTTGTTTAGACACCTTACTTATTTCATCTGACATGAAATTCAGAGATTTTTTAACCTCCTCCATGTCTTCTGCCAACTTCTTAGTAGCCATTTCTTTAGTTGATTATTAAAGTACTTAAGAGAGAGAAGAAAAAAAGCAAAGAAAAAAATACAACAACTTTCTTGCCGAATCTCCAGATAATCCAGTTTTGCTGGTGTTTCACCACCTCGCAGCACAGCGCATCAAAATTACCCAAAAAACTCAAAAATGTCAGGAAATAATCCTGCTAATTTAAACCTAACTCTTTTGAAAAGCTAAAAGCCTTACTTGAACTGAACAAATGTCAAGAATATTTCATGATTTTTGATGGATTGGGATCAGTTGTTCACTTGTTCTGGAACAACCCCTGGTCTCCATCCATCCATCGTCAACCACTTATCCTGTGTACAGGGTCGCAGGGGGCTGGAGCCAATCCCAGCTGACATTGGGCGAAAGGCAGGGTACACCCTAGACAGGTCGCCAGTCCATTGCAGGGCCACATATAGATAGACAACCACTCACATCCACACCTAAGGACAATTTTTGAGACACCATTTAACCTAGCCTAGTGGGAGGAAGCCAGAGCACCCGGAGAGAACCCACGCAGACACGGGGAGAACATGCAAACTCCACACAGAAAGGCCAGGGCAACCGGGGTTTGAACCCATGACCACTGCACCACCCCCCCATGCTGGTCTCATGTTTCCCAAATAAAGATCATGGTTTGGGTTCAAATAAGTATGTTTGTTACGTGAGTTAAGTTTGTATCTATGTAGGTTAAGATATGTCATGTCACTTGACTAACTAACGTAACTTAACATATATGTAAGTTAAAATAAGTTAACACTCACTTTTTGACTTGTGTCGGGCTCCTACCGACATGGACTTTTTCACGATTTATACTACCTCAACTGATATTCTTCCTTGTTTCCGTCATAATTACTACGGCCACTAGAGGTCGCTGCCTAACAGTAAATACAAATATGGGTCGTAATCAATGGTGGTAATAAGCTGCTTGCACAGATGACTTATACTGCCGTATTTCTGGGGAGGACGGTCTGTTTTTTTGAAACTGCTTGAAACACTAAAGTTTAAGACACTAAAAATCCACTTTACATTTCCAAGCAGTATGTCACAGAGACTTTGTGGCAAGCTTTGCTGAAAAAATAATTCAGTATACAGACAACCTAATAGCATAATGCATCATATGCTGAGATGATGGAGGTTTCGTATAGTACAATGGAAGCAGGTCAGTAGTAAATCTAATTTATCTGTACATTTAGAGCACTCTACTTAGTGTGTGTTTGTGTGCGTGTCAGTTGTTTGTGTGAATGTCTCGGGTAGCAGCACTGGTTGATAAGCTGACCGGCTGAGAGCAAGAGACACCAGCAGCCCCGAGGTTGGTCGAGGTGGTGAGGACAGCAGTGTCCTGAAGCCTCTGCCAGGGGCTGAGGCCTCAGTAACGGCACTACATCTTATCTCCTGTTGCCTCTCAGTAGACCTGCTCTGATCCAGATACAGGTCATTAGAGCACAGAGGGCAACTCTCAATCAAAGCAACTGCCTCCGGGATAATTCCATGTAACCTCAGAGATACTGATTTATATGAGGAGAAATGTCAGCAGTGGTTGTGTGACTCGATAGTTAGCACTGTCACTCAGAAATGACAATCTGGGATTATTTCCTGTTTCTATCAGTGTGTGAATGGCTTATTCTTAACAGTCAGTCTAGACATGCAAGGTATACTTTTAGGGTATGAATGTGAGCTCTGTGATGGACTGTCAATCTGCCCAGATGTTTTCCTGCTTTCCATTCCGTGCCAACTGGGCAATATTTCAGCCCTAGAAATGAATAAACAGTGATTCAGTATATTAATATCCTGTCCTGAAATGATAAAGAAGTCTGTGAGTGTGCATGCACTCACATACACAGTAAAAACAGAGCTGTATTAAGTAGTGGTTTCCACCCTGAACCCCTGCCACCACCACTGATGTACCCCTGAGCAGTGTGTGCCTGTGTGTGTGTGTGTGTGTGTGTGTGTGTGTGTGTGTGTGTGTGTGTGTGTGTGTGTGTGTGTGTGTGTGTATGTGTGTGTGGAAACACACACACATGTATGTGAACCTGTATAGTATTGTAGAGAAGAGTGGATTTGTGCTGTTTATTCAATATTGCAGAGAATACCACTGCTTTAAGCCACCTGGGTAAACAGGTTATTGCCATATCAATCATTTACAGCGACATCTAATGGTCGAGACCACAGACAATATTGACCAACAGACTGACAGAGATGAATGCTGCTGCACATAAAGAGGCCTATCCACCAACTCGTCTAGCTATCCCTTTCTACAGACTCCATCTATTTATTTTCCTCTCCATTCTCCCAATCATGTTTTCTTTTCCACTCTTTCAGTCATCTATTTTCTCTCTTTTCTATTGTTCTTTTCATATCCCACTTTCTGTTCTATTCTTTTCATTATCAGTTTCTTTTCTTTCTCAACCAAGGACATCTTGACTCTCAACCTGACCCTTAAAGCTGTAGCAAGTGGGATTATATTAAGCATTAACCAAAATTTGAATAGAAACAATAATGACTATAATTATTAATAAGCTCGTGTTGAAACCAGCTTATTTGGATGAATATGCCATTTTATTAAGAGTAAAAGGGCACAGTCAGGTCACAATTGATTGACATAACAATCTTAAATTCAGGATGCAAGCTTCTTATACCACAAAAGCAATACAATGGTTCAGCCTCATTTCTAATCAAACTTAAAGTCATGTTTACAAATATCTGGAGACAACTGTGTTGAATATGGGTGATAACAACAACACCTTGTGACACAAACATGATAATTCACACAAGAAATTGCATCAGTGCTCTTGTCAATAAGCTTGATTGACGCTAGCTAGTATTGATACAAAGTACAATGGATCAACAATTTATGCTAATGTGTGTTGTATTCAAGGAGAAAACATGATGTGTATAAATTAAGATGGTATTATTCAAATAGAAAATACTTTAGCTTTAACTAAACTGGCAGACATTACTGAAATGGTGGGGAAAGTGAATGATGGACTACTGATGTGGTCCCACAACAATACACCTGCAGTAATCTATTATGGAAAAAAAAGACAGAAGATTACCTAAATTCCACCTGGGGTGTTGAGTCTACTCCTGGCATTGACAGTGCATAAACTCATAATCACAACATTTTTTTGTGGTCTTGCAAGGTTCAATTAGCATTTACAGGAATCAGCTTAAACATACTGTATATAACGGACTTTTGCTCCTAGTTGTTCAGGCATCAGCAAGAAACCTTCCTACACCTGACTGGATTAAAATACCTTTCACTTGCTTCACATTTTGACAGTGGAAAAATACGGTCGCTGTTTTGGAAACAGTGACCAGGCGGACTTATGCTTCCAACATCTAGTTTAAAAACTAGTTCATGAAGCTGCAGAGTTTAAGAAAGCACAGAGTCATGTCATCTAAACCACTCCTATTAGCCCAGTGATTGGGCCGGCTTCCAGCTGCCAGACTCAATTATTTCTCAGTGGCTGTCTTTCAGACCTTTCCAAGGCTGACTTTCAGAGGCTAATAGATAACCATATTTAAAAAACAAATTTATTTGAATACTCACCCTTTCCAGGTGCCTTTTATATGCAAACAAGCCCGTATATTACATACTGTATCTACATGATAGTCACAGAATTACTCTTTATTGGCTTTTTAATTTTAATTTAAAATAAATTTGGTTCATTTGTTTTATGCACAAGTGTGCTGCATGTCAGGCTATGATCCTTGCTTCATGGATGAATCAAGTTAAATTTTTCTCAGTGGGTAACTGTATGTGTGCTATATGAATTTCCTTTTGGCACTTACTAAGGGATTCTTTCAATATTACAGATTTTTTTTCACTGTAAAGGTGAATTTTTTGAGCAAGGAGGGGAGGAAGGGGATGTTTTAATGATAACTTTATCCCCTTGTGGGTGAGGAGCCAGATGAGTAAATCAAGTGAAACCAAGTGTTAAATGCATGAGAGTAGAGCTCATATATTATTGATGATGACCCGTGGCATTGCATGACCACCCTCCACCACACACACACACACGCACCTAAAAACCATAAACACACACTCATACACATACTTTAACATAGACAAATCCAAATTCGCACCTAATCAATAATCCCCGTAGTCCAGCTCTCTGTAGCCTATATTTTGTATCTCTCTTATTCTCTTTGTCTGAAAGGCACCAAATCTTTATAATAGGCTATAAGTTGCTGTCATATATGGCAGTAATGTCATTTTGGGAGCAAAATGCTACACAACTCTAATAATTTTTTTTTATACGAGATGGTACACACAGAATCATAAGAGTAATTAATCAGCCATTGTTAGAAGGAACATTCTTCTCTAAGAAGTCTGCTTTCCACGTTACTGTTTACTGTAGCAGAAATGAAAAAAATTAATTTGTTTTTTACACAGACCATGTGGAAAAAAACAACAAATAGCTGAAAAATGTCCAATTATTTCTCATTAAACCTTGTCTCACCTCTTTGAGTGACTTCTTCTTAATTGGAATGTGAAATTAACATATTCTCATATAATAGCTGAAGGGATTCAGGAAAAAGACACAAAAAAATACAATGATAGGAATGACACATCCTGCCATCAATCAAAGGGGACGCAATGACAGAGTAGAAGTGTGCTCTGGGATATTTTTAACCTCTATTTACCCTGCTTTGACTGCCTTGTTATTTCACAGCTAAACCCTGCTACAACCATGCACTGTTACACAGATTCTCTGTTCGGAGCAAAACCATCTTTGATTGTAACCATTCACAAAACTCACCGTTGTGTTTATATGCCCTGCCCCAATAAAAGGACAGTAATACAGTAACTTTTTCCCCCGTTTTTGCCTTAACCTGGAAGGACTAGTTCCCCATAGGCTCAGTCACTGTTACTAACTTTCACTGCTGGCCTGAGGAGTGTATGGACAAGCATGTAATACATCTGATACATAAGCCAGCCATTTCTTTTCACCCGTCAGTGAGGGGATTCACTGGGAGGGTGCAATGCGTTTAAAAAAAAGAAAGGGTTGCATTGGTGTGACAAGATACTATGAGACAGGATTTTACAAGTTATCATGGCTGCAGTGACCCATCAAGGTTCACACTAGAACCCTGCTTCACGGGACAGTTTTCTCAGTCCTGCCCCTGCTGGATTTCTGACTATTACTGACAATGGGTCCTATGGGATCCCAATCCCAATTCAGTTCTCTAATGCATGGCTGTCAGTATTAACACAGCATAATTACTTTCTCCTTCTCTGCGTTTAAACATAGCACTTTGATTTGATTTTTGTAAATCATTCTGTTAAATGATTGTCCTGTTTGGTGATTGTGAGCCACTGTACCTTTTATGTATATCCATTTCAACGCCAATTAAGGTGCTTGGGTTCAGTCTAGTTCATGTCTTGTTCATGCTTAATGTCTGATCTGTTGAGTACCGTTGTGGTATTTATTCTTAATAAACAAATGGTGTGATCATTGACTCACACTTAATGCCGTCCTCTAGTTCACACCATCCCCTACACAATATGTAGTGACATATTCTCATCATACTCTCTCACCTGCTTCCCACAAACACTGCCATTTCTATTAAAAGGTGCACCCAGCTACCAAGGAAGTTCCACAGCCAGGTTCACTGGCTGAGGGTTTTGCAACATATGATTACAGCTTTTTTTTTTTGAAAAATTGCAAGAAGAGAATGGAAGAAAAGATGCAGCCACAAGTGTAGGACACATTGCAGTATCGCCTCCAAGTTACCATCATTGTAAGGTTTCGATTTTTCCACTGTTCCATGGAGCACAAGAAACACTCCTTTTGAAAATTTCCACTCCATCATGCTTCAGGGTTACAAGCCTGTGAGGTTTGTTGTTGTCCAAAATCTTCATTATTATATGATCATACAGTGTACCTGTTTATCATGCAATCTGTGATTTAAGTGCTATTATAGTAGTTCCTTCAAGCATGGTAAGAAAAAGAAAGGAAAGAAGCAAGTTGCTTCACTCAAAACACCTTCAAAGCTACTGTCACCAAAATATATTCATAATCCACTACCTGCAGCCCCACTCTCCCTCCAGCTGTGAAGAAGACAAAGGAAAGAGTTCAGTGATACAAATTAGTTGAGTTTTCTCAGTGGCAGAATAGTGGTTCCCTCTGATAATCTCTAATTAACCTCTATGGAATTGAACCATAGAGCACAAAGGGATTTACACACAGAGGCATGATGTTTGTGTACTGTATGCGTGTGCGTGTTTGTGTGTGTATGTGGCCTCTGACCCTCAATTATGCACAATCCCAGACTTTTCCTGATACACACATGAGCCCTCCAAATACAATTCATATACAACACACACATACATACACACATACTGACCCTAACCATAACTACTACCATAACCTTAAAGGGGCATTAAGTACTTTTCAGCAGCCACTAGCGGTGCGGTTTTAAGATTGCAACCAGGTGTGTGCTCATACGCGTGCTCGCTCGAACTCGATGAGCGAGCCTAATCCAAAACATAACCGCTTTCATACAGAAATCCCGCAATAAACGCGGAAACCACAAAAACACACACACACACACACACACACACACACACAAACCTACTTTATCTAAAAAGAAAATGCTTGACACTCCACCATGACATTAACATTCTCATTACTGAAAATGTATCTAATTAGTAAATGCTTCAGGTGCCAAGACAATTAGTTTCACAAGTAAAATTAAAGAGAGGTTGAGTGAGTCAAGACTAACTTATGAAATCTCCATCTTGGCCAGGGGCCATGACAGACTATATACTGTACATTCTTTTAAAATTTAAATCATGCTTTTTGTCACATTGCACACAGTATAAGCACCAGTTTCTGATGTTGATGCACCATATATCCCAAAACCTGAATAGCCTGCCCTAACACACTCATCACTCAGGGACTGTCTATTATCTTAGAGTCAAATAGACAAAGACAGACACTATGTCTGGCCTAGACCGTTTACCGTATTACCAATTACCAATTACCGTAGCTGTACTTGGTTTAGTGAGGAATTTCCTTCATGAGACATGTGCATGAGACATGTGCACATTGTGAGAATGGTGCAGGTGCAGGTATGTATCAATATGACAGGATTTGCACATACATTAGAGGTTTGGGGTTGTTTAAAGTGCAATAAGCAGTGTTGGGCAGTAGTGTCGCTACAAGTAGTGCTGTTACTAGTTTAACGACATTTCTCAGTAGCTTGATGGTAGTCGCTGTTTTCTGGATCAAATAGCTTTTCAGTAACAAAGCTGTTTTATTGAACGAATAGCACAGTAGCTTCCACACATGCTACATTTTCCCAAGCATTTCTGAAGGATCAGCAAGTGACGCCACTGCCACACACGGGACCTGTATGTGCAGACGGTGACATCACGTACCGATCCTTGGGCTAATGCCTGCGACTTTGCTGCAGGGGAATAAAGACATGGGCGACTGAGTTTACTTTCTATTGTGATAGTTACTGTAACACCTCTTGTGAGAAGGATCAGGTTCCAGCCTGGACACCTCTTTCTCTAGTGAGGAGGAAACTTGTTTCCATAAGATGAGAGATTTCTCTCTTTCTTTCTCTCTCTGGCCTATTGCCATGAATGTTTAGGTTGCTATGTTGCCAGAGCACAAATTCACATATAAACAATAAAAAAAATATAAGTAATAAACAATGAAATGACATAAAACAGCCAAAAACAAACTCAAAACACAAATTATGTTACATTGAAAATGTCTTGCTTTCTGACAAGCAGTAGAATTTTTCATGGGAACAGTTACAAATAACAAACATATAATTATAATAATGTGATAATTAAGTAACTTCATACAAACAACAATGGTTCTCCATT
Organism: Micropterus dolomieu; assembly: GCF_021292245.1. Lineage (NCBI taxonomy): Eukaryota > Metazoa > Chordata > Actinopteri > Centrarchiformes > Centrarchidae > Micropterus > Micropterus dolomieu. The sequence goes on along the minus strand of NC_060169.1, from coordinate 10,506,222 downwards.
TATTGCATGAGGAAATACATTTAGCTGCAATGATATGGCAGTAAGTAGGAGAGTTCTGTGTGTCTGATTTAGCTCTCTCACGCGCACACACACTGTTTGGAGCAGGTTTTTAGTCTTTCTTTTGCTACTGTGGAATGAAGTTGGTTCAATATAAACAAGGCCTATAATGTGTGTGTGTGTGTGTGTGTAAAATATTAAAAAATTAAAAGTAGCTTAGATGTCACACTGCTATAGCTTAGCTTGCTACATTTTACTGGGGGGTAGCTTCTGTGTAGCGAAGCTTCATTTAATGTAGAGTAGCTGGTAGCTTAGCTCACTACATTTTCCGAGTAGCTTGCCCAAAACTGGCAATATAAGCATCTACTCCTCTTCATGTAACTATTTCATTTGGTGCATTTTCCTTTTCTCCCCAGCAATATTTTAAACTAATAATCTAACCTCAGTGATAAAGTCAACAGCACCTGTACCTGCTTCACAAAAGTCTGCCAGAGGTTTGCCTAAGAAAAGCTGTTAATATGAAGCTCTCTGTTGAATGAGGTTAAAAAAAAAGAATGGGAACAAAGGGGTGAAATAAAACTCAGAAACAAAATTATGACACTAATAGGTAGTGTCATAATTAACCACTAGTTTTTTTAAATTGATGCATTCTCCCTCGTTGCCTGCACAACATGTAAAACCAGTCACATTTACATTTACACAACTCAGTTGATCTTGGGGACATTCATGGTCAAATAGTCAGTCAGTTATGGCTACAACCTGACATAGACTGTCCTATCTTATAACATGATAAGCAGGTTTGAACTGAGATGAAATGAAAAAACAGTAATGATAGTATTAATTGGGGTAGAAAAAAGCAGATGGACAGAAAAAAAGAGCAGACTGATAAAAACAGTTCATAAACAGTGAAGAAAAGCCATAAAAGGAGAGTGGATTTAATTGGCCATTACATCAGTGATACAACGAGGACATCTTAGTCCAAATGGGTGTATTTCTTCCTTATCATTGACCTCAGAGTCATTGATAAGGACTGCTTGTAGGTAAGTGTAGGTGTAAGGCAACTTTCTGTATTTGGATGATATGGATGATGATACAGGATAGAGTAGTAGAAGTAGTCCAGAGAGTTAATGATTATCATAAGTCAAACACACACACACACACACACACACACACACACAAACAAACACTTATGTACATTCTTATGTACATCAGTAGGAGATGAGGGACTGAAATTTATTGCAGACAGGCTGGTATGACAAAATGAGGACCAGTCCGCAGGAAAATTGAGCAAGATAGATTTCTACATCCCACTTCCATCTCATCACCAACACTAATTATACTGACCCTTGGCATGTACACACACACACACACACACACACACACACACACACACACACACACACACACACACACACACACACACATACTCACACACTCACACATTAATACAAGTCTGTGTTTGCCAGATCCCAAGTGCAGAGCATGGTGTGTTTGAACAAGGCAGCCTGTAAAAGTGTCTGATTAGACCCCTGTTTGAACAGAAAGAGACAGCGACCTATCAGCACACGGCAGGCACCAGCCAATCATTGCAGTGCTTGTGGGCCTCTTCGTCTAGCTGGCTCACACACTTGCATCATGCCTGCTCACACAAAAATGAACAGAAAGACACACTGACTCACACACCCAGCAGGTTTCTACCCATAATACGTTTAGCTGTTCTCAGATGGTTAGAGAGAGAAGCATGCAAATTACACTGATTCAGTTGACAATGACCTTCCCACTGTGTAGCAGGTGAAGGTCACTATGGCAAACAGCTGGCAGGCAGGGAGTCACAATCTTGTCCGTTGCTCTTTTTTTGTTCATATGACATATTTCTTGTCAATCCCAACTGAGGTTTTTCTCTGTTTCCTATTCCCATTGAACAATATAGATATAGGGTACAATTTTCAATTGTATAATATAATGGCAGCTACAACTTGTATTTTGATGCTCAAATTGGTTATTGTCACTTAAAAATAAGAAAATCTGTCATCCTTTTTACAGAATTTTAGAGCACATGGCAGCTTGGCTTCTGTCCCAGATCCATATGTTTGTCCCAGATCCATGTTTGTCGTCAAGGCGTCAAGGAGGTGCCAGCAAGTAGACCAGATGAGGCAATGCCTGATGCTTTAGCCATTTTTGTTCCCTCGCCCGTGCTAATGAAGTTACCGATACCGATACTGACGTTTATTGATAATGTGTGCAAAAACAGGAGACACCTTTTGTTATTGTGTTTTTTTGTTCGTTCGTCCAGGTATTGGAAATTGATTACACAACAAGTCCTCCAAATTAAACTACAAAGTAAACCATTTGTACACGCCCAGAATGGTACAAAGAAGAGTTTTCTGATCTGAAAACGCCCCTATAGGCAGGATCATTTGTCTGTGCCTCCCCTGTGTTTTATGATGTGACAACAGCGTGATTAAGGTTTGAATGGATTTTGGCATAACGACTTGATTAAGTTTTAGGAATGATCGTGGTTTGGGTTAAAAAAAATAAAAATAACCACTTTGTTCGCTTATTAATGTTAAGGGGGCAATCGTTGTCTTGCTGTGTTGATGGACGTTTTCGTAACAGGAAATGAGCTGCGGTTTACTTTGGTAAAGTGCATACAGCATTTTGTTGACCCATCCTTTCAAGCTGATCCACCCTAAGCACACTTTTTCTCTCTACAATAACGTTGCCTTACTTCTTCCTTTGCTTCCATTATAATTACTGTGGCCCCTAGAGGGCTTTGTCACTTGAACGTAAATGAGTCTTTTTAGGGCACTTGCTGAAATGACTCTGAAATGAAATGATGCTGTCATTCTCCTTGGGAGGACAGTCTCAGATTACATCCTAGAGTGGATAACGTAAGCAAAAATATAATACAAGAATGATGTAAGCGGCCCCTGTTAATTGAGAATTAATGTGATTTCTTTATTTCTTTGTCTTTATGAGTACATTGATATAGACACATCTGTCAGTTATCAGACTATATTGTGCTTTGTGTAGTCTTTGTAGTGTGTCCAAGTGACAACAGAAAATAGCAGCAACAGAAAATTAGAGGTGATGTGAGGCAGTGCAACATCTACAGCAAAATCTGCTGTATGCTACTTAAGTGATTTGTTTTTCCAAATACATTTTGGAGGAAACATAATAGATTCATGGGCTATGTTCACTGCCGATGTTTTTTTTTACATTATTACCGAGTGCTTTTATTTGCCAAAACATAACTATAAAAATGTATATACTGCTTTAGTTGCCTGAAACAGATATTGTACGTAAACAGTGCATTGTGAATATTTTGCAGATACCTTCAGTATAAAGTTTCTTTTTCTATATTAATTAGGAGTCCTAAAAAGCTGATTTGCAAATGTAAATTAATTAAATTATATGCACATCATTTTTAGGCAACAAGGTTGGACATGTAATTTGAGGCAATGCAAAGCTTTTGATCATTTGGCTTTGGGTGGCTAGGGTGACTAGTTCTTCAAAGTTGGCTTGATGTGAAGGGGATCTAAAAGGTTGCCTATTGTCTGCAGCAGCATTGGGAGGAAGAATCCGAATGTGGGGGGTTGGAATGACTTTTCCTTGACTGCCTCCTCTATCTCTGACAATCATCTAGACCAGCAGCTCTCTGTGTGTTCCTAAACTCCTTAGTGCAGGAGAGACAGACAGTCTGTCTGTGTCAGCAGGCGCTGCTCCACTCTCAGCAATGACCCTTCACATTTAGTTGTCCCTAGACAGACCCTTGCTTAGCCCCTCACCATGGATCCGTACCTCTGTGCCCCTCTAACCTCCACAAACACACCCACGTCCATACCAAGTCGCCACTCTGTCCACACTGCCTCAGTCTTTCTGTTTCTGTCCCAAAGTCGTCCCATTCTTTACTGTCCAGTGTTCAGCCTCTCTTGCTCCCTCTCTGTCTTCAGTTAGCCTTAGCTATGTAAGTACGTGTCATTTGACCAAAATGGAACAGCACTAGCAATCAATGAGTGTCCCTTTCTCAGACTCTTTCAGTCTTTATAAGTGGGAAATTAGTCAGTTATTCAATTTGTTTGATTGCTAGTTGAATTGCAGCACAATTTAAATGCTAAGGTCATAGTCCATGTAGTTTTTACTCAGTAATTTTTCTTTATCTTTGATGTAAATGATCATTATTAGCTCACTTGGGGTTGTAGGGGTGGAGAACTGAGCTAATGACTATAAAAATGTCTTTGTTTTGCTCATGTAACAAACTGCCTTTGGATACAGGAGCAGGGATGGCATGATGAGGACCAAGTGTTGCTTAAAAACAGATTGATTGTTTATCAGGAAGAGAATAATCACCACACTTTATTGATGTCCTGCATTTATAGGTCGTTTAAAACTTTATCTGATGGGACTAATAGACAACAAGCAATGGAGGGATACTAATTTGATTGAATAATGTACATCATTATGTTTTAATAAGGAAACTCTGCACGTACAGTTGTTGAGTGATTGCAGTGCCTTCTCTTTTGTTATGCATATATATTACCCATTGCCTCTAAAACCAGACATTTTGACAAGCACCTCTTCAAACATTTGTCTTAACAAAAGGCCACTTATCATGAGCGCATGCCTAAGGTTGACCTCGAATGGAGCAGGCTGCAGCTGGGTGGGAGTGACAGACGAGAGAGCAAGCAAGGGAATTGTCAGACGGCTTGACAAAACCTTGGGGTTGACTGCATTTACACCTGCAATTCTCTTGGAAAACAATTAAAGGGTTGGTTCACCTAAATTATAGAAAAACATTTGTTTCCTTCTTTATCTCTAGTGGTATCTAGCATGCAGACTATTTTGATTTTATTAGCTTCTTAGCTTCTTTATGTCATCTGTGTTGCGGAAATAACTGAAAATGAATATTTAAAAAATCTACTGCAAAATCTCTTTCCAGCAATAGTGTCCCTGTTTTTATGGAAAATCCACAGAACAGAAGTTTTCAGAAGGACTATTTCTACTGTGCAAAGTACTTCTCTAGGAAACAGAAAGTGTGTTTGGTGGATTATCTAGAGTAAGCTTGGGGAAACAAAATAAAAACTATCCACATGGCTAACACCACTAGAGAAAAATGAAATAAACATGTTTGTTTGTAATTTGGGTTAATTGGCCCTTTAAAATACAATGTGTAAGAGAAGTTATAATTCTGAATTAGATAACATTTGAATTGTGTTACTGAGATTACGCTACAGTGAGCGATGTAAAACTGCTCCGAGCACAGCAAGTGACCACATCAATTCGTGAAGAAAACAAAAGAATATGTGGACTGTGAGTGTGAGCTTTACACTCGCCACCCGATCACCACCAGCCACAGGCGAACAGAGGATGATATTGTGTGCCAGCTGCAGCTGCTCCAAGGAGGGGAGTCTGCTTTTTGTATTTCCCCTTCATCAGTAAGAAAGACCATTTCATGCTGGTTCCCATAAACAGACAAAACTCCTGTTGCTGTGAGTCTCATTCACCCACAGCACATACGCCATCCAAGCCTCTCCCTACACTAAATGTCCTCCATTTCCCTGGCTTGCATGCCACTCCCACTCTCATCTTCCCTTCTGCATATACCCTGCACATGCCCTTTTCCATCCCTCCCTGTGGTCATCTAAACTGCCCATGCTGAGGAGTTGGAAGCATCTCTATATTTACTCCATCTCCACCCCGCTTCCATTCCGGCAGCCAGCGCTATGCATCTTTCATCTGCAGGGCTAGATGACCTATATTCTGAGTCTGGCCCCATGCAGCCATAGTTCATCGCTGCTCCACTCTGTCCTGCTGCCTGAGGCAGCAGCTGTGGGTGTGGCAGCCAGGCTGAATTAGAATGGGCACTGCAGGCACAGACGCCCATTCAAAGCAATCTGTCTTGGCTGTCTGAAGCACAGTGAATTTCAAAATTAAAGTGACAAAACAAAACCATATTGCACTGAGAAGAAGACAGAGATGGAGGAATAGGCCCATACTAGTAGCATAATAAATATTTCAAAATTCTACTGTTTGGGAAGAGTTGCTCTATTAGATACTCAATGCTTCTGAATATAGGTCAAAGAAGCTCTTATAGCACATGACCCACTTTACCTGTTTTTTCCACAGTGCCATCATTGCATTCTCTAATATGATTCAACTAATTATCACTTGTATTAAAATTTCTCTAGACTTATAAATATACAGGCACAATAGATCAAACAGGGCCTAAAGATGATTCTGTAATGAAGCTAATTTGCTAATCAAGAATGTATTCTTGATTCACTGCTTATTGTTCTTGACACATAAAGTTGTTGTTTTTTTTGTTCAGCAGTGAATATGCAATCATATTCCCTCTAATCCAGGTCAGTAGGCTGAGATTGTGCTGCGTTGCTGCTGAGATAACGCTGCTCCACAATATCTAATCACTGTTACACCACTGATCTGCACACTCCCAATCTGACACAATATTAAAAGGTGCATCCCACATCACTCACAAAGGTAACAGAGTAGGTGTAATATAAAATTCTGAGTGAGGCTTAGCATACAAGCGTACAAGAACATGAAATGCAGTATTCATGTTATTAAATGGGAAAAAGACAGATATGTCTGTTTTTGGTTCTATCACCTGACCAAGAGCCTTTGAGGAGACAGTGCCAGGCATTGGCCTCAGGAAGATCCCTGACACACATATACACATGCTGATGCATAAGCTTAACTCGTTTAACCATATGCTAACAGGGTTTAATCATTTACTGTTAATCCACAAAATCTGTTTCTCTTTTTAGCAGTTGTCACCACACTCTGCTATTTATATTTCTGCCTCAAAGTCAGTGTCCCCACATACCTCTGTTTTCCTTTCATCCTACCACCCACTTATCCATCCAATCCATCTATCCATCCATCCATCCACCCACCCATCCGAATGCTTTCCAGCGAGTTCAACCTTGTGGAAAACAAGGGAATCATGTAAAGTGGACACTAGATAGCACAAATGACTGCAGGCAGGTTCCATCTCAATGGATGGGCAGTTCAAAACAATTTGTTATGTGTATACCATTTCCACATGAGGAGATCAAATTTCTGTTCTTCAACTATGGCCTGGATGCAATTGCAAACCGTAGAGGAAATTTTAATAAAATCAGTCGTCAGGGCAACTGCTCAAGTTTGAAACATATATCTATTAAGAATAAATTTCCACACTCACTTTCCCATGCCATGGCACCAACAGCAACAAATGATGATCAGATGCTCCTTTACCAGTGGTATGATTTGTATTGCTAATGTAGCAGAGCTGCTGAGTCACAGTTGTTCCCATACCCCGGCAAAGTGACCTCTCTTTAGGCTGGAGACAGGTGTCTGCCCCTTCCCCCAATGGCAAGAACCCCAGCCTGAATGTCTCGCACACACAACATGCACACACATGCATGAATACAAACACACAAGGCAGCTTCCAGGTTATGGGGTCACTCCGACATGCACTGGCCAAGCTGTCATGTCAGGCTTTATTAAGAGACCGGGTGTCAGGGATATTTAATTAGCATGCCCTGTGTGAAGTAAGTCCCTTGCGCTGAAGCAGGCTAGGGGCTGGGGTAAGGTATAGGGTCTAATAATTTGTCTCTGACTGGAGCAGGGCCAGAGGCTGAGCCATGCTTGGTTAAGGCTGAGAGATACCAGTGACACACTGGCCTACCTTAGCTAATTTGAATGTCTAAAAGCCCACTAGTGGCTGAATAGGGATGACCAAGAGTGCACATGAGGCAAGACAGCAGCAAGATGGCTAATAATCTGAAACAGAATCATAGTGTAGATATGAAGAAGATATGATTAAGATTCGGAAATACTGTATATTGAGTTAGCCTTGTTCCAGTGTACTTGTTGACAGACATGCAGTTATCCTTTATGGTTAATTCTAAATGTTTAACTGACACTTTACATGCTACAAACATCCAACTATTTATTTGATTTGTTTTGATAAAGGCATTGGAAATTTCTATATATTTTGGTTATAGTGGTTGAACTACATTAGAAAACAAATATATTTTAGCACTTGGGTTTTATCTGCACAGTATCTGTCTCTCAGACTGACACTGTGCCTCATCATGTTCATATTGAAAAATCAACAACAATGTCTTTATTACTCTGGATAATGAAAAGACCTCAGTGGAAACTATAGTCTATTCTCTTTTTGTAATCTGGGTGAACCAACCCCTTTACAAGGGCTCTGCAATTAAAAAGTCAAAATGTTTATCTCAAATGAGATGTAACACAACACTGTTCCAGAAATCTTGAAGGGTTCAGTCATTTTGGCACAGCCTTAAGAAAAGTAGATTGGGCCAGTGGGGATTTTACAAAAAAAAGTTTTTAACTTTGAAATGCTACAACATGACCAATCAAATTTTTAATAAAACTTGGAAAGACCATTTATTATGTTACTGAGTGGCCCAACGGCAAGAGTTCACTGGTACATTTTCTTGGGCAGTCAAATCTTCAAATGAATTAAATAAAAAACGGAATATATTTTTTGTGCCAAATCACAATAGGTGACGATGAGAAAATTTTCAGTATAATTTTTATAGTTTTATGCCAAGAGATTGTGGGCATATTCCAGTCTTATTTAACATAAGCCTTTCTGCTTCCTTTCATCTCATCAAACACCATTTGGCCATTCAAAGCAACACCTCGGTGAAGTTTTGTCTGCAATTCTGCTCCAGCCACTCTGATGATGTTGTACCAGTGAATGTGTTATTGTAGGTGATGTGTCTGAGTGTGTAACACATGGCTCTCCAGAGACAAATTTGTCTTTGATGTAGCTGCCAGCCAGCTAGTTGGATGACTGATCAGCTGTTTCTGAAATGGGGACAAGAGGCTATCAGGGATTTTAGCTCCACAGCCACAGGCAGATGGTGTTGTGTACACACACAAACACACACACACACACACCCACACAATGCTATACTAACCCACACTCCCACACAGATCCATAGACACACAACATCTCTCTCAAGAGGCTGTAGGTCCAGCATGACTAATTAAACACACACACAAATACCGCGGCCTCTTAGACATTGTAAATTACTGTGGCAATAATTGCATTAGTGCAGTAAGTAAATTAAATGGCTGTATGCTTGCAGGCTCTGCAGCAGGATGGGCCGCAGGTCTCTCACTGTTACTACTCTGCTCTGCTGCTGGTTGCCCTCCCAGTCCCTGCCATGTTGTCAGCTGCTCCGATGTCACACACCATTACGTGCAACTACCAGGTTACCAGGCTACCATTTCACAGACACACCTGAACAGGCATACACACACATACATATACTACACATGCAGACACACACATGGACAGTTGTATTGTGTTTCGGAAGTTAGTAATTTTTTTTACCTGTGTCAAGATGTAATTCAACAGCACATGTATTATTCACAGCTCTTTGCCAACTCACCCTTGTTTTTTCTTCTGTAGCTACATGCAGCTTGGCACACAACACCTGGGAATACTAAGCAGGCAGCCATGCAGATACCATACAGATGGATAACACTATATGTCCACACACACACACACACACACACACACACACACACACAGATATACTGTCCACTGACAGGAGAGTGGTAGTATGCTTAGACAGCCAGTTATAGGTGGTGTAAGCTTTGTCTATGTCAGTATCAGGAGTCACATCACGTCAGGGGTGCTTCTGGTCACAAGCTAAGGGGCTTAGCCAGCTGGACTCCTGTGACCTGTTAAACAGCTGATAAACCCTCTCAGCACATCACCTTGTGAGCTGTGTGCATGTATACAGATGAGATTAATAAGTAAGTAAACTGTCAATTATGCTGCATTGTTTAAAAGCCATAAAAGGCAGACACAATATGAAGTACAGTCATATGGAATTGCAACTGACAGACAAAATCCAGTCAGATTTATTACACTGCATTAGACTGGATAGGTGTTCATATGGCACCAACAACACCCTGCAGATTTAACTCATTAACAATCAATTATAAAATATAAAACAATATAACAAAATAAAATAAGGGGAAACCAAATGTTAGCACAAGACTCAGAACTAGGCAGTTGGGATAATAGACCTACTTAAAAGACCAATCACTTAGATGAATTTCCACATAATTCATATACCCAACTGAGGAGTCTGACCTAGATTAAAATAATAATTTTGTGAGTTCATCAGCTGATACTAATCAGTGGTATCACAACAGGTCTTGGGTCTGTTCTAAGAAGGGGGTTTACTGAGTTATCTGGATAATTATGCTGACTCAAACCCCAAACCCCTGTCAGATCTGGGACATGGACTGGAAAATGTCTGACTTAGCTATTGTACTTTACAAAAAATACACTGAACACGCTGCAGCCAGTCAAAAACCAACTAGATTACCTGTCCATCTCAGCAATCAAACAGTCTTCTTGTGTCTCTGCCACCCAACAGACAGTCCTGGGTAAAAATATTGATTTGAAAATGGAGGATAATAGTTAGGACTAATCAAACAGAAAGGAAGCTTTCAGGATGGGGGGCTGAGCTCAATATCATAGAGGAAAAATCCATACTGTAGGTACGCTAATGGAGTACATTGACAGCAATCTACATTTCTGTTGTCATACTGAGTCAAACAGAGGTCATGATACCAGAACTGTCCAATCCCATTTAGACACGGGGATCTAGGCTAGAGACAGTGTCACTGCACATGAGCTGGAATGAGATCAAACCAAGAAAACAGCCACAATTACCACCACAGCCTGAGCTGGCGTGCCTCTGAATTATTATTGTGCCATCTGATGCAGCTTGAGCAAAAACAGTGGAATATATTTTGTTGGGAAGGGAGCTGACATGGCACAAAGCCAAAAACTGTTGATTGAATGAGGTAGTCTTTTGAGGTGCGGCAGCTGGGGATATCTTAGCATTGTTTTCTACTAACTGCTACCTTAAATGTTTTTGTATTAATATATTTTTTCCTGTTAATAGACATTTACACAGTAGCAGGATCAAAGGGAGGGTTTTCTAGAAAGGCAACCAGTCCAGGAGACAATATTTGAGGGAAATGATCGTTACATTTTGCTGAAAACTATTCTGTCCATGGAATCTCATTTACATTTTTCTTTGGGATTGTCTCCTATGGGGAGATGGAGTAATTTATGCCTCTTGTTACTGGGCTGTCTGCTCCAGTTTTGAACTGAATATGCTATTGTGGTGTGACTTTCTTCTACTTTTTTGTGTGAGTCTATGTATGTGTGTGTGTGTGTGTGTGTGTGTGTGTGTGTGTGTGGTGTGTGGTGTGTGTGTGTGTGTGTGTGTGTGTGGTGTGTGTGAAGCATCTGAAGGTGTCTTAATGCCTGAGGCAAACTGGCAAACTCAGCAGATGGGAGAGAAACCAATCCCCTGTTTGTTGACAGTGCACTTAAATGCACATGTATGTGCGCATGTGTGTATATGCATGAAACCTCACATCACAAACCAGCTCCAGTGAGTAGTAAATAAATCATAAACAAGTTCAATCATGAAAATAGTCAGATTCTCCCACTTCTGAATTTGTGTGTGTGTGTGTGTGTGTGCAAGAGAGAGAGAGAGAGAGAGAGGGAGAGAGAGAGGGAGAGAGACTATACATACACTCTTTGCACAAGTATTGAGGTTAATACATGGATGAATTATTAACTTTGGCGGGCAGTATTCAGTCTGCAGGTGTCCAAAAAAAGATAATTTTTTGGCAATAAGGAAAGAAAAACCCAAAGATACACACAGGTGAAAAATTTTTGAAGACTGAAATTTATGCTTCTATCTGACATGACAGACACGATAAGTCGGGCACATAGAGAGATGGAGACAATGACAGAGAAACAGAAAGAAATGACGTCCATCATAAATGTTTCATAAAGCTCTCAGAGCTGTGAAGGATTCATCAAATCCAGAGGGAGGTTTCTGGCCTTCATACCACTCCCTCCTCTTCAATTCCTGGCATTTATTCTTTTCCTCTCTTTCTGTGTCTTTTACACACACACACACACACACACACACACACACACACACACACACACACACACAGGAAGGTTATATATGAGCATAGATAGAATCAGCTGCAGAGTTATCATCATCTGGCTTTTCATTTACCAGTCCTATTAGCCCCATTACCCTCTCAGCCAGACCCTCTGCTTGCCCTTCTGCTCCCTTTTCTCAGCAATATCATGATTATCTTTCTGAAACTCATCTATTCCAAATGTATTCAGCTGCTTCCTGCAGCTCAAATACTTGGCTGAATGTGTTCTCCGCTGGCTGACATGCTTGTTTGCTTGCTAGCTGGCTGGCTGACTACATACCTTGCTGGTGGCTACCTGGCCTGTTGGGGCATTGAAGGTGCCTAAATGATAAATTCCACAGTGGATGAGGAGCAGGCAGATGGCTTGGCCCCCATACACCTCTCCATGCAAGGGGAGGAGGGGATGTGAACTGACAGAGGGCCTCTGTCTTACTACGCACCAGAGCTCGGAGCAGCATGCAGCAGAGTACGGTCCAACACACAGAGACACATAACATACCCATGCACACAAAACAGAGATTATGAATAATTATGTTCAAAGATCCTTCATGTAGATCAAAGCAAGCTGGCACCAATTCGGTCACGTTCATTAAGAGCCATGTTTAATGCATGTCAGATATTTTTGAAAAAGTGTGGTATGTTAATGAAGTGCTCCATGTTTGGAATAGAGAGAGGAATACGGCTAATTATAATTCCAACATGTAAAAAGGCTTGTGTGTGAGTAATGATGTGCATTGTGATCAACTACTTCTAATGTGGTTTATTTCATATAAATCACATGTGATACTGCCTAGTGTGTTTAACAAAGAAAACACACAGAGTGTGATGTTTAAGTGAAAGCGAGGAGTGACAGTGGGATCTCCCACAGCCTTGATGCTCCAACAATAATACTGTTAACTCTCAGTAATCCACTATTGTTGATGAAGCTTTCTTTTATGCATCACTATGCTTTTTTACACTGCAGTGAGAAATACACGCATACTTTATATTATAGGCTACATTTTCAGTGTGTGACAGTGTATCTAAAGAGAATAAAAATGAAATTGGCTTTTCATTTCATCCTAATATCTTACATAATTATGTATGTATTTGACAATTCCTCACAATTCAACCTCACAATTTACATCCAATGCAAACATTCAGTGGCAAAGTAGTGTGCCCTATATGTAGTAAGGCAGAAAGTTAGGGGATTGTGGTGGTTGGGGATGTCACAACTCATGCGAGAAATTCATGCAGGAGACCGGAGTATGTGTTCTGACCTGTAATTAGGCTAATGTTCACCTTTTCATGAACATAACAAAAAATGTTCCTAACCATAACAAAATGTTTTTTGTTGCCTAACCATACCTTGATCGTAGTTTATTCATCACTTGATCTGAGCAGTAGTTGCCAAGAGCAGATATTGAATTTGCTGAAACATTTGCATTGGATGTGAAAAAGCGTTCACACTGAATGTAAGGCGGGAATTTGTGGAATCTTCCAATGTCGATCTTCTTGTCTGGTAATATAGTTTTTCAGGAGGGGTATCAGGCATTTAACATATGCTGTATGTATGCTGTGGCGCAGGTAAATGTAGTTATTTAGTCAAGTCAAGGACAGTTACATCAGCTTAAAAACAGAACAGAAGAATGCAACAAGTTTAAAGAAAGGGCTTTGCAAGCTTTGTCACATGATGTGAGCAGAACCATCTACAGCTTAACGTGACAAAGGAGCTGGTTGTGGATCTAAGGAGGGTCAAGGCACTATTGACCCCCTTTTCCATCCAAAGTGTCAGTGTGGACACTGTGGGGGACTACAAGTACCTGGGAGTGCACAATGACAGACTGGACTAAGAACACTCAAGCCCTCTACAGGAAAGGCCAGAGCCGCTTTCTGAGGAGGCTGAGGTCCTTCAACATTTGCTGGATAATGCAGAGGATGTTTTATGAGTCTGTTGTGGCCAGCGGTTTCCTGTTTGCTGTTGCATGCTGGGGCAGCAGGTTAAGGGCAACAGATGTTAACAGACTTAACAAACTGATCCACAAAGCAAGTGACATTGTGGGGGTGGAGCTGGACTCTCTGTCGGTGGTGTCAGAGAGGAGGATGCTGTCCAAGCTATATGTCATCTTAGACAATGTCTCCCACCCACTGCATGACATGCTGGTCAAACACAGGAGTACTTTCAGTCATAGACACATCCCTCATAAATTCACCACCGAGCACCACAGGAAGTCATTCCTGCCTGTGGCCATCAAACTGTTTAACTCTTCCGTTATAATGTCTGACACTCAGACACTTAGTCATTAACTGCACCTTTTAGTGCAATATCTGACAAATTGTGCAATATTCTCAGTTGAAATACTTATGTGCAATTATTTCTGTTTCATTTCTTGGGTAACTCAAATAAGGATATTTTAAATCCATTCCACCTTAACACTCCCAGCACTCATTATTCTTACACTATTTATTCATTCCTGCTATTTATCATTACACTTCTGTTAATACTGTTTAATATTGTATAATACTGCCCTACTTTGCTATTTATAATTACACTTCTGTTAAAACTGTATAATACTGTAAATATCCACTTTTATTAAATTCTTAGATTTTTATATTTCCTTATATTCTCTACTTACCAACTTATTATTATTATAACTTATTATTTATATTCTTTTCATGCCTTGATGTGCAAGCAAGTATCTGTAACAAATAATTTCCCACCAGGGATCAATAAAGTATTCTGATTTCTGAAACAATAAAATAGTCAAGCTAATATGCAGCCAATAAAACATGTGTTTCCAAACCACAGGTGACCATCAGCTTTGACTTTTTTATTGAAAATCAGGTTTACTCAACATCTGCTTCACATGTTTCGGCTCTGCTGCATGCATGCTGTGTAAATCAGCCTCAAGCAAGATGACATGTGAAGGTCAACAGCTCATCAAGATGACTGGCAAGTAATAACACACTTGACCATCAGAGGGGAAGGAGGTCAGGACTAAAAATACACAGTGCCTGCCTCGATGCAGAAAGTTGCATATTGTCCCTTCACATGTGCACCTTTCCTCCATAGCCCTTAAATACTCCATGTTTCCCTGACAGAAGAGCGCTCAGGTTTAGAAATCAGAATAGGACATGACCACAGGTAGAATTCATATGAAAAACAGTGTGAGATAGGAATGTGAATAGGTCACTCCAGCAATTAAAAGCCTAAACAGGCAAACAAACAGCTTGTTACATTTTTAATGGGCCAAAGAACAGTGTTGGTTACTATCACTACAACCAAGCCCTTATTGTTCCTCTGAAATGACCTATACAAACATTTAATTTAGCTAAACATTGCTTGTCCCTCCCCTGGCTGAAAATCTATCCTACAGACCAATAAAATAAGACGAACGTCTTTTAAATGACAAGGGATGCTTTGAAGGACAGCAATAGCCCTCTTTAATGTACAAACAGACAAGTCTGATGGAACCCAGAGATCAATAATAAATTAAAGACTGCTCCAGCCACTTCACACTAAAATCACTCCCTGGAGGTGATGCCAGCAAAGTCTCTTTATCTCTCCTAAGGAGCTACCCTCTTGATTTTATCTTTCTTTCCAATAAGCTCCTGTACTGAGACTCTTTTGAAAACATTATAGTACAGTACAATGTTTTTTTCAAATACTGTTTCAAATCAATCAGATTAATGTTTCTCATGGTAGTATTTAGCGCTGAATAAAACCATCAGATACATTGTCCCTTTTACCTGCTCCACACTAGAAAGTAAAAAAGAATGCTTCTTAAATGCACACTACACAGAATCCAGCACTTCACTATAGGCAAATGTTTGAGAGAGACTGACCAGCATTGTGCTTGTGGCACTGTTATTTCTTCTATGCTGTGCTTTTGTTCTGAGGCAACAGCATTATAAGAATGTACTAGTCCTGGAGTTATACAGAATACAAGCTATTTCTTTATTTCACCAAAACCAGTAAACATCACCTATTCAAAGAAGGTTCCCCTGAGAAAGACGAAAAGTTCAGAATTTGTAGAAATTGCTAGTAAATGACAAACAATGGAAAGAAAAGTGGCACGTTCCTCCCAGGGGAGAGTCAAGTGAGTGTTTCTGTATGTGCAGAAAGAGTTCCCGATTTTCCTAAAAGAGTGCGTAATCAAAAACAACATCGACATGACATGAAGTTCATTCTTTGACAGGGTGGAATGAAACAATAATATCTCCTTTGAAATGGAACATTTTATTCAGATCAAGATGTTTCAATCAGGCATTTTTGTTATGATTGAGCTCTTCTTCAGATTATTAGTGGAAGTAATGGCTCCATATGAACTCAGCTGGTTAATGACACACAAATATACTTTTTAAGCTAATATTGATATAAAAAGCAGATTACTTGGTTATATGTTGTCCTCTCTTTCAAAATTGTGTTTCAGAGAGTACAGTAATGATGCTGTAGCTCCAAGTTGAATTCTTCAGTCACTCAAAATATATCCCTGAATCACTCACTTTCTTGTTCATGCCCACTTTCTGTGCTGACCATTCTGCATCAATATGTTTCTTTCTCTTCCTTCCTGTTTTCTGCTGTGGTAGAGCGTGTTTATCTTGTGGTCTTTGTGTAACTTGTCTTAGCTGTTGGCCTTCTTCCAGTGCATTTTACTCCCTAAAGATGATAACGGGCTTGGTGGGTGAGGTGGATTCGGCCATGTGGCCAAACATGCAGGAACGAGCATATCTGAGCAGGGCTGAGAAAGGGGCTTGCTCTGTTATTTGCCAAATGTTTTACTGTGGTGTTTGGCATGTGGCCATGCCGGCAGCTTATTGTTCAGACGGGTCAAACAGGCCATCCCGTCCCAGTCAAGTCTTTGCCAGCTAAGCATGCCACTTCTACATGAGGCTAGAGATGAGACGAATGACATGGGAGGTCATTAAAACAGAAACAACATCGCTTCTCTCACTCAGGCTGAATATGAATCATGTACCCAACTTGGATATGTGAATGTGCAGACACATATGATTCCCAAGAGAGGAAGCCTTTGCCTGTTGCCTGCGTTGGCTCTCTCTTTTCTGGTAGGAACCATTGAAATGCCGACCGAGAGGTATGGATGATGGACTGTCCCCGAGTGGTACAGCGTTCCACACACATTCTCTCAGACAGCCACTCCTGTTGTAGTCTCCACTACACATCCCCTCTTTTCCCTCTCAAGGAGTGGCTGGCTAGTGGCCAACCATCATTGTGTGTGTGTGTGTGTGTGTGTGTGTGTGTGTGTGTGTGTGTGTGAGTGACTGAATATATGCGTGTATGTTTGCGCGTGTGTTTTTGGTGGGAATGTAGGAAGCGCTTGCTCGCCAAGGGCTATGCTTATTAATGCCCTACAGACTAAGTGCTCTCCCTTTTCTCTCTTTTGCTCTCTCCTCCACTCCACCCCTCCTCTGCCCATCTCTCTAGGCTCCTGAGTGGTCATAGCTGAGAGAGAAGGAGGAGGTGGTGCAGGGAGAGGGGGTTGGGTGCTGGAGGGAAGTAACAAAGCAGAATATGAGAGGAAGTACACTAGTGGGCTTCGACAATGCTGAGCTCTCCTGCTGTCTCCCAGCTGCCTTCTCTGTTTGATGCTGAGAGCGATCAATATACTAAACCTGAGCAACGCCTCAGACTGTCTCACACTAGTCACGCTAACCACGTACATAACCCACTAACTTTCATCATATTCAACCATATTAGAATACAGAACCACTGCCAAGCACACCTGGTTACCTCAATTCAAATGCCAATTTCACACACTGGCAGTAATATGAATGAGTCATAAACCTTTGCACAAGTCTTTTCTTTTTGCATTGGTAGTTTTTACCAAAAGATCCCCAGTTTTTACTCAGAGCTAAAATTTTGTTGCATGCACTTGTAATGCTTAAGTGCCTCCATAACCTTGTAACAAGTACAGATAACCACACAATTTCTGTGGTTGCCTTTGTGCTTGGACCTAATGTTATTCTAATAGTTCAGCTTACACCAGCAGAGTGTCATTACTCGATATGAGTCTGTTCTCCAAATGTATGTTAAGGTGGCTGTGTAATGAGACACCTGGGGCGAGGCATAAAGAGGCCCATAGCTCCTGTCTGAGAGACGGGGGGCAGAGAGACCAGAGCTACTTTAAGCATATTTAAGGGTACCATAAAGAGAGCTGGGACTCTTCCATCCACTTGAAATATAGTGCAGTCCGAGTCTTGTTGTTGTTTTTTCTGGCTAGACTTCCATCCTATCACGCATCTCCCTTTCTGCCACATCCCTTCAAAATGATCCTTTCTTTTGCATACTTCTCTCATTCCACTGGGCATGGATGGCAGCGTGTCACCTTGCCCTCTGGGCGCTGTTGTCGGATTAAGGAGAAGAGTTTTTTATGGCCATGGCATCTGGCAGTGTCAGCCCACATAAGACAAACAATGCCGTGTACATTCTCCAGCACAGAGCAAACAGAGAGAGACGCTCCTACTGGACCTTAATGAAAGAACCACATGAATGCAAACAGACCCAGCACTGCAGAATGGACCCCCTGAATGAGGGGTCCTGTTTGATTTAATCCCAGCAATGTGCCCTGAACCTCACGCACACACAGATTTCACAGGCATTACGCGGGGCTGCTGTTTGCACTGAGGCTATAGCACGATGCAGAGAGGTAACCCACTGAGGATGCCAAGGGTTCGGATTTTCCCATGATAGCAACCACTCTCATCGGATAGAGGGTGAGTAACCAGGAAGGAATCTGTCCCTTTTCAATGGCCACTGAAAGGGGAGCTGTGAAATTGTCCGAAATTTCTCTGTGTGTAAACAGAGGACTGAGGGGGGAACCCAGGGACCCTGCCTGGGCCAGACTAAACTGCTTCCCTGGACTCTTTCTCTCTGACTGTCTTTGCCCCTCCTCCCTTTTTCACTGTCTGCTCCTGTCTCAAATTAATTTTCCTTCGGTCTGTCCCCCTCCCCACTGTGAACAAGTCTCAAACTGCGAGGACACAGGAGCATTTTTGCATGCTATTCTCAGATGGCATTAATTAGTTTTGAGCTTTTCTTATCAAGAGAGAGATGCAAAATACTTAAATAATAAGTGTAGCACAGACTGTATTTGCCTCCCAAAGCAGAACACTGAATTATGAAAAGAGACCTCTAACTTTATCTGACATGAGTGCTCAAAAGTGTTGGTCTGTTGCTCCACTTAAACAATTTAAATCATCTTTGAGTGAGTATGACCACACACAGGAATTTTTAAAACTTTTTGCTGGTTGCTAGGTGATGGCTTCAGCTCCTGTGAGCACGCTGCGTGAATGAGAAAGGGGGTAACTAATGTCCTCACCCAATGACCACGCTCTCAACAGACTGCTCTTGTCCAGTTAAAAAAAAAACATTATGCTACTTCCTCAATACAATGAAACACACTGCAATGGGCAGGCTGAAAAGCACTAATACTCAACATGTGCTGCCTGATGTATTCCAAATTATAAACCTTTAACAGTTGTGCAGTGAAACAAAAATATCTACTTTAACAAGTCAATGAACATTATTTTCTTTTGGTTTTTAAAACAAATTAAATACATTTACCAGGGATGTAATGTCTCGTTTCCTACACAAATCAAATTATTAAAGAAAAATCAAAGTTCATTTTATTAGTATTTGTGATAGAACAAAGTGATTAGCCTTTTTATGTATTTTCAGGCAACAGATACTTGTTCCTAGAAAACTGTGACTGTAACAGTTTCCATAATTAGCAACATTTAACACAATATGAGATTTTACGAGATGTTTCCATTTTCAAAACTGAAGAGAGAAGCATAGAAAGAGAGAAGCACAGACTGTGTATTTATTTTGACAGGATGCAGTTTGTGGACTGAGGTTCAGCTATATGAGGTAGTATTTAATGCCACAATGCCTTTTGATTATTCACATGCACACACACACACACATACACACAAACACACAGACACACATGTGTAGACATATACTGCAGACAGACATAGTTTGAGAAAGAAACTCCAAGAAGTAAAAACAACTTGATCTCAGTGAAAGGAATAAAAATACCTCCCGGTCAGTGAGGTATGTATCTACTATTAGGCAGCCTCTGAAAAAGCTCCCTCATCTATATTCCTGACAGACCTGATGTTTCGCCCATTTGCTTTAAAACATACATTTGTGTCAAATGAATGACGCTATAATCAATCTCTCTGCCAATGCTAGAGCCAATGGCAAAACCATCCACTGCCTCTTTTAAACTCTACTATTTACCATCAGAGAAAGGGACTACTAAATTACGACTCTGCTTCATAATTTGGAGCAAAGCAAGGCACCCCATTTGCCCAGTTTACTCCCTTTAAATGCATTTAATTCATCTTAACGGAATAAATATGGCAGGGAATACGAGAAATGACTCAAGAATTAGAGCTGTGCTCCACAGCTAAATCATATTTTAGTGCACTTACAATACCTCTAAAAGCCTGGGTGATATGTCCTCGCAGCAAGAGTGATGGCTCGCGGGACCATCGGGTAGAAAGAACAGCTTGAAACTGCTCATTACAAACCTTTAAACCAACCAAAAATACCAGATGCTCACACTAAAATGCTTCTTCAAAGTGCTTCTGCCGTCGGTTTTTGTGTGCCAAATGCTTGGAAATCTGTCTGAAAAATGTAGTATCCATATTCTTAAGTCAAATGTACCTTTAAAAAGTGAATGCAGTAAATTCATTTTAGATTCTGAACACTGAATGGACAGCATTTCCAAATTAATTGAAATTCTGCACTTTTCTGTTTTAGGACGTGAAGACTAAAGAGTTTTTAAATTGATGGGCAGAAAGCGACACATAAAAACACACAATTCTTATTTTCTCACTCTTTCTCTTTTCTCAGTAATTTTCATGACTGCAGCTAAAATGGCACACGAGAAATGAAGTTCAATTATAAGATATTATTGATTATTATTGATTATAAGATATTTGTTGCCACACTGGCCTATCACTGCATTCACTTACCATTAGGACTGTTCATACTGTTTGTGTTTGAGTGAAGTCCTGGGGAAAAATGGCAAAATAAGAACTAATACCACATCCCATTTCCAGTGAAAGTGCAATGACAAATTTCTTGACAAAGGTTTCCAAATCTAGATATCAAACTCAGATATCCAGCTAATGGACAAATAAGTAAAGAGAAGGGGAAAGAATATCACAGATGTGTATGGCCTATATTCTTATCTCTTCGTCCCAGATAAAGCTAGCAATATACCCCTAATCAATATGATGGCAATTATATCTGAAATATTAACAGTTAACAATAAGTATAGGGTGTCTCACTTGACAGTATTGACACTATTAATTTGCTTTTTGAGTTACACTAGTCTGTAAGTCATAGTAGATCAAAATAAATCCGATTTGGAATAAATATTTGAACTAGCCATGTCTTCACTGCAGTCTCTTTCAATTTCAAAGTGGATTTTTCCATTTACTTTTGGTAAGAAACGTCAGAAAAATCTCAGGACTGGTGATGAACACACATTCCTAATGGGCTAATGGTGGAGCTTAACTATTCATCAAGTAAAACATCTCTTAAATTCATACTGTTAGTCATTTGTCAGTTCATTTCAAGTAGATTTAAATGCCCAATGCCCGAGGGAACTGTATATATAAAAAGAGGAGACAGTTTAATGAAAGCTTAATCATTTGTGTTCACAACATGGTTCTTTTGGTCGTTTTCATTCTAGGCATATGTTGATATTGCATTTTTAATGTGAACCCATGATGCTTGCTTATTGTTTTCTTGGTTTAGTCAGAAGTGCTTACAAGGTTTGTCAGTATCTTCCTAACTTCTGACTTGCTTGTTTAATGCTATCATTCAACATTTCCTCACTGAAACTTGTCCTCTGAGGGTTAGTATGGTGGCTGCATCCATTTGACTTTAATCCAGACTCCTCCCCTAACTTCTGATATGGTTTTCCCT
The DNA here is from genome assembly GCF_021292245.1 of Micropterus dolomieu. Taxonomy (NCBI): domain Eukaryota; kingdom Metazoa; phylum Chordata; class Actinopteri; order Centrarchiformes; family Centrarchidae; genus Micropterus; species Micropterus dolomieu. The sequence goes on along the minus strand of NC_060169.1, from coordinate 10,484,240 downwards.
GCTCTTATCTGAAGAGTTGTTCTCTATAACAACATTTTTTTAAAGCAGACATTAAGAGGCTTAGCAGCGGCAGTGCTTTAGCAGCCAAAAGGTCACTTTTGCAAATTGGGTTCATTAATCTTCTAGTGTATGGCAGCCCCAATGGGACACTCTTCATACACAGACGCAGATTAAAATGGGAAAAGCGCTCGTAGATTAGCCTGAAAAAAGAAACTCTTGGAATGATAAAGACTCTTCAGACGAAGTTGAGACTTGGCTCTCTAAAGTCAGATTGCCAGTTTCACTCATATCAGAAAGAGAGAGAGAGGGAGTGCTGCACAGTGGTAAGAGAGGGGGATATATGAGCCTGGAGTGGAGTTTGACTGAGCTATGATTATACCATCAAAGATGATTATAGTTAGACAGTCCTCTGACCCAATGCATGACAGAATCTCTCACTTTCCTCTCTCTCTCTCTTTCTCCCTAGATCTCTGGGTGTGTGCTGACTCTCCAACAGCAGTAAAACACCTGCTCAAGCAACAAGAAGTGATATGAGCCCCTAGCTGGTGCTGCGAAGTACAGGTAAGGATATCTTCTAACAGACCTATTGGTTGCAGAGAAAGTACATATTACCTCAGGCACAATGACATCACTCTGCTGAAATACAAACTAAAAGAGCAAATATAAATGTAAAAAAGGATGCCAGAAACTGAGTTTAGAGCGGTGGTTCCCAACCTTTTTTGTCTGATTTACCGCCACATTCTTCAAGTACCCCTTCATCACACCCCACCCATCATGTTCCAAATGTATTAATTTCAATTAATTGTATAGTGGACGTTAAATAACGCTATATGTTCAGCTGTTTATAAATGACCATTAGCTAATATTTCAGTTGTTAATACATTTTTAGCTAACTAATTTAACCATTTATGCATTCATTTTAGCTAATTGTTTCAACTGTTTATAAACCATTTCAACCATTCATTACTTTTAGCTAACTCTTTATAAATGATTTGTCCATTACTTTCAGCTATCAACTTCTTTACTCACTTGCTAATTAATTATCTATTACACATACTAATATTGGATGAATAATTTCTAATTTTATTTAAAAATTAGTTGAACTACTCCATAATCTTTCGTCATGCACCTTGGCCCCTTGTTTGGAATCACTGGGATAGAGTATGGACAAACTTACTGACCAGCAGTGTTGTTATTGCACCACAAAACAAGATTAGTAAAGATGGGATTCACTATTTCGTTGTTCTCATAAACCTAATCCAACTCCAGTAAATCTTTACTATATAATAAAAGTGAAGCGCATTATCATAATATTGTAATGACCACACTTTAAACGGAGTAGCTCTGAATCTAAGATGCCTATGTCTGCGCCATAGTTTCAGCATGATAATCTCTGTCTTGACCCCAAACACTCTCGGGCAAATGGCACTGAATGGCTGTGCAAATTAGATCTAGACCTACTAATAAACGTAATGAAAATTTCATTTATCCATTTTGTTTTGACAAACCATCCCCATAGTCCAGATGGCGTTGTGTGTTTTCCGTCTCTGTTCTGCCATCATGATGCTTATTAATAATTTATGTCTCATAAATGACTTATCAGCTCCTTCTCCACGCGTCTTTTCTCTCAGTTCCTTCTCTCTATGTTATGGTCCCATGCACACTATGGATGGCTGGCATTGGTCCACTAAGCCAATGAAAATGCATGACTGTTCTAAGGCTATAAAATTCCAACTTGGTAATAAATGGTTTGTTTTGTTTTGCTTGTGGTAATGCTTTTGGTAGACTATCTATGATCACGACACCTGGAAAAGCCACTGTCGGCTAATGTGTTTTCTGTGCAAATAATAAAACACAGGGGATTCAGGCTATGACATACTAGTCATCACTCACATAATGAAAATTATTCTCACCTAAACATTGTCATTAAGGAGAACTTTAAAGGCTCTAATGAAACTAAACTCATAAAGACTTCCTATAATGATCAGTGAGGGTGCAGATGGGATTTGATGCAGCGCACACTCCCACATACACACAAACACACAGACACACTTTCATTCAGAATTCGTATTTCATATTCTATCCACTGGGTGTGTAATGACGCCCGTTATTAAACCGGGTAATTGTCTTACTGTGGTGCTGCGTTATTGGATCCGGGGGCAGTTCTGGAGACACAATTGGAGGCAACTGGATGTAAAGTCGCTGAGCAGTGAAATAGGGAGCAGGGCTGAGCAGACACACAGAAGATGGTATCAGCATCAAAGGGAGATGCTAGCATTGTGTTGTCTGACCCTTGTGAATGGCATTCAGCCCACCTGTTACCCTATCCCCCCTGAGACTCTCATGCACTCTGTCCCCTTGCCTTCTGGAACCAGACACTCGGTCCATGTGATTACAGCAGTTTCTCTTGCAGAGGTCTGCTACAGATCATATCTGTACAAAGGCATCTAAAGATAAATAGCTAATCCTCTGCCTCATTGTAAAACCTACCCAAAGTACAGATCGCTATTCACAGAGGAAGAACATCCTCGTCTCTCTCCCGACAGACAAATTTAAGTGTTCATGATTTTTTTTTTCTGTTAGTTGACTACTGAGGCTTTCTACAGAATACTATATCCCTCTGCTTTTACAACTGCTTTTAACTCAGCTCTCCAGTCTGTCTGCCAGATTTGCCATTAGGCTGCTGTCATTACATTTGTAATCTACTCTGAAATACTTATCCCTGTGTTTCACATCTCAGTCATTTTTTCCAGGCTTTTTAACAAAACTGCCCAGATTCATTCATTCAAAGCAAAACAGTGTAAACAAGGGAGGAAATGTGTTTTAAGTCATATATGCCTTGCAAAAGAACTGTAATAATAATATATTTCTATGGTATATTTTATGCATAAAATACAGCACTAGGTTAAAAATGACCTTAATTAACCTTAACAATTAAGACAATACAATTCACAGGAAGTATAAAAAGAAATCTGACATATATATATATATATATATATATATATATATATATATATGTGTGTGTGTGTGTGTGTGTGTGTGTGTAACTACAGGCTAAATCAGTGGATAAATACACTCTGCATTTTAGAGAGTCTATCAAACAGCTAAATGCTGCTCCTAGCAAAGAAATAGGGATGTACTGCAACATTCAATGCAAAGATTGCATTTTTATTGGAATTTTATGTTGCTGGCCAGTCCAGTGCACAGGTAAACTAGAAAAAACAATAGAAAACCTGATCTTTTACTCTGTAAATGAATGCTAGAGGCAACCGGTTCTCTAACTTGAACAAATATGGAAACAATTTATATTTCAACACGCTGACAGCTATTTAAAAAAACTGTACCAGCAGTGTAACTGAGGTGTAAGCACCTTGAATATTCTTGAAAATGATAAATGTGTGATGATGATGTTGGTTCATGGCAAATTAAGTTGACTAGTCATGCTTAATTTTCAGTTTAATTAGAAAGTCTATGAAAATATGTCAGACTATCAAAGACTGATCCAGTTTATATATTTAATTGTTTTCAATTTATTTATAAACACTGTTGTGATGCCAAAGAATATAAAATGCAACATGTTGATGAGGACCGCAAAGGTTGTCAGGGCAGAAACAAAAAGGGAGGGTGATGATGAGTATGCCAAAATACACCATTTCTAATTAACTAGCAATGACCCTGGATGCAGGACACAAATCAACAGTCACTTTCAGATGTAGCCTTTCACTGCCTCTTTGGTTTAACAACAACAAACCCATCCTTCTTTACAGCATCATTGAACTCTTGTTTAACGCTGGCCCTGCAAACAACATTAATCTAGTTCCTGTCCAGCTGTGCACAGTGTGAGGTGTGAGGCAGAGCTGGCAAGAGAAGAAGGAGGTAGACTCAGACAGTCCCAATACCCTGTGGTCTACACTCTAGCCAGCCAGCTGGTGTCATTGGAGCTCTCCTGACTTGGACTGCAGAGGTGATTGCTCAGTAGGGGCCGGGGATTGGGATAATAGTTTAGTATCTTAAACACAGCTCTTTACTAGAGTCATTTTATCAGCAGGGTGCTTTCAGGACACCTTGTTACGGGAACGGTTCTCCTACAGCACAAAACTATCTATATCTGACCTATCTAATTAGACCCATCATGCTAGTGTTAGGAGTCGATGAGGAGAGTAATTCAGTGGAGAGCCTGATGGTGTCACATTCTCACTTTTGAGAGGGCAGGATGCCATTATGCTCTAGGTCTGGCCAGAAGACACTTTTGAAACACCACTCTTCCAAAAGTGTGAACGCTTCTGTGCCCAGAGGTACAAAAACACAATATCCACCACCAGTGAAATTTTAGAAGAAAGTGTTTAATTCTTTGTGAGGACACAAACCTCTGTGTGAATTAGCTATGTATGCTCGTGAAGTTAAGCATGCTCTGTAAAAACACCATGCCGTGTTTTGCAAAAGCACATTGGCACACTTCTTCTAGTACTTACATAGCAACTGGAAAAGCCAAGCTAATTCCTCCTTTGCCAGATCAAAAGCAGAAAGGACAGAATAAACAGGCATTTCAGCCCATCCTGTGGGGATTGTTATCCTTTTACCAACCACCACATGATTTTAACTTATAAAGGTCAAAGCCAGGATTTTCTTTTATCCAAATAACTAAGAGAAGGGAGTTTATTTGCCTGCTGTCTTAATATATGCAAAGCCCTAAATAAGACAGAAGAGCAAGACAAACAGGGAATGAGGAAGGTTATCAGTGCTAAAGACTGTGGCACTGTAAGGATCAGTAATGAGAATCTCTATTTTATCAATGTAAAATTAGCCTTTATCAAAAAAGTGCATGTTACATGACTTCCTCAGTTATGTCAGAACAACTACAGATGGACATGAATTATTTCTAATGTACCTGCACAGATATAGCCCATGCATGCACTGTGAAGATGTCAGGAATCCGTGTGATTTGTCTGCAAAATGTCTTCCCATCTGCTCCATTCACCTCAGTCATATCCTTCACATCAAGCCCCTGTCTCTTGTCTCATGAAAGGCAGTCCATTACTGCATATTAGCAGAAGAGTGAGGCAGGGAGATAAGGGAGGCTGCTGATCAAACACACAGACAAATCGCCAGTGACAGAAACACACATTTATTGCTCAGCGTTTAGCTTTGATCTCTGACTGCCAAGAGCCAAGAAGAGAGGCAAGTCTCAGCCTTTGAACTGGGGCTTTTCAGAGGAGGTCTCGCTCTCTCACACATACATGGAGAGCGGTGTGTACACTCTACATAGTCTTCATTTGCAATCCTGCTCCACGAATGATAGTGCCTATATATTCAGCAGAACAGTGAGGGGATAGATATAGTACAGGGCGGAGCAGAATATCCACATCACTGACAGAGAACATGACACAAGTAATGTTGAAGCTGATTATTTGAGACGCTGGACCTCTGGTGGGCTGACAAAGGCCTATTATAGTGAAAGGATTGTTCAAGGTTTAACAGCAGTGTCCTCATAAAACCTGCATACACTCCCACAGTCGACCCAGCAGTGGTATCAACAAGTTGTGATTGGAAGACTGAGCTGTGATTATGTTTCAATCTTGTGCACACACATAGTTTTGATTAGCCTTTACTATCTTCTTACTAATCTTGTGATCTCTGATTTGTTTTGATATCACACTTCATTTTGTTTATATCCTTGCATTCATGTGCAAACACATGCATGCGTGAACACACACACACACACACATACCGACATACAGGGGAGAGTGAAATTGTTTTTGCAGCATAGTAATAACAGATAAGTGGCTGCTGTGTGTCTAAGCTGTCAGCCATGGATCATCTCATTTCCTGACCGGGCTGGCCCTGGCCCCCTGTGTGTTATTACAAACAGCCCAGATCATGTGACAGGGGAGGGAGCTTACTGGAGAAACTAATTGAGGTTGCTCTGTGTGTTCTCTGCTGGCAAACAGTGGGGTGACTGTTTGGCCAGGCAGACTGATACTCAACCCTCCTATGTCCCCTGCAACCACATAATGGCCATTACAAACAATGACCCTGTCAAAGCCAACAGACCTGGCCAATCTGTTGTGAACCTCTTTTGAAGCTTGGGGATTCCCCTTATCCAGAAGGGGGTGTATGGGTAGGGGATTAGTAGTGCATCCACACACCTGGCTCAACAGGTCACCTGATTGGTGAGCTCTTATTCAAGACAGGTGTTTAACTGTGATTAGAATGGGTACATCAAGCTTTATACAGTGTGAATGAAACATAAACCGCAAAGAAATATTTTATGGATCTTGCTGTTCCAATGCTGTATGATATTCACTGATGTGAATTCAACCTTGAATACACATATCTTGGCTTCATCCTTTCCCCCATGCCTTGACCCAGCTACATTATTGATAGCGCATGTTGCTCTGGCTGCCGTGTACAACAACTGCAGCAGTCGTAGCATCACCAGTTCTGGCTCAGCACCATTCAGTGGTATTGTTACCTTTAGTACAATGGAGCTGGAGAGAGGCTACCAGCAGCAGCCAGGGCCCACTGGTCCTTACACAAGAACAACTGTCAGCTAGCATTTGCTCTGAGTGGAGCAGTATGGTTGTCATACAGAGCTATTATTATGATACAGGCCTGGGTTAGGCTGGGGCTTCAGGGTGAAACAAATTGATCCTGTGTCATCACTTCCAGCCCTGCTTCTCCATATAACAGCACACTGTAAGGCCTTAGCAAAGACACAGTCACACTAAGAACTACAAAAAATTCCTTTTGACAGCATGACAAAGATACAAAAACTGTTACGTGTTTATCGAGTGGAAGGTCTGAAAGGACAAGATCTGCTTTTTCAACAACACTTATACGACCACTAATACCCACTGCCCTCCCATAACATAAACAGTCACATATACACCGGCACTTATACACACATATCCAAACACACTTCTTGTGAGAGAAGATCCAGGCCGTGTCCAGTGAAGCAGACAGTGGGGGATGGGGTGGTGGAAGGAGCAAGGGATTGCATTTCCGCACAGGATATGGTCCCTGTGTTTTTATGTGCAGTCGGCCCCACGCCCGGCCCAGTTCCAGCCTAGTGCCAGTGCCAAGGCTAGCGCAGGCGCCGGAGCTCGTTGGACAGGCCTGATAGCACTTTCACAAGTAGGAATCTGAGAGCCACTGTGCTTTTAAAGCTTGGCTACTTGTGCTGCATCTCAAATGACATCCTCTCGCCACCAATAAAGCAATAATCTTGACCACTCCTGTGTCAAGTGGCTCTCTGGTCATAAGTAATGCACTATATGTGAAACTGGGTGATTTGATCTGAGCTCTTGGGAGTAATTGCCCTTCTTGGACAGGATTCTAGGGTTCGTTGGAATGGAAATGGTGATCACTTACAGTACTCAGGTCATAAGTAGTGGAAGTAGTGGCTGAGCAGTTAACCAGTGAATTGTTGCTTCATAAGTAGGAACAACCCAGTCATCCCAGCTAGGTGTCAGGTCCTGTGGGAATTCTAGCTTTGACCAATCGGCTTGAATTTGGTGGCTGCTTGAATCAAAGAATCCACTCAGGCTCAAATGACACTGATAAAACTAAACCAAACTGAAAACTGATGCTGTGCACCAGATTGTTGTTGTGGCGATTTGCCGTCGTGTTGTGGCGATTTGCAGTTGTGTTGTAGCGAATTACTGTTGTGTCTTGGCAATTTGCTGTCGTGTAGTGGCGATTTGCAGTTGTGTTGTAGCGAATTACTGTTGTGTCTTGGCAATTTGCTGTCGTGTTGTGGCGATTTTCTGTCGTGTTGTGGCGATTAACTTATCAATTTGGTAACTTCTTAGACTAGCATCATTTTTAAAATGATGCTTGCAACATATATTGTGAATTGTTGAGCATATGTAAGTTACTTTTCTCTGCTCACTATGGCTCTTACTGATGATTATGCAAGTTGAGGGATCAGCTGGGTTTAGTGGACAGAATGGTGGTGTATCTGAAACATGAAGCTGTGATACTGTGACCCACAACCAAGCACTGAGAACTACTGAACTGCCACCACCCACACATGTACTGTCAGGAGTAATTAGTTATATTACAATATTAATATCTCTCAATTGTAATGCTTTACACTACTTTTACGTTACTTTTGAGCTACTTTCACTGCTATTTAATGGGTGTATTATTCTGATAGTAAGATGTGGTAGTAGGTGGGTTCTAGTGATGTGCAGATATATCCGCGGATCAGGTGGGTCTTTGTCATAACAATTATCCTTATGATTACTTGCGGGGGAGGGAGGGTAGGTGAAACAGGATGAATCATCTCCCATTAAGAAAGACGCTGTGCGCATTTACGCACAAGGTACACCAGCATAACGTCATTGATTATTTGAATCTCCCCACACTTCGACAGGATTGGTCAGGATGAAATGACAGCAGCCACCCTAATCATGAAAGTAATTCGTTAAGGCACAACACAAAGCATTTACGCATGATCCGCAGTTTGCACCCTGCCTACAATCTTGACCATTACTGCAACAGTATTTAACATTGCTTTTTTACTCATGGATTTGTTTTTCTGGTGCTGAAATGTTTCTCAGTGTTGGTGAGTTATTAAAAAAACAAAACACCACTTAATTGCGGGTTAAAATGTGCTGTAACGTTACGCATTACTGAGATTGTAACGGGTATAATATTAATGATTTGTAAGTAATGTGTTATATTACTGCGTTACAGCAAAAAGCAATACATTACTGTAATTGCGTTACTTTTATAATGCGTTTCTTCCAGCACTGGTCATAACTACACTTCCCTGCACTCATATACTGTTAAGACTACACTACACACATTTTTACATCTAGGTGTAGTACCTAAGTAATATTCCTCCTCTTTCATAAGACCCTCCCTGCCTAGTTAAGCACACACTTTTCAAAATTCACGGCCTTAGTTTGTAACACAGCCTTTCTGTTTTAAGAAATACTGTGATGACAACTATGTGTGATTTAGTGCTTAAAGGCATTAAGCAGTTACACAAAAAAACTGCAACTCCTGTGTCCTTCTGCCACTCCAGATAATGTTTCGATTCATGCCACCAGTGTTCCACCCAACAATATCTCACAACAAAATCTCCACCCCTTCCTTTACAGGTTAGTCACGCAATGCTTCCCAGTCTTTCAAAACAGAGTGTAAACTCTGGAGCTGCTTGGTTGCTCCAGCTGGAGGCCATGAACAGAATGGAGAAATCAACAGATGCCTGTGTTGCAAAACACTCAAATTTTCTCTCTCACGCACAGATGTTATAGAAACTGTAGCAATACTAAAATACTTCATAATTAAAACAAAAAATTATTTTCTGTGGCATCCACTACATGTTCATCACCATGTCATGTGGGGCTGTCTCTCAATAGCATCAGCTTAAAAGAAACAGAACTGATAACAGATGGTTTTAACACCACTTAAGTCACCCATCCATTAGCCTCCTCATCCAAACCTTCAGTGCTAATTGGCAAGTGAAATAATCAGAGTTAAGAGGCTCAAAGTCACATCCACCTGCATCTGAATAATTTTACACTCCTACAGCAACGTTAATGCACTGCTCCCTTTCCTGACCCAAACCATTGTTCCCTGAGGCACTTTCATTATACTGGTGATGTGATGTGAATGGGTTGGTGTTTTACAGATATTGGACGTATTAAAACCAACATGCTGGGGGGTTGTGGTGGATAAGTGACAGAGGCAATTAAAGCAAATTCACAGGTACACTTCTGATTCATTACGGAATTATCATTGTCATTGACCGTTCAGTGGTGCCATAAAAATAATCACACCCCATTATGAGCAATATTGTGGTGAAGCTAGTTAGTATGCCACAGTGTAGTGAAGTGAATTTGTTTATTTACGGCTGGCTGGCTTTTGATTACTCAACATTTGACAAGAACAAATTCACAGTCATGCCAATTTTCTTCGGAACCATCCAGCGTGATAAAGACAACAGGGCTTTGATGGATTCTCTCAGGGGACTGATCATGTCAGCCAGATAACAGAACACTCGTTAAAAGACACATACTGCTTCTTTTGAACACATTTGATTAGGTTTGTAAATTACTTGCATTCCTAGTGGAGTTGCCTTCAGGATACAGAACAACTTGACGTGCAAATGGAAGTCAGATTGTGATTTCACTTTTGCATGCAATTACAGTGACTAGTGTATCTCCTTACTGTTGACTTTTAGGAGAACTGGCATCACTACCAAATACATAAGTCTCCTATAATGCTGACAAATAACCTCCAGTGGAGTGAAGGCACAACTAGCTGCTTTAATGAAAGAATCATATGGCCTTGATGTATTATGACCAAACAGCATATAAATCAGGCAGGAAAATAGAGAGTGAATTAGCATCGGGACAGGTCTCCTCCCCCAGCCTTCCGCCAGCCTCCCATCATTCATTATGATGATCTATGGCTGCTCTTTATGCCCTGACTTGATATTTCAGACTCATGTGAGGTGTGGATCATTAGGGAAAGCTTTTACCATTTATAAGCAGACGTTGTTTACATGACTAATACTCCAAGAGGCAATGAGGTTGAAGCATTTAGAGCAGGGCATTCATCTTCCCCACACCAGTAAATATCACCCAGATGCTATTGATATTTACTGGGCTATAGAGAAAACGGCTGGAGTGGACAGACGTCATCATGTAAAGCAGAGACATGCACAGAACTTTTGAGCGACTGTTGCGCTAACCTGAAAAAAGGACAACCCCTTCCCCAAACTGATTTTAGGTGTCCCCCATCAGCATGTACCTGAATGGTGTAAAATAAAAAAACGGAAATCAATATGTGGCAGTCAACGCTGATAATGTGGTGGTCCGCCACAAATACATGAATTTATGGGAAATACTGTACTGGATATCACTCACCATATTAGCCAGTAAACACAAACCCAGTAATAAACAAACAGAACGGAAGTTGACTTCGGGCCGGGCGCATCACCTTGGCAACGCGTCCGATGAAAGCGTCTATAGAGCATGCATTTCACCTCCTTAAGAGGAGACTGAAGGGAGAAACACCCCGAAACAAACAAGAACTGAAAGAAGCTATGGTAAAAACATGGAATAGCATCACAAATGAAGAATGCAACAGTTTGGTGATGTCGATGGGTCGCAGGCTTGAGGCAGTTATTGCAAGCAAGGGTTATTCCACCAAATATTAAATGTTATTTACTTTAAGATTATTCGTTCCTTTACTTTTGCTCACCTAAGAATGCTGTGGTCTAATACAAACAGTGATATTACCTAAGTTGTTTAACACACCTAGATGTGAATACCAGGAAATAAAAGCTGAAATTCTGAACTCTCATACTCATCTTTTGATCTTAAACCCAAAAGTCTTCAGTGAACAAAAAAGGAATTTGCCTTACCCTTCCAATACTTTTGGAGGGGACTGTATATACTTTGCAGGTTCAATGATTCTTATCTCAATTCTGAATGTCTGACTGAATTGTCAGCTTTCATCTCTCAAGTGTTGCAATTTAGTGTAGCCAGTTGAATTTTACAGTGTCTTGACTCAATGCTTCCTGTGCTTATGCTTAGAGTGTAGTAGGCTGTATCTAGTTTTGTATGTAAAAATATGTATTATCACACAGAACAATTACTAAATCACTTGATCACCAGGCCCTCCAATACTCTCTGGACTGGGTTTTTTGGGGGTTAGCCCCCTACAGAAAAGCACTCATTCAAGATGAATATCATTCACAATACTATCGAAAGATATAATATAATGTGTACTAATCATTGATTAAAATATTAGTTTTTAATTTGTTATTTCCCAATTCCAACTTTTACAAAAAATGCTTCTGAGAAGATAGGCCTATTTCACATTAAGTTTTTTTGTGATTGTTGTAGTCTAAAATGCCTGATTTTGCAGCAGCTTTTCAAAAAAATTGCTATGAAAGTTGCGATATTTTGGCACAATTATTTGCGATACAATTATGGAAATAAGTGAAAACTGCAAAGGTAGATGTTGTTTAGAATTATAGTTGAATTGTTAAACAATTCCTACAGGTTTTTGCAGACCTAACTGTAACCCTGTATATTTAAACCAGCTTACCTTGACTCTCGCAGCGCTTGCAACTGACCAGGATGCAACAGCCTATGTGACAGTGATGTGTCCTGTCTGAAATCCTCTTCTGCCACTCTGTGTTCCAATTGACAATTTCCTTTTATGTTTGACCACAATACTGCACGTTTAGCAAAACATCAAGTTCACACAAGAAGATGTCCACAACAACAGTTTGGCCTTCCTGGACTGTGCTGTACACATTGAAGAGGACAGGAACCTGCAAATTGGGATTTACAGGAAACCTACACACACAGACCAATATTTACTTTTCGATTCCCACCACCCACTAGAACATAAGCTAGGGGTCATCAGAACCCTGCACCACAGAGCGGACAACATACCATGCACAAGCCAGAGAGAAGGAACAGAACCACTTGAAGGGGGCACTTACAGCCTGTGGGTACCCTAAATGGACCTTTGTGAAAACGGCCACAAAATCCAGGAAGACCAACACTACAGGGGAGGAGGAAAAGAAGGTCAAACACAACAACATTGTGATTCTATATGTGTCTGGAGTATCAGAGAAACTCAGGAGGATTTTCAACAAACACCACATCCCTGTGTAACATGCTTAGACAGATACTAGTACACCCCAAAGACCGCACCCCCAAAACACAAGAAAAGCAATCTAGTTTGTGCGGTCCAGTGAAGTGAGGAATGCACAGACCTGTATATTGGGGAAACTAAACAACCACTACACAAACGCATGGCTCAGCACAGAAGGGCCAACTCCTCAGGTCAAGACTCAGCAGTTTATTTACATGTGAAGGATAAAGGACATTTGTTTGAGGATCACTAGGTGCACATTTTAGACAGAGAGGATGGATGGTTTGAAAGAGATGTCAAGGAAGCCATTTACACATGGGTTGAGACACCGTCGCTGAACATAGGAAGGGGTCAACGCTACCACTTATCCCCCACCTACAATGCTGTCCTTTCATCACTTCCCTGGAAACTTAACAAACGTTACCTCTTGGCCTTAGGCGAAGATGCCAAAGATGGTCGTTCAGACTTGGCCACAGGTGGTTCTAACGACTGGTGTTACAACAGCCAGGAGCACTAATGATACCAGTGGTATTGATCATCTTGGGCAACGACCACACAGAGATTAAATAGCTGAGTTTCCCTTCTAGTAATTTCAGCACTGAAGAAGTCTCTTGGATGAGGAACAAAACGTCTTCTAGTATCTTCAACCAAGTCCAGTTGCCTTTGATTTTAGACAAACCTTCTTTGCTAAACCAAAGAAGGTTTGTCTAAAAATCCTGAAATCCTGGAGCAACTGATTAATTATGAAGGAAATGGTTGCTTGACATTTATGTTATAATTCTTCACCTGCTGCTGGTAGTCTGAATCCAGCTTTGCAAGGTTGCTCCCTGCCTCCGTCAGCTCTTTCTCTTTCTAGGTTAGCCAGCTAGCTAGCTAGCTAAGAGGAGTTCATGTGATATATTGTATATATTAATGCAACCACAACAGCATAAATTAAACTTTTTTTGCTCCAGAGGGGCAGCTAAGCCAAAGAGAGAAAATGTCCTGTTGCTCGGCCAACTTTAGCCCGTCCTTGCGAACATCCTTGATGTAAAGTGAAGTTTGAGGAAGGAGGGGATGGAAGGAAGGAATGAAGAAAGAAATTAAGGTAGGGAAGGATGGCTTAGAATTGAAAAACAGTAGGAGAATCAGGAAAAAGCCCATGCTCCCATTTATTTGGTCAAAGCAAAGTAAAATACAGGACTAAAGAGAAATCTCAGTACCAGAGAAGTGTATAGGTATTGGATTACGTTTGAAGTAAGGAGTGACCTGGGTTTGGCTGTTTGCTCAAGGGGGTTAGTCTTTGCTGTTGTTATCATTAGACAAATTAATATCCAACCACCGTTAAAAATGCTGCAGCACTATCAGCTTGCCAAGATACCAGATGATAAGGCAAAGTTGATTTGACTCATGAGTATACACACATGCAAACCAGAGATGGGTTCTCGAGTTTGAGACCCGGACTCGATTCTGACTTAAGTCGCACACACAGTGACTTCAGACTCGACTTGAGACTCGTCCTTAAAAGACTTCAGACTTCGGACTCGAGGTGCGGGACTCGTGAACAATGTTTATTTTTAGGAAATGTCTGATAAGCTTGCTCCTCTCCCTCCGTTACCTATAACTTGCCTACGGAACAGGTAGTATCAGCTGCACGCACAACAGCTGCAGCTGCTGTGCCATTCATCATAAACTTTGGGTTTGAAACTTCATACAACTGGAAACAAACAAAGCAGGGCAGAAAGCAAAATATGTTAGTAACCTGAGGTTAATAAACATGTTTAGCTCAGCATTGGCCATCTAACGTTTGCTTGCTCCTTGCTTTAGCTACGACCTACCTACGGTTAGGTCCGACTGTTATGAAAAGATGAATGAGCATTTGTTTACTTGCCAAACTTGTGGTGGTCGATTAATATAATTATTTACGCCCGCTGGCTGCCATCATCTTAATTATTACCATTGGCTGCAAACCAGTAACAGTTTGATTGTTAATCATGTAATGTTACAGTTTTATTTAGTTAACATTAGGCCTATGTAACCGGCAGGTTAAGTGTCACCTGTCACGTGAGTCACCACTTTAGCCACCCGGAAATAAATGACCGTCTGCTCCGAGCTTCCTCTTTCCGCTGTTGCTGCTGTGTGGTGTGGTTGTGCATCGCTGCTCGGTCCCGTCATTCGTGGTCTGTAATGCCTGCAATGTAACAATGTTGTTCTGGTAATGTTGTTCTGTTATGTAGTGCGCTAAAGTGGTGTGTGCGTGCGCTTATACTGTTATCCTAGATTGACGCTTTTTGTGATCCGTGTGGCATCTGCGAGGTCTCTGGGAAAGACAGCCCGTGAAGCTGTGATTCAGAGGTGTGTGTGTGTGAACCACAAAGGTACTCTAGTTTATAACTAATCGTATAGGGACAAACACTAACCGCTGTTTTTTGTATTCATGCAGCACAGATTGCCGCTGCTGCTTTGCCTAGTCGGAGTTACACACTAACATAGCTTACCTGTTTTTATTATTTTAAACTTTTTAATTGAAGCCTTGTCTTTTTTTTATTGTTATGACCTGTTTATTACTTTGAGTATTTTGTTTTGTTTTAGTGATTTTTAATTTGGCTTTGATTTCAGTAAAAGCTATCGACATAAAATTTTAACCAAGATCTCCTGATAGTGGCTCGGGGGAATTTTGGTCCAGAGGTGGTGAAGTATAATAGGTGGCTTATTTTAATAACATTGCATGTACTTTTAAGCGTGATTTGGGTTTTTATTTTGTTATATTGATGTGTTGACGTGTTTATTTATAGCCCCTTTTATACGATCCACACCATAGAACTATAGACTGCCGCCACTCTTTACCAATAGTTTTCCACGCATAAACGAAACTCTCCTCTCATATTTTGTTTTTTAAGTATTATTGGTCGTTGATTGTTTTATTTGCATGGATTATGTTTTTAGTTTATTCTTATAGTTATGTTTAGTTTGCAGTTGTTTTATTGTGTCTGTAATAAATTATTTTAAGTTTGCTCAAAGGAAAAACCTTGTCTCTGATCTTTTATGTGGTCTTGCCTGTGCTAGTGGGAATCCCAGGATTGGTAAAAACTGTTAAGCTCACATTTTAAACTCTTTGGGTGAAAGTCCCATGGTGGCGTTGTCGACCTTGAATTATCAATTTGGGCCGAGTCCTCCATTGGGCCCATTTACACCCACATTGGTTTGAGAGTTTGGTGGTGTGTTGACTTACAGTAGTTAATAAGCTGTCATTGATTGCATTGCACATTACATGGTTGTGCTTTGTAAGTGCAAAACAGGCTACAGGTTCATTGTTGATCATGTAACCTTACAGTTTTATTTAGTTAACATTACACTGGTTTGAGAGTCTGGTGGTGTTTTGACTTTCATGAGTTTAAGCTGTTATTGATTGCATTGCAGATTACATGTTAGGCTGCCATGGTTGTGCTCTATAAGTGAAAAACAGCTTACAGTTTTGATCATGTAACATTACAGTTTTATTTGGTCTGGGTGGGGATGTTGACTTACAGTAGTTAATAAGCTGTCATTAATTGCATTGCACAGTTGTGCTCTGTAAGTAAAAAATAGGTTACAGTTACAGAATTCCTTATAGCTATGCAGTTTTATAAGCAGCCTGGATTGGACACAGCTGGTGATACAACATTCATTATAATAATAATAATAATAATAATAATCCTTATTTGTAGAGCACTTTTCAAAAACAAGTTACAAAGTGCTTTAACAAGTGTAAAGAATAATACAAAAAAAGATAAGAGCATGAAAATTTAATATAAAATTAGTAAAATACAATAAAATAAAAGGGATAAAATAAAGTCAAATAAGATCGGGAAAAGCTCTCCTATAAAAGTATGTTTTAAGAAGGGACTTAAAAGAGTTCACTGACTCAGCCGACCTGATTTCCTCGGGCAGGCTGTTCCAGAGCCTCGGGGCCCTGACAGCAAACGCTCTGTCCCCTTTAGTTTTCAGTCGAGACTCTGGAACAGACAACAGACCTCTGCCCGAGGATCTCAAGGTACGTGCTGGTGCGTATGGGACT
>NC_060169.1:10448872-10467474 GCF_021292245.1 Micropterus dolomieu | reverse complement strand
AGCCGTTTTAAAATAATCAGGGACACAACCAGTAGATAGGGAGCTGTTGAAAACAGAGATCAAATGGGGCCCAACAGAATCTATTACTTTTAGTAAAAATTTTGTAGGTATTATATCAAGTGGGCTGGAGGACACTCTCATTTGTGATATTGTTTTTAAAAGCTCAGACAAGTCGATGGGATAAAACTGGTTAAAACTCTGTTGTTGCTGGTGAGGAACCTCTGAGTAAGAAGCCACGGGGGTAATAGAGGCTCTGATTGACACCACCTTATTGGTAAAATAAGATAAAAACAATTCACAGTCATCATTACTTCCAGCTGAGGCACAAGGAGGGGTTGGGTTTACCAGCTGATCCACAGTCTTAAACAGAAACCTGGGATTGTGTTTATGTGTAGTAATGAGTTCAGAAAAATAGTGTGTTCTCGCATCCTTAACCATTTATAACCATGTGAGACTTGAGACTTGACTTGGACTCTAGCTCATAGACCCTGTCCTAAATTCAAGATGATTCATTTTGATTTGATCGACGTGCTCCATCTATTTAAATCTTTATCCTGGTCTGAAACTTTGTAAGAAAACTTGGTGGCGTTTGCTCTCTTCCACTGAAATGATTAATGCTTCCAACTCATAACTAAAACTGAAGCCCATCTTGTCCATTATAGAAAGCTAGCTAGCCAGTGACAAGTGAAGTGAGACAGATGTTGTGAAGGATACAGGAGGCAGTCTCGTGCATATTCTAAACACAGATACAGACATGACAGGATGAGTGCCAATTGAAGAATTGAGTTTACAGTTAAGGATTTCTTAAGTTAAGATAAGAAAGAAGATCTGAGATAGTATAGGACACAGCCATTAGTTTAGGAATTGCTTCTGTAATCGGAAGATGATATTTTTCCTATCTTTCAAATATATGTTAACATAGGAAAAGCAGTTAGGACAATGTTCTGTAATGAGGCCCCAGATGTACACCTACAGTTTGATCAGCAATAACAGTCTCATGAAGAAATGACAAATTAAATGACTGATTAAAAAAAGTGAATGAGTGAAGAGACGTTAAATGCAGATGTTTCCATACAAGACATAGGGCTACCCTGTCATTCATTTATATGCTATTAATTTGTTTTAGCAATTATGTTTTGAAGGACCATAACTGCTGCCTCGATTATGTTACATGGTAACATTCTTTTTTCAGGGAGTGAATAGCAACATTTTTGTACTCCAGGCAAGCCATGTTGAGTGTACAAAATGTTTCTCTAACCTCAACCGTGTACTTGAGTGCTATATATAACTATAAAACATTAATCGTGCTTCAGTTGCTATACGAGTGGATACTGTTTTGCAAGAGCAGATATGATAGGGAAAACGAATAAGTTGTCAATGAACGCTTGGCTGATTTGCATTTGGAGGATCCTTTCTTTTAAAAAATGTTGTCATTATGTGGAAAAAAGAACATCATTCAGACAGCAGGACATTTCTTTCAAAAACATATTTGCTACTGCAAATTAGTTGTATGTAAACATAATTTTAAAGGGGTTGCGTTAGCATTCAGTGGGTTTGAAAATTATGTAGATTTTAGGATGTGGCCATAACAGTCACCAGATCTCAACCCAGTCGAACACCTATGGGAGATTTTGGAGAGATGTGATAGACAGAGCTTCCCATGACTGTCATTGAAACTCCAAATTAAGGAATACCTTTTAAAAGAATATTTTCACATCCCACAGAATTGCAGAATCAATGCCAAGGACCATTAAAGCTGTTCTGGTGGCTCATGGTGGTTTTCTCCTTTAATTTCTCACCCATCTGTAGATGGACATGCACAGACTTGCACACCCACAAACACACACATTTACACAAACTAAGCCATATGCTGAGTGTTGCTGGCACTAATTAAAAGCTCTTGGTTAAAGGTTAGGGTAAACAGATGCATCACTTGACCTTTTCCAAACATCATCATAACATAATAACAAAAAGGGAGTGTGAGTAAACAGACAGCAACATTAGCATGTTAGGAAGGTAACACGGATGAGGTGGGGCACTGCTGATGACAAACTGGGTAATGACAAAGATTCAGCAAAAGGAAGAAGTACTGATATAACCTGGTGTATCTTTTTACAGCACAAACACTCACAAAAATTCCAAAAAGCTTGATGAAAATGTGATAGTCCTGTCATTCAGAGATCAGTACTCCCATGTAGGCTGTGTTGCCAGGGGAGAAGGCCTCGAAGACCAGGGACCAGGAAAACACAGCTCAGATTCCCACAAGACACTCATATCTCCTCTGTGTCTGTAACTGTGTTAAATTGCAATTATGTCCTTGTTCATGCTGTAATAGAGCAGGGCGTAGGGGAGAGTGGGGAATGGATGCTGAGGTTGTGGGGGGGCACAGAGTTGAAGTGCAGAGCAGGGATATAGTTGTGTTTCTTAATGTTCTTGTAGTAGTTGGCAGGAGATGGAGACAGTTATTTTCTGCCAACCGATAGCTGGACTCATCGATGACTGATGACAGCAGAGACGTGTCCTTCCACCCTATGGATTATTGTGATTAGCTTTTAGGCCCGCCTCCATGCCTCAGACCCAACCAGGAATAAAGAGTGGCTTAACTTGTCATCCCTTTAGAGAACGATGTAATTAACCGGCTTTGATGAGCAGCTCAATCTCCACAGACAGGAGGAGATTGGCCTGGTTTTGGAGCAGAGGTGTGGAATGTGTGTGCGTGTGTGTGTGTGAGAGCGAAAGAGAGAGAGAGACAGACAGAGAGAGAGAGAGAGAGAGAGAAAGAGATACACATCTGGCAAATATGTGCAGCATCCATGCTGTTTTTCATGTAAATTTCATTGTGCTTTTATGTCTTTTTATCTGATACTTTGTTGTAAATAATTTAATAATACTGTTACTCTTATGAATAATGTTGGTGTACATGTAATGCCTTGTTTGCACCTTGCACTTTGTGCTGTTTCACATCTTGGCCAGGACATCCTTGTAAAAGAGATTAAAAATCTCAATGGATTTCTTTCCTGGTAAAATAAAGGTAAAAAAAAAAAAAAAGTTTTTGAATGCATGTGAGTTTTCCTGTTATTTCTCATGTATTTCTAATTGATTTACCTGTTTTAATTATCATTCCATTCATCTAAAATCCTAATTTACAGGTAGGATTAAATTCTACATTAAATTTAATGCAGAATTGTGGCAGGAAACCTCCAGAAGCTTACCAGTTGCATTACAACACATTTTCAAACACATTTGACAAATCTAGAAAAGACAAGATAGTATTATGGAGGGATGGAGATGAATTGTGGAGCGCTATCGTCAGGACTCCAGTGGTTCCAGAGAGCAGTGCAGCACTTCCTCCTGTGTCCCCTGAGGATAAATATTTGAATCAGATTATCTGCTTATTTTTGTCTCTACCGGTGACGTTGGCTTTCAAGCATCAGAGGAAATGCTTTCGCACACTAGAACAGCGTTTCATCCGGAGTGGTATATTTCAAAACACCAGCATTGATGGGGCGGTAACGTAATTCATAATACATAGTTACCCACGACATGCTGATGTTCCAACCAATCCACGTCATCATATGCATGTTGAAGCATGATTTGACTGAGCTTGTATCACATGCCTACTGTATGTGTGCTTTAGGGACTAAATTAAATAGTTAATAAGCTAACTAATACTGACCCAATGCTGACAAATAAACCTTTTAATAAGATAACAATGGTGTTTTTTACATCTTATCTACCCTATTTAAACAGTAACTAATAACTTGTCTGTTATATAGAGTACTCATATAAATATACAGCTTATATATAAATACATATATAAAAAAAATATAAATACATTATGATTTAGCATTTGCAGTCTGTTGATAAAATTCTGAATTTTAAACTTCTCTCTACTGAGGATATAGTACCTATGAAAACTGCTTACAGTGTGTTCTGTGGGTTATCCAGAAAAAAAACTGTAACGGCCACTGTTACTTGAAGGATATGCCTTAAAAGTAGCATTTAAAAATTTAAAAGAAAAATTTTTAAATGCTACTTTTAAGGCTGTGAGCATTTCAAAAGAAAGTTCATTCACCTCCATTTCACATAATGCATGTTAGAATTCAAGGCAAATCACTGTGGCCCTGAAGACAAATAATGGCTATCTTAAATGGAGGTTTGGGTGGATGTTTTAGTACGGCTGCCATTGTAAATAAGAATTGTTCTCAATGCCTTAAATTAAGGTTTAATAAAAATAATAATAATGGGCTGCCTTTGTACAAGCAGCAAAGGATTCTGAGTAAAACTGGCTTATGCACTGGAAATGTTATTATCTAAACCACTCCATTCAATCAAATGTCTTTTTCAAAAAAAATATCCTTACTTTTGCCTTTTGTGTTTCCATATAAACAATGTTCCTGAAACTGGCTGTCCAGCACCTAATATATCCGATGATATGATTAATCCAACCTCATTTGAAATTTAAAGAGGATGGGCGGACCATTCCCCTTAGTAATCTGTCAATATTGAGACAGTGAGAGCACTTAGAAGGAGACAGAGTTGAGAAAGCACAATAGAAAGTGTTTTAGCAGGGCCTGATCTTAAGTCAGTAAGTCAAACACCATTGCTTCCAGTCATGGGGGTCTTAACCTGCCATGTCATTGCACTTTACTAACTTGCCTTGAGTATTTTAAGTTGCTGTTAAATGGAATAACAATGTGTTGCAGCCTTGGTACAATGTGCACACAATGCACAATTCCCAACAACACACAAATGTCCCCTTAGTAACAGTGACCCAGAGTCTGAAGAATTTAAACAACAGTAGTAAAACGGCCACTATCAGTTATGTCCATCCATCCATCGTCAACCGCTTATCCTGCGTACAGGGTCGCGGGGGGCTGGAGCCAATCCCAACTGGCATCGGGCGAAAGGCAGGGTACACCCTGGACAGGTCGCCAGTCCATCGCAGGACATAGATGAACAACCAGTCACGCTCACACTCACACCTAAGGACAATTTAGGGTCACCAATCAACCTAGGCCGCATGTCTTTGGACAGTGGGGAGAAGCCGGAGCAACCGGGGTTTGAACCCACGACCTTCTTGCTGTGAGGCGACAGTGCTAACCTCGCACCAACCAACAAAAGTAACAGAGAGTGAAATGGTTCCAGGATGCACTAGACTGTGTGAATGTCAAAACAGTGTCTTCATGACAAAGGCTTTTATCCCTACTACCATTACATTTCACAGACATTTATATCCATCTGGGTGAAAGATGAACCAGTATGTTGGTGGATGGAAACCCAGGAAACCAAGAGAGAAGTGGACAATGAAGAAATGTAGATAATGCTGTCTCCATCTGAGTTTAGTGCTGTAACTTATTTTTAATGCAGTCACAAAATACATCTGCTATTATCACTACACAAGCCATATGTAGCTTTTCTCAACATATGGGAGTTTGTTTATCTCTACTTTCTATGTTTTTCTAAGTAGATGGAGAGCACGGTCTACAAGAAAGGTCAGGTCTAAGCAATATCCACACCAACAACAGATGGACAGCATTACACTTTTAAATGGGTTCAGTGTTGAGCCCTGTGTTTCTTTGAAACAGTTAAGCCACATAAACTAGGAAGGGGTGCTTGAACTAGGTGCAGAGCATCAATTGGACATTGAACTTTGTGTTTTAGGTTATTCTGAAGTAAGAACACAAACCCTGTGTTTTAGTCAAACTTATAGAATTATAGTTTACTGTATACAGCGATCAGTTAAGGTGTCTTCTGTAAGTGAATAAACCCAAACTATTATGCAGCTTGTCAATGTTACTGCCTTGTTATTGCAAGGCTTTAATGAAGGGTTTAAACTATATTTGATCATTTTAAACACAATAAATGAAATATGCAGTAAATAAAACAGTCTCAAAGATTGGTCACATAAATTAAGAGATCCAACCAACTATTGGACAATTCTACAAAACCTGATTGACACATCTGACGTTTATTGTTATTATAAATCATGGGCAAGTAGTTCTTGTGCCTACAAAACTTAAAGATGCTCTTTCACCTTAATCATTGTGGTAGCTATCAGAATTTGTGACATTGCTAATTCTGCTTTCCCTGGATTGCAGTTACCTTCTAATCTTTGCACACCGCAGTGCGCCCTCAGTGCAGTGTAAATTTGCAAATAATGTGAAGCAGCAGCGATTGTATACAAATACTTAGTTTGAGCTGCTATTTTTGACTATTTTTATGGGCATTATTTTTGAGTACATCACTGTCTTCGGACTCTTCTTATCCCATTCTCAGTGCTTACTTTTGGTTAATATTAGAAACCAGGAGATTATGTATGTATGTAACTTTCAGAACAGGAGGTACCAACTGCTATGCTTAAGACTGTAAATTATAAAGAAAACTGAACCATGTTTAACCCCCCCCCCCATCCTATATGACATCATCCTGTCTGGGAGTGAGGTATGTGATTGACCTTCAGATTCCTTCAGACATTACAACATACCCCTTATCTTCCCTCCAGTGCAACCCGCAAGAAAAAAACAGTATCAAAACTAATCATTCAAAAAATATTAATTTACATGATATGTTTGGATAATACATGGAGCTCTCTGCTACTACCATGTGTTTACCTCTGTCTTCCTTTCGGCAACATGGTTTTCAATACACCTGGCCTCGACTCTTTTGCCCTCTGGATCCTCATTGTCAGGCTGACCTTCCCATTTCACTCAGTACAGGAGAGACATGTCCAAACTTCTACCTTGAATTGAACACTTGTCTCCTCAAAAAGTGTTTCAATATCTCCTCCTCTCAACTATCTGCACTACTTCCAAGTGCATTTCTATTACATACAATATATTTATTTAAAGTACAGTGTGAAAGCTATTTCTTTGACCCATGCACTTGTTGCTATTTATTGCTTGCAGTGATGGAAGTGCAATATAGACAGGTAGACTTGACCCTGTATGGGTGAGTGTAGTATAATGTCATTTTTGAGACACAATAAAAAATATTTTGACAAAGGGGAAGAGTTGTTCTATTTAGATTTTTATAATAAATATTGCCATGGAGCTCTGTACTATCAACACATAATGCTGTCAGCTCACATTACTTAATTTTTGCAGTAAAATAGAGAGGTCTTTCTGGAGAAGCATCACTAAAGATGTGTAGTATGCGGACAAACCAATGCCCTTCAGTTACCCTTCATTCTCAGGCATACCACTCTCATTTCAAATCATAAATTTCCCTTTTCCAGGATTTTAAAATGCTGCAGATTGCTGTTGTTTTTGATAGTGTTTATTCCACACAAACACGCACACACACACACACACACACACAACAGTGTACTCATTAGTCATTCTGTCATAAAAGCAGTGTCAGCATGAACAATAAACATGGCTCATCCAAAACAAGGCTTTTGTCTATCTAAAAGAAATAGTGTTGGCAGGCAGTGCCTCTAACAGTGCAAAAACCAAACAGGCCACACACACAGAAACACACACAGGTATACTGAACTACATGTAGTACAGCAGAACACAGCTCCTTTGGGAATGTCTGATTACAGTAGGTGATAAAGGAGAGAGAAATCAGCTTATCTACCAGACCATGTAAAGTTAAAACAAATAAGGAGATGTAGGACAGAGAAAGAGGGGGGAGGGGTTGATCAAGCACACAGAAGACCAATTAAAGAGAGATGAGGTAGGATTATGAGGAGAAGGTGGTGGGTGATTATGAGGAGGAGCAAAGCAGATAAAGCAGTAAAAACATCAATATTTGCTTACTCGTCCATACAAGGGTGACAGGGTGAAAGACATTGCTATACAGGTCATCAGAAATATATTCACAATGCATGCTAAATATAAAGAATTGCTGGAGAAACGTCAACAGAGCATGGACAGAGCAAGAGGATGAAGAAGACAGGAAGAAAGAAAGAAAGAAAGGGTGGGGAGTGCCAGAGAGAAAAATGTTGGTCAGGTGTCCAACATTGCTCAACCATGAAATCCTAACTCGGGGAAATATGGACATTTCACACACCTATGAGCAGTAGTGAAGTATCCCCTGCTCTGATGTTCACACAAAGCGCAGAGAGACAGTTCAGCCTGAGACCAGATGGTTCAAAACTCTCACACATGCGCACACACACACACACACACATACACAGTGACTGGGGACCCTGTTATGCTAGTGAATTTTTAGGGGTTTGCATGTCTAGACGCCACGCAGGCGGTGGCAGACTGGTTCCAGCGGCAGGCAAGTGTCTGGATGCATAATTAACAGGCTGGTTTGGCACCTGACAGCCTCAGAGGTTATGGCGTCCTCTCCGTTAGCTAGGCGCCAATCAGCCTCTGGATCACCTGAGCACGTCCTTGTCCCAACAGCAGATTGCCCAGAGGACATCAGTCACATTATACAGCCCAATCAGTGGCTGGGACTCACACAAAGGCCTGAGCAGAGACAGCTACAGATAGAGTACAGGGGCGATGTCTCCCAAATGAAGCTGAGCTGCCACTCAGGGCAGATGGGGCACAAGACAAAGTACACCCTGCACAAGGATACGACCTTCCACATGCGGAGGCATTCCTCCGATGGCACAGATCAAAACGAGAGCAGAGACTGATGGACACGTACTGATTCAGCCTGACTGACAGTGCCTGTGGCAATTAAATTGGTTTCTTTACTCAATGCTGGATGTATTCATATGTCTCTTAAATCGGATTTGCTGCAGTAATTCCACTGATGGGTGCAAATGTGTTTCTTTTAAATGTCAGTTGCTCTCAGGTCAGTATAATTGTGTTTCTGAAAATGCCACAGCAGGTGTCACCAGCTTTAATTTATCTTGGACATTTCGTGGCATTTTGTTGAGACATGTTGAATAAGTTTTGTGATATCACTAAAAAAAAAACATTACATGAACTTTTGTTTGAGGACCTAGACCCAACCTCTGCCTGTGACCAAGCGATAGGATTTAAAGCGGGAACCGTTGCCCCTGTCATCACAGTCATATTAGTTCTGCTACAATAATACTAAATACTTAAGTCAGCAATACCTTTAGTCTGATGGAAGTTCTAAAGCTACTTCAGACTGCTCACCAAACAAACCGTTTGTTCCCGCTCAGACTGCAGCTCTAAATCTCTGGGCTCCCATTGACCTGGAACTGGGCCTCAACACAATGAAAGACTCCTTTGAGAGGGCCAGTTCGGCAGGCAGGAGTGGGAGGGTTTTAAGGGGCAGGGAAGCCGGACTGGGGTACTGCTGGAGTTGAGGGTCCCTTAGCTCCTGTTTCCAAGCTTAGAGTGATAGGCCCAGGGAGATGAAAGACCCTCAGACTCTGTGAATTGAGCTCTAGACGGGTCTCACAAAACTAGATGTGGTAACACAGGGCCTCCTTCAAGACCATAGAATGACTGCTTTCAATTGACAGGCCTTTTGTCTTTCTTTAGAAAGCTGCCGTTTGACTTCTGATTGGCAGCAATGCAGTGGATATGTGGTATTGTTGTGGTTCAATTGAAGGCTTCATTTGGGAGGTTTGAAGATGTAATGAGCTTACAAATTCAGCTTTTGTCCCTTTTCATGCTGAGTTAAACTGTAAACTCACGTGAATAAAGAAATATTTAAAAGATTTAAAATTTCAATTTCAGTTAAGTATATTTAATAAAGAGGCACATTTAAAACTAAGAGAGAGTTTTGGGTTCAATGATCCCATAGAGGCCCAGTTTGATGATCCAACAGCTGCAGCGGTGATCAAAGTTACAACAAACAACTTTTTTTGTACCTTAGCCAAGGGTGAATTTTGTACCTGTCCTTATCACAGACAGAACTCTGGTAAAACTAGCTGAGCTGTTTTTTCTTGTTTCTTGGCAGATGATCTGCTAGCATCTTTTGTTATAAGGGGGGTTAGTAAGCAGGGTCTCTTTTCTTGATGTCAACTAATGCTGCTGCTGTTGTACATTTACATTACATTTACATTTTCATTTAGCTGACGCTTTTATCCAAAGCGACTAACAATTGCTATACATGTGAGAGGTCGCACGCCTCTGGAGCAACTAGGGGTTAAGTGTCTTGCTCAGGGACACAATGGTGGATGTCTCACAGTGGGAGTGCCACCACCCACTTTAAGTATACTTTAAGATGAGATTTATTTGTGAGATTTATATTGCATATTAACTTCCCTGGCATCCATTGATGTTTATTTTGTGATATAATTGAAGGAAATGTATTTATAAACTACAGTGGATTGTTGTCAGGGTGAGGCTATGCTTTAACATCCATCCATCCATCCATCGTCAACCGCTTATCCTGCGTACAGGGTCGCGGGGGGGCTGGAGCCAATCCCAGCTGACATCGGGCGCAAGGCGGGGTACACCCCAGACAGGTCGCCAGTCCGTCGCAGGGCTATGCTTTAACAGAGTTTGTATAATGTATAATTTCCAAATAAATGTTTAAATATGGGCAAAACTATACACATCTTCAGACAGCGTCTTCTGAAAATCATCTATTGTTTTTCACTTGTTGCACAATGATAAAAGATTAATCTTGCAGCACCCTGGGGATGTCCTCAGGGCACCCCAGGGTGCCGCAGCACCCACTTTGGGAACCACTGGGGGCGCTCATTTTTGCAGTATAGTAGAAGCTATGTAAGACTTGTATCACCCGTGGATCAGGATCAGGAACAGGATAAGTAAAGACGGAGACAGTGTGCATCTAGGACCAAGTATTCATTTTGACATTCTACCCATTCTGTTCTATCCACAAGTTTCTCAAAAATGCTTTTAAAAGATAAAACTGAGAGCACCTGGGTTGTGTTTCAGGGTGAAAGGATGAAACAGAACAGAAACATTGCTGTATGCCTGCTCGGACACAGGTGCTATGTCTTAGTAATAGTAAAAACTAAAATTTCTACCACCTCTAAATCTTTCTGTGACTACCCATCGATTAATGCCTTGGTGTAGCAGGAATTAGTTAACTACTTTATACTCATTCAGTTGTCTGAAAACAGAAACAGGAAAAGATGCCAATGAGAGACATTATTTTGTTGTTTGCAGAGAGACAGAGTGAGAGAGAACAAAGAAGACATTTAGCTGTTCACCTGTCATCATTGGTTTTTCAAAATAGATAGAGGTCTTTATGAAAATGACCTGAAAATACGTGTGTGTCATTTTCATATGTAAATTCAGATTTATCCACCTTTCTGTGGAAGTAGTTTGAATCCTTCCTCCTTGAA
Organism: Micropterus dolomieu; assembly: GCF_021292245.1. Classification (NCBI taxonomy): domain Eukaryota; kingdom Metazoa; phylum Chordata; class Actinopteri; order Centrarchiformes; family Centrarchidae; genus Micropterus; species Micropterus dolomieu. The sequence continues at coordinate 10,456,271 of NC_060169.1, read as the reverse complement.
GGCTTTTGTAAGAAAACTCATCTTTCAGTAAGTACAAATGTAACAACAGCACTTTGTGGCACCCCATTATGTATCCACACCTTTGTGGTAGCAGACAAATCCATTCTGGACCTGTCAATGCCCACATAAGCAAAATCATCTCTTAGAGTAACAAAGGAGAGTGGACCACACAACCCCTCTGGCCTCTCTGGCCTAGTTTCCCTTTGCTTTCCCAGCCAAGTGTTCTTCATAGAGCTCTGCCCACGCTTTCATCCCACTTGTCTGTCAGCTAGCTGAGATGTAGAGGTTTTGTTTTTAGTTTGAAAGTGTCTTTAATCCTCTCACAAGTCTGAAAGCAGTTGGCTGGTCAGTCTTGATCATGTGATGAGGGGTCTTTTTGTTCCCCTTTGAAGATATAGATGTGAATTAATGGTAAGTGCACCATAAAGAAGTTGACAATTTAAATGTATGTAAAGAGAATGTTCTGAAGGAAGAATATGTTGCAGTAGAGAAAATAAACTACAAATTTTTTATGATAAAATTGTGTTTTGATCTGTTGATGGAGATGTGGATGTGAAGCAAATTACATGCAGACGTTCTCAGTGTCTGCAGTGTGTGATGATTCTCTCTCATGGTTCAAGACCTTATTTGAATTGAATGACTAAAGACTCTACATCAGTTAACCAAGTTTAGATGTCACTAATACGTTCTAACACACACTTGCACCCACACACACAGACACAGCCCAATTAGTTGCAGTGGCCTGTGCCATTAACATTCCAATGAAGGGAACTGTCAGTCTGTAACATGCAGAGAGGGATGATCTTCTGTCTCAAGAGAAACCACACACACAGAAAGGCCGACACATGAATTCACAAATGTCACTTAATAAAGAGCAAAGACAGAAAAAAGAAAGTAGCTAAAAAGCATCAAAATTATGACACTCTCATCAATACTCTACTGCACTAATGTCGCATGGGATACATATATGGAATAGATTTAGCAGATTTATGCTCAAATACCCCAAAAGATGGAAATAATAAACACATCATTTATGTCTATGAAAACTCTTATATAAATAACATCACAGCCATTGATGAAACATTTGTATCAAATTAAATGTAGCAATTCAGTGACAATAGCAGTCAGGTCAATCCCAAACACATGCTTTCTTTCCAAAACTACATCCAAATTTAGAATTTTTAACTTTTAAGAAGATATTCTGCAAAGCCATGTGTTGCATAGTTTCTTTTCGAAGATATTGCTATCTTATCAAAACAACTTTAAAACAACCATAATTTAAGATCAGACCATAATGCGAACAGTCATCAAGTGCACTAACTTTTGGTAGATACTGTAACTCTTCAGTTAGACATGTTTAATGTGAAAAGAGTTATTGGAGTTGTTAAAAACAAAGTTAAAGGTAAAGTTATTTATTTTCTTTCTTGCCGGGGGTTACATGAGAAACTTGATACCAGTCTCATGTCTGTAAGCTAAATATGAAACTACTGTGAGCAGCTGGTTAGCTTAGCTTTGCACAAAGACTGGAAACAGGGGGAAACAGTTAGTCTGCTTCTAGGTAACAAAAGTTTTAAAAAATCCACATTCCAGCACCTATGAGGCTAATTAACATGTTTAATGTTAATATTTAATGTTCAAACTGTGCAATAAAGTCAATAAGCATATTCCTAGAAGGAATTTAGTAGTTAACAAAACATATATAAATTGGTCCTACAACAACAGACATTATTATACACCATTGTTTTCTGATGAAGTTTCCTTACTTTTGGGTTTACAGTCACCACTGATCTAATTTAGGTTCTTGATAATGAGGATTTTATTAATCTAGCTAGTTTATAAGTAAACATAATTTTATTTTTTTGAGTAAAACTTTTAATGGAGCGCTTGAAAATATTCATTATGTGAAAAGTGGACTGCCGTGATGCGAGGTGGCTGAATATGGTGATATAATGTGAACAAAATGTATCACCTGTCATTGAATAGTGATTTATTTGGCTTCTTTGGCCTCCCCAAAACACCTTCTCCTGCAATGAAAAGGATGAGCACTGTTAAATAAACAGTCTTTATCAGCTGTGTTTTGTCACATTGTAGCACCAATGTGCTTTCAGTACAACAACATCGCACAAGCTAACAGCTACATTTCTGTTCTGTGACTTGACTGTAGAATTCCTCATTTATTTCTTTCTGTGTGTGGGTGGCTCTGCTGAATATATGTTGTGTCACAGGATAGCCTCCTGGGCCAGGGCTTTATTTACTGACTGGGTTTGGTGTGTGTAGTGGGAACACAACCGCCACAGATCACTACACGACCTTAATTATGTTATCAGTCAACTCCGGGTGTAAATATCCGAGAGAACGTATTGGGCCCAGTGGGAAACATGCACACTTCACAAAAACACACACAAACACAGCAACTCACAAACTCTGTCAAACGCATCCAGTCCTTTAGTCACATCAATCACAATCTATTTCTGCCACCTGACTGATATGTGTGTGATCAATATGTCTGAGGAGGTACACTGTACTTCTTATTTACAGTCTGAACGTCTCACTAGATCTCAGACAAAGAAGGGGGGAGGGCGACAAGAGGAGAAACCAAACCTCACTGCAAAGAAAAAGTACAAGGAAGAGGGTGAGACCGAGACCGCTAGATACACACAGGGTAAGGAAGAGAGAGGAAGGGAGATATGGGGGGAAAAACAGTTCCATCATTGAACAAAGTAGCAGCTTCTCAAGGACTGCTCTAGACAGAGCTGCTCTGTCACAGATGTAACATTTATCACACACATACAGTACATACACACTAACATACCTGCACAGAGACACATCTTGACATACTTCAGTAAGACTGTCAGAGTCAGTATTGTTTATCCATGGTGAATATTTTGAAATATGGGGCATGGCTGTATCAGGCAGCCCGGAGCAATAGAGTCTGTATCTGTGATAAATAAACGTCCTGCTCCAGAGAGAGTTCAGGTATATTTTTAAAGGACGTTCCAGCCAGCATTGTTGTTTTGGCTTTGAGGACCTGCCTGGAACCATGCTGCAATAATAACTCACTCTTGAGATAACTTTCAATATTTTCACCTCTGCCGTTGAATAGCAAACAAATGGGAGAGCCAAGCTTAAGGTATCGCAGGACACAAGCCATTCGCTGCTCCTTTGGATGTAAAAAGTTCAGAGCCCATTTTAATTAAATTCAAGTCATTCATGATTTATTTCTGAATCAGTAAACGTCATTCTGCAGCTCAATAAGAAGTGCAAGATTGAATATGTTGCAGATCTATATGAATTAATAAACATATCACTGGCTTTCTGATACGTGACACAAACCACCCCTGACTTCCTCACAGTGAAGACACATCTGAAAGTGTGTGTTTTGTCTTTTCTCTTAATGATGCGTATATTTGTCTCAGTGGTGTGTTCGTTGATCTGTAGCCAGTATTTTAGTGTCACTGGCCTCACTGCGGTGACAGAGTAATTATGTGTGTGACCCTCTCCCATCCTGTGCTGTCCTGCCTAATTGTGGTTGTCACCACGACTTCCATTTGGTTTCAGATAAGAAACCGCTGGATGCCGGTACATGCAGACTTAAGTCCCTTCTCACAGAGGGCACATCAGGAAGATAAATGTGTTTACTAATAACTCTTTCACAGCCTCCATTCAGGCTGTTTAATGCCTGCTGGCTGGTGACTCATTCTCATCGGCGCAGGACAGACAGAGGTGTGATATTACATTGGTCTGTAGATTGGTATATATAGCTTGTAATAAAAGGCAGTGATGGAAGGTTTTTGTGACATTTTTAAGGGAGATAAATTTGGCCCAAAATGATGCACCTATGCAAAGGACTGTGTTCATTACGTTTTTCTCACACACATCTGACAACATAGACTGCACTGATGAGAGGGCCAAACTCTGTGTATATGTATACATATGTGCCTAAAGTGATGGATAATGAGTCATCTGACCATCTATTTGTTGTTATCATGAGTGAGGTCTAACAGCAAAATGTGCTATTAAACCCTGTGATTATATAAAGAGCCTTACATAAAGCTGGAGCTAGCTAAAAATACAGAACCCAGTGGTCTTAACCCTATATATAGGTCTGCCAGTGAATTATTCAATATTCAGTGAAGTCTGACAAAAAAAATACACAAATTTACGCAACAACTCAACTCAAGTACTCTGCCTGCCTGCCTGCCTGCTGAGATTTGAGGTCACTACTGTAAAGTGATTTGAGCAAAGTTTGCAGCTGTAGTTTTTAGTAGGCAGTGAAAGGCAGTGAAACAGAGCTGGAGATAAGCAGGTACGTGTCTGTCTGTGAAAGAGAGATAAAACATAGATTTGTGTTTTGTTTTCATTTTTCTGTTTGGTTCACTTTGCTCTCAGTAAATGTAACTGTTGATGGCTGTCTGGGATGCTACTGATATGAAAATCCTTTGCAATTGACCCTTTGACCCACCCCATAATGTCTGGAACAATTACATGTTCAGTTTTAAAATTTGATTTTGATCTTCAGAGAAATGGGCAACAGCAGAGGGAGATGTGTGTAAATGGTTGACCTTGCTGCACTGGGGAAGAATTCATCAGCTGTTGGCATTTTCTCAACAGGAACTTTCTTTTATGCAAACATGAAGCTGTGCCCACAGGCCGCCATGCCACACAATACTATTGGCTCACAGACATAAATAGACACACACTGGATACAACTCATTACAAATTTATACATTTCGGTACACGTGAATATTTATACAGACACACACAAGTTATCTTTCTATCTCTCACGTTTCCTGTCTCTCATACACACATGTATGAACATTTTAACACATGCAGACAAATAAAAGAATTCCACTCCTTTTCCCATGCCTTGTTTTTGTTTTTTATTCAGCCACATTTAAAGATGGACATCCTGTATTAGTCTTCCTGAACTGGTGTCACTGTACCTGAGCAGAAAAGTCACAGAATCCCAACCAGAATGTCCAGACAAAATAGCAGGAAATCTCACCACACTGATCGGACAACAATGTCCGCTAGTGTTGCGTATGGGTTTGAGAATGTGTTTTTGTGAACAGTAAGCTGACCCTGGATCTGTGTCCGATCCCCGCAGGAGAGCTGATGGATGGAATAAGTAGTAGTCCACTTGGCCAAATTTGAAAGCCCTCTGTCTCGGACCCTGGTGGGTCTGTTTGTCACAGCTCAGAACACTCTGTTTGACTCTGTTTGTTGTACAGTATGAGTGTGTGTGTCCTTTTGTGAAAGAGTGTTTGTGTGCATGCTAAGATCCTGGCATGAGTTTCCTTACAACCAAAGGTTTTTGGATATAGAGAGATCCTTTTGATCTGGTGGTGGTTTCAAATGAGACATCCAGGGGAGAGTCTGGAAAGGAACAGAAACAGTTCTCTTCCTTTTTTTGTTGTGATTGATTCTGTAGGTAATATTCAGCATGCCCTTGATAATTCAGGCATAATGGAGGCATACTATCAGTCTTGGCCCAGCAAAGTGAAACGATCCTTTGATGTAATATATTTAACTTATTCACTGCAGTAACACAAATTGTCAGTCTAAAAGTGTCCATTGCTGTATAAAAACTATCTTAGAGCAGAAGAGACTGGGAGAAAGAAAAATACATTTTGGGAACATTTTAGGAGCCATAATGGTTAGCAGAGAGGGCAATCCACTGAAACTTCCCATCTGGATCTCATCACAGGGAGGCAGAGAGTGGCTTGCTCTTACTGCGGTGACTGAACTCACCACTCACACACACGCACACTCACACACACGATGACTCATTCTCGACAGGAAAGGGAAGTGGTGTACAGCTAAAACATGTATAACTGTACCTAAAGTTAATTTTTGCATCCTAAAAACATAGTTTAAAAGTCAAGCTAACCACACATGGACATTCCTCTGTAGGGCATGGCCCAATTGATATACAATGTGGTTGCCATTGTATAACATGCAACTGGCACACAAGTGGTTCATTCATACTTTCATGAAGGAAAAATTAGAGTTCAGATTTGAAGGGTTTGAGAGTGTCCGTTCTGGTACTTCTGCTGTGTTTACTGTATTAATGTAAGATATACATTGTGTCGGTGAAGTTAAAAGTTATAAAAAATTAAGTGTTAGGCTGAAAAAAGCACGCTAAAATCATACCGCTAGGCATAGGACAGAAGAGTGAGATATCTCAAATCGTTTTTGTCTCTCGATCTTCTGGACGATTTGTAAGCTTTCTTGCCCCTACTTAAATCTCTCTTTGTATGTTTCAACATTCTTCCCCTTCTCCCTCTAGCAAAAAAAAACTCATTAAAGATTTCTAGAATATATCAGTTATGCTAAAGATTTAGAAACTCACAGTTTAGTTTTTGCCTGGTGCAAATTTTATCCTAGTTGAAACCATGAGATCCAATGGCTCTGTAGCAACCCAGATATTTATTGACCACCTGTTAAGGTGGCTCTACACAGCATAAAAACAAACTCATATATTTTATTGAAAGACTATATTAGTATGAAGAAAAATATCACTTTGTCTAATAAATATTGTAGCCATCCATAGCATTTGAACACTCCATTATACACACAGCATGCGTACCCACTTACATGTACATGTGCGTGCAAAATACATACAGAAAGTGGCTAAATATAGATTCCACTGCACCTGTCCCTATTTAGAAGGTGGAGAGTTGCAGCCGCAGAGAGGGGTAGCTGGTATAAGTGAACTTTCATCAGGAAGAAATTAGAGAACAGAGAACAAGACAGGTGCTCTTTACCCACTTGACTCTACATTTTTATAGAAAGCCCTTACAGAACGATAAGAAGGAAGATAGTGGGGAAAACATTACATTAAGCTCGCAAAGGGACAGTAGTCCTTGCTATATATACTGTAAGAGGTAGTGAAATAGACTTGAGAAAGTAGAGGAGAAATGCTCCTCTCCTCAGCCACAGTACTTCCCTGAAAGAACTATAATACTATGGATCATCAAAGTGTTCCTTCCCACTCACTTCCTGCTTGCTATAATTAGACCTGTGCTCTCTCTGGCAGCCACCACCAACTTTGGGAACCCTTTCTGCTTTGAGCCAGCACAGACACTGGTCTAGGGTCAGATTTAGAGCTCCCCTCTCTAGAGGATGAGGAGGTTCTTTGAGGTGGGAGCTCTGATCTAGCATCTCATGCCTAAGGCAGCGTTTATCTGGAGTGTGGGACCAGCTAGTTGATGGGAACCTGGGGGACTCCAGATCAGCTCTGGTCAGCAGTCGTTAGGAAGCTGGGAAAGTTGTAGTGTGAGGTGGAAAAACACTCCACCAACCACATGGCCTCTGTCAGACAGACCTGATCCAGCAGCCCTTTCTGACCCTGCATAACTCATGCATACACACACACACACACACACACACACACACA
>NC_060169.1:10429812-10448772 GCF_021292245.1 Micropterus dolomieu | reverse complement strand
TGTGTTTACTGTATTAATGTAAGATATACATTGTGTCGGTGAAGTTAAAAGTTATAAAAAATTAAGTGTTAGGCTGAAAAAAGCACGCTAAAATCATACCGCTAGGCATAGGACAGAAGAGTGAGATATCTCAAATCGTTTTTGTCTCTCGATCTTCTGGACGATTTGTAAGCTTTCTTGCCCCTACTTAAATCTCTCTTTGTATGTTTCAACATTCTTCCCCTTCTCCCTCTAGCAAAAAAAAACTCATTAAAGATTTCTAGAATATATCAGTTATGCTAAAGATTTAGAAACTCACAGTTTAGTTTTTGCCTGGTGCAAATTTTATCCTAGTTGAAACCATGAGATCCAATGGCTCTGTAGCAACCCAGATATTTATTGACCACCTGTTAAGGTGGCTCTACACAGCATAAAAACAAACTCATATATTTTATTGAAAGACTATATTAGTATGAAGAAAAATATCACTTTGTCTAATAAATATTGTAGCCATCCATAGCATTTGAACACTCCATTATACACACAGCATGCGTACCCACTTACATGTACATGTGCGTGCAAAATACATACAGAAAGTGGCTAAATATAGATTCCACTGCACCTGTCCCTATTTAGAAGGTGGAGAGTTGCAGCCGCAGAGAGGGGTAGCTGGTATAAGTGAACTTTCATCAGGAAGAAATTAGAGAACAGAGAACAAGACAGGTGCTCTTTACCCACTTGACTCTACATTTTTATAGAAAGCCCTTACAGAACGATAAGAAGGAAGATAGTGGGGAAAACATTACATTAAGCTCGCAAAGGGACAGTAGTCCTTGCTATATATACTGTAAGAGGTAGTGAAATAGACTTGAGAAAGTAGAGGAGAAATGCTCCTCTCCTCAGCCACAGTACTTCCCTGAAAGAACTATAATACTATGGATCATCAAAGTGTTCCTTCCCACTCACTTCCTGCTTGCTATAATTAGACCTGTGCTCTCTCTGGCAGCCACCACCAACTTTGGGAACCCTTTCTGCTTTGAGCCAGCACAGACACTGGTCTAGGGTCAGATTTAGAGCTCCCCTCTCTAGAGGATGAGGAGGTTCTTTGAGGTGGGAGCTCTGATCTAGCATCTCATGCCTAAGGCAGCGTTTATCTGGAGTGTGGGACCAGCTAGTTGATGGGAACCTGGGGGACTCCAGATCAGCTCTGGTCAGCAGTCGTTAGGAAGCTGGGAAAGTTGTAGTGTGAGGTGGAAAAACACTCCACCAACCACATGGCCTCTGTCAGACAGACCTGATCCAGCAGCCCTTTCTGACCCTGCATAACTCATGCATACACACACACACACACACACACACACACACATACACACAATTCAGAGCCTTAAAGTGGGCATAACAGTACAACAGTTTGGAAAACCAACTGTGTGACCTGAAGCAGAGCAAATTCCCATGTATCTAATATGACTCTGCCTGGGTGAATGTATGTGCGTGCATGCGTGCATGCACTTGCGCATGAGAGAGAGTGGTGGAGTTTAGGCTTTTCTATAGAGCAAAAGCAAACAGTCCATAAAGAGGCCCTGCCACTCTCCCATTTCAATGTAAATGAGTCTGACTCTGTTAGGGGGTTAAAGAACTCTCTAGGGGCCTGGCGACTACCACCGCTGGGGTCACACATGCAAGTGCACACACACAAGCAAGCAGAAACACACAACGCATAAACGCACAGATGCAAACATGCATGCACACACACACAAATTCTGAAGGCGAGAGGCCCAGATAAAGAGCTCAGAGAGCCTGTCAGAGTGTCAGCTCCCATTAGGCCAAAGGCTGTTGTGTGTGTGTGCAGGCAGGCGTACTGCTTTTCTACATTTCATTCAGCACACACACTCTCTTTTTCTCACACACACATCCTCCCAGAGCCGCCCCGCCTGGCTGACATGCTGTTTCAGACAAGACACACAAAAGACAACGGAACCCGCCTCAAAAGACAGACATCTCCTACATTTCCTACATCACACACAGAGGGAAGAAGAGAGGAAACAAAACAAGCTCTAAATGATTTTAGATGAGCAGAGGTTGTGCGGAAAAATGTGGAAGCTTTCAAGGATTCCCTACATGATTAACCTCTATGGTGAACAAGAAAGTAAACTTCTACAGCAGTAATGCTTTTTAAGTTTTCAGTTTCAAACATCAGAGTGTGGTATTTATTTGTCATGGCAATGTAAACTGTGATGTCATGCATTATTATACAGTAACTGAGTGGAGAGCAGAGAGCAAGCCACATCAAAGAGAGGAAGGCAGAGGCAGAAAGAGTAAAAAGAGAGGCTGTGTAACAATTAGTGCTGCACTCCCTCGGCTGCCTGTGGCCAGCAGGTTGTGTTGAGCAGGATGGGGCAGTTAGGACCCAAACAGAGAGGACAGGAGGGCTGATCTCCTTCCTCAGAGGACTCACATATTACAAACTGAGGAGGATAGGAAGTGCAACAAGAACCTAGAGGGGAAGAAATAGAAAGAAAGAGAAGAGAGTGAGAACAGGGCGGAGAAAAATCTTTTGAGCCAAAGTTCAACCCAAACTCTTGTAAATAAAGATGTACACACCCACTTGTCTCCAGCGTTGCATGCCCTGACTCACCTGACTCAGGCAGGTGTGTCAGTGTGATACAGCCTAAAGCACTGGCATGCTCAGGCAACAATATTGACTCTACCCATATAATCAAAAGTGTCAACGCTAAACAGAATGGCTAGAATGACTTGAAGTGTCTTTGTACTGCTTTTTTTGTTGATCACTGGTCTTTAGATCCTTCTTGCCTTCTATGCCTTTCATGTCCACAGCACAGGCTGACATCTGTTGCTGAAAACAGTCATCTGAAAACAGTGTGCACTTCTAGGGGATCTAGGGGGAACTCCAGCCACCACAGAACATTCATCCTATACTCACACACAGCACAGTCATGCTACTGACACACAGTTCAGTCTGCCTCTCTTGCCTAATCACTCCTTCTGTTCAAAAGCTTGAAACCGCAGCCCAGACCCCCTTGGGCAAGAGACTGATTCGCAAGCATACAGTCAGAATCTTTCTTGTACACATGCTCAGAGTGCTCATTACTGAGTACACTTTTCACCCACATACATCTTCCTCAAGTCTAGGAATTGGCCATGCGTCAGTCATGGCCCTACGTGTACACACAGGCTCAGACCGGTGGGCAAAGCCAGAAAAAAACACACACAAAAACTAATAAACGCAAACTGCTCATTACGGAATTACTGCTGACTACATTTTCACATGGGCTGAGCAATACACATCCATGAGCTGCATTACTAATCAGGACCCACCCAAAAGCTTAGAAGAACGTTAAGGAGGCCAAGTTTGGCTGTGCTCGGCCATATCGATACACTGCTACAAATAAAATAGGTATTTGAAAGTGTTTTTGCTTTTCAAAACTCTGGCACCAAGATCAAAGAGCCTGCAGTAATAAAGCTGGCAAGAGCTCACATACTGTAAAATCTTTAAACATTGCTTTTCATATTTAGAATTAGAAAACATTGGCAATGGGGGGGGGGGGGGGGGGGGGGGGGCGGCGCAATGTGGGGTTGAATTTATCTAAGAAGACATTATATACATATAGAGAAACTGGAAAATGGTATAGTAGATTGAGATGTTTAAAGGCACATATCCTTGCCAAATATGTGCTGACATTTTAAACAATTAGTTTAAAAAATGACAGTAAATGAAATGCTGCTTGGATTAAAAAATATTATATTTTTACCCATTGAAAGTTAAAATTATGTTTTGGGATCATATAGGAAAAAATGGTTAGGAATACATACTTATCACTGTCAAAAACAAGTTTATTACATATCCTATAAGTCTTCCTGTGTTTATACTTGTAATTAACTTTCTAAACCTGCAAGAAATTCATATGTTTTTTAAAGCTACATAATTCCTTCCCTCATTCACAGTCCTCCATTCAGCTCTCATCCAAGCTCTCCACTAAACCCCCTAACCTCAGTGTCACGCAATACCTGTTGTTTTGGCTATTTGGTTGCAAACACAAGGACAAGCTAGAGCGAAAAAGGCTTCTATTCAGCTCTGTTTGTAACAAGGGCAAGGCTGGTGTGAGAAAGTGGCATGTCAGCAACATTTACCTCTTACAGAAATGAGAAAACCCAGGGCACTGGCCGCTGGCCCAGCAGCATCCCTGCCTATCAAGTATAGTGAATTGTTTTGAGAGCCCCTGTTGAGAGCTGCTGTCTCATTTCCATATCTCCATAGTGGTGGACATGATATAGTGGTGTGGATACCATGATCCACTGAAATTGGCAGACTGGATAATAACCCTCTGACACCTACATGCTGGTTAGCTCTTCTCTATCAAGAAAATGATGTGGGATGTAGCAGAGATAAAAGAAAGGGGAAGAGACTGAAAAATAAGGGAGGTAAAAAAAAGAAAGATGTCAGAAAGGGAGAAAGAAAAATGGAGAGAAGCACTGAACATAAAGCTTGATTACCTAGGATAAGGCTCATTGGTATGACTTATCATCTGCTGGTATCCATGACTGCAGATGTAACCTTTGGTAAATGACTCTACTTAGTCCACGAAACAGACACCAGCCCGATAAAGGGAGATAAAATTAACATCCCACAACAACAGAATGCTGACACACACGTGCAAACTTAAGTGTCTTTGCAGAGATAAAGACACACACACATAACATTCAGTATACAGAGACAATTATTCAGTCTTCATCAGAGGAAATATTCACTGCTACCTTTGTATCACCTTTCTCAACAAACTGTATTATACATGTAATAAGATGTAGATTACTGGGAAATTCTGATTTAAGAAATGATCCTTGAGGAATGGGGACTACAGAGGAGGGGCTCAGAGAGGGGAAATACTTTACTTAACATGCAGGATAGCACTTGTCTATAGCCCCAGGTAGGAAAGAAACACATAGCTAAGCTACTTCAGCACTCCATCCACCAGGAAAAGTGCAGAGAAAGAGTTTTCCCTCTAATGGACACCATTAATTATAATATACCCTCATAGTTTGCAGCCATCACTATCTAAAGTTAAATCCTTTAGAAGGGAGTGTGTATTGTCAATGATAGGGTTTTTATTCTCTGTTAAGAGTCTGTCTATCCCAAGTACACTTAATGGCCTGCATACACTGTGGACCTGTCTTATGGAACTGACTGATGTTATCAACAGATGAATGGCCATACAGGTCAAAGGTCAAGTCCAGTTCTGTTGTTATGACTCTGAAACCCTGTGTGTTCACTCTGCTTCCTCTCCTCTAATCCTCAGCAGCTGTGTGTATGTGTGACATGCACTTGTGTGTGTGAGGCTACTAGCAAGAAAAGAATTGCTGAAATCAGTGTGGATTGTGTGTCTTTGTGTGTGTGTGTGTGTGTGTGTGTGTGTGTGTGTGTGTGTGTGTGTGTGTGTGTGTGTGTGTGTAGAGATGTGTGATGCTGCTAATGCCAGTTTACTTACCAGAGAAATTAGTTAAGTTTACTTCATTTAACTATAATCCACCTGTGGGAGACATAAGACATTATTTTTATTCAATGACAGCTGGCATCCAGCAAGAGCAGAGAAATCTATGGAAACATTCATTTGGATGGAGAAATCAATCCCATAAAAACAGAGCACTTAATTGAGTTCCATTAAACCGACTGTTAGAGCTGTACAGAAATGGCCACTCCACTGCAGGGAGGGCACTGAGAGGCCATGCTGTTTTCACCAGGCTACAATTTAGACTGAATAAAGTCATGCTCCATTTTCAGCCAGTCCTGACAACTGCTTTTTTAAAAGACACCTGATACCCTCATGCCCCTAATGCCCCCCTACCACATTCAGCTGGAGACACACTTGAAGAAGGGCGTGTGTGGGAGGGGGACGAGAAATGGATGAGTGGTGTTGTGGGGGAGTGTGTGAGGTGTCAGACGCCAGGGTTGCACATCTCTGTCCCGTCACCACACACAACTGTCACCAAGTGTCTGTGGCAGTGTGTGTTTTACATTCTACCTGGTGGGTGACAGTCAGAGTGAAAGTCTCACACAGCTTCCCAATCTTTCGTGTTGTAGCCGCAGTCAAGTGGTGAGGCAGGAGTGTCAATGTGGAGCTGTCTGTAAACAGCGTTGGTGATGATTTGTTTACAAGGACCTTACAGGCAGACCTTAATTGAGAATTCTGTTTTATCATAACCTGAGTCTTATTTTGTAGTACTGGCCATCATTCTTTTGAATAATGATGACACTGTAGCCTACTCACAAAGTAAAATGCTGAGATCTAGGAATGCAGTGGAATAGCGAGCGCAGCAGAAGCACAAACAATTAGACAGTTGGTTTCAAACAAAATCACAGTTTAGACATAAGACAAAATGAAGGCAAATGGTAAAATCATTACTTAAACTTTCTGTTTAAACTTTGTTTTACCTGCATAAATGTGATTTAGATTATCTGGCTTAACTGAAGGCTTGTTTACAACCTATGTGATCGCGTGACTACAATTCTTACCTAATTATGACATTGTTCTCAGAGTTCAGCAATTGCTGTCATCATCACCAACAGAAATGATGGCCAAATCTAAAAAAACTAAATTAACTAAATAATTATTTTTTTTAATTAAATTTTAAAAGAGGGTTCACCCAAATTAGAAAGAAATAGTTTCTTTGATTGTTCTGTGGGTTCTGCAGAGTAACCAGGGTACTTTTTCTGTAAAGAGAGTGTTTTTTTTCATGTAATTTTTTATGCTTTTTACAAATTCGATGAACTTACTTTTTAATCTGTGAGGCTGACTTTGCAGCGTGTGTGAAAGAATTTGGTCTGGCACTGACGAAACACGACTGACATGAAACGCTGACACATATCCAAGGAAATTTCACAGAAAAACTCAATCTTGCATCCTATCTAATTCCTATCTTTTGATCATGGAGGAGGTGTGACATAGAAGCTGGGAAGCAGGAGCAGAAGCATGTTGGAGCTGGTCAACCCCCAAGTGTGGAGGCTGGAAAGTATTAACCCTGCAATGGCTGTCTGGAGAACTGGTTGCACACTGCAATATGGGTCTGAGAAGAAAAGATTTCCCTGCTGGTGTGTGTTAATTAGGCTAGAATTAGTGGGGCCTGCTACAGCTTGTCTGATGGCTGACCTGGAGAGACGGGATTACCTTCTGCAGCTGCTCTCCTCCCTAATGCCACCTTTATTAAAGGGACAGGTGATGCTGGCTCTATTTCTCACTCATGAAAATCGGGGCTATTTGGTAATATGGTATGTCACCACCAACTGACCACAGAGGAGGAGCCAAGCCAGATGCGTCAAGCAGCAGTAAAATGGTGGGAGATTTTTACTCAATATTCCTGGTAATAGCAATACTGTATGTCTGCCTTCCTGTATTTCACAAATTTACTGGACTCTGTCTGTACATGTTGGATCAGGGAAGGCATTCTAGGGAAACTGATGGTAGTAATGGAGCTGATACAGTGGGCTGAGTCCATAGCAAGGAATTGTGTTTGGTATTAGAGAACATAAGCAGGCATGATGTGGGTGTGAGCATTCACATTTGCTCTGCAGTTGAAAGTATCTGCATGCTCATGAACAGTTGATGTAAATGAGAACAGTCCTGTGAATTCTAACATACTGGTCCTCCTTGTAAAACCCAGCATTTGCTATTGTCATGCAGACAAAACCATTCTTGTCATTTCCTCTCACCCACAGACACCCACACACCTTGCCCACCAGCTGACTGTGTGTGGACACCTGGTCTGTATCTAGAAGCCGATAGCATTCCTGAGGGCTGGTTAGCTTAATTCCGCAGATTAGTCTAAATAATCCACCTAAGGGTTAATCAGCATGTAGCATCACATCCTACCAGCGCAACCATTGTGTTGTTCCACTCAAGTGGAATCGTCTGCATGGATATAAATATATGCTTACAAACAGAATTATAAAGCTCTAAAAAGAGAAATTTAAGCACTACCTCTACAGTTCCAACAATTCATTTCACTTATAACACCATGTGTTCGCTCTCCCAGAAAAGTTTGTTTGCCACCTTTGAGAGGCAGAGAAGATGCCATTTGCAGCATTTGTGGTGTTTTGCTGACATGAGACATTTGCTCGCCCCAGCCTGTAGAGAAAGTCCCAGGATAAAGGGTTTTTGCCTTAAATCTCTGATAGCCTCGGAGCTCCAAGGAGGATTTAGCTGGCGACTGACAGCCAAGGTGGGAGGTGGGAGAGGGTTGTGATGTTAGGGCTTATGACTGATGCACGGGTTGGGTAAAGGGGTAGGTAAATAATTGGGCCAGCAGTGGAGGTTTAAGTGCTCCCTTTGGCAGGTTGTGGGGCTGGTTGAAGTCAGAGCTATGGCTGAACATAGATATACAACTGTGGGATATTCCTTTGGTTTTGGTATGTGCAGCAGAGACAGGGTCATCTTGCTGTAAACTCAAAGGTAGAATATTATAGTGGAGATGATGAATTCTGTGTGGGTGGGTGCAATTGGCTTTGGGGCCCTTGAATGGAACCTTGCAGCTGCCCTCTATGTGTGTGTGTGTGTGTGTGTGTGTGTGTGCGTGTGTGTGTGTGTGTGTGTGTGTGTGTGTGTGTGTGTGTCAAATGCTGCATCCGGTGGTAAGGTTGGAGAATGCAACAGCTACCTCCCAGCACGCCTAACACAAGCTCCTACACACAGCTGTTCACCAAACAGTCAGTGCCACATACAGCACCTGTCTACATGTTTGTGTCAGTGTGTATGTCTGTCTATGTACGTGTGGCAGCCAGATCACACACAAGAATAGACCCATACTTCAGAGCGTGTGAACAGAGCAACCTCTGTGGCTCTTCCTTTCCTGTTCACACTACGACCTCAGCCAGCTAAATCCCACTTCTATCCTCCTCCATCCTAAATAAAGTCATATCCTTCCTTCCTGAAAATGTCGGCTACTCCGTTAGCTCATTAACTTCATTATTGAGAACGTGACGAGGTATTGGATCATCCATGTGGTTGACTGCTATGTTTGGAGCATTCATTAACAGAGCTACAGTGATGGATTTTAGCAGAGATGTTATGGGATCAATGCTGTAATGAAGGGCATAGTGTGTGGGAGGAGGCATTTATTATCATTATCAGAAATAATAAAACTTTTGCCCCCTAACAATGGGCTCCCTCCCACACCAAGTGGATGTCAGTGTTAGGCTTGGGCCAGGAGTTATATCCTTAATTGGTGGAAGCATTGCCCTAATGGTGTCAAGGTGGAATTGCATTATATTCACACTGTCATTCATTTCATACATAAGACAGAGGACAACTGTGTCACGATCAGCTCAAGTCCAGGAACATTTAATATAGTTCTCCTACGTGAACACCTCGATAGCCAGGCAGATTAAAACATTTAGATGGGAACTGGAATAGGATCAATAAATAATGAGTCGAAAATGTCATGTGTGTCACTCAATCATCAGCAGTTCACATTGATATGGCATCTTATCGCAGGCTGCAAATTACCCACAGCACTGGCTATGAATATGATTAGCATTCTCAATTTCCCCAAGAAAATTTTAATAAACACAATTACATTATATCAGAATGTATTTCATACCTTTCTGTGCATTTTCTTGAGTAAATGTGGCAGTCATCAGGATTGCATCAAAGCAAACTAGACACCGTAATGTCCTTAAATTTAGAGCATAAAACAAGTTATGACAAAACAGATTTGCTTCCCTTCATCTACAAATAATCTCATAAATAAGGAAGCTGAAGGGGCAATACGTGCAAACAGAGCACAGGTGATTTCATTGCAAATTAAAGATATATGTTTCAGTCCTACCTTCAGTCAGTGCATTAAACTATTTGCTATGAAACTTCTCACCTTTCTCTGACCTTTGGTTGAGACAAATTTTCTATAAAAAGCAGCTTATGAAGTAAATTGGATGGCCTAATCATCAAATCTACAATCTGTGACATGCAGCTCACCTAAAGAGCAGTATTAATATGACTTGCCATAAGTAACATTTGAATCCTTACAGTACAGTACAGCTCTTTACAGAAAGGTAGGGTAAGCAACTTTGTTTGTTTCCCCTTTACAGAGCCAGGGCAAACCAAATACGTGGACTAGTAAAACAAACACCAATGATATGGCCTTTATACTGATTTCTTGAATAAATTTGATTTCACTTTAACTTCAAATCAGTTTTTTTGCTTTTTTTAAACAGCAGCCTTAGACAAATGCAGTAAGGTATCACTTGCAGAGTAAGTGATTCATGTGTGGTATAATTTGTTATGTTTTAACATGCCATTTGGTGTTAATCCAAAAGCCTGAGCACCAGAGTGAGTGAACAGATTTTTGACATGGGTGGCCCTCATGGATCCAGCTGAGTTGGGGATTTAGAAAAAAGGTCTGACTCTAGATTGGAGGACGCGAAGCTTCTCAACAGGACTGCACAGTCAGGTGACAAATGGTGCTCCGGGCCAGTCGAGTGCCAGAAAAGGCCTCTTAATCAATCAGAGGTCACCATGGAGGTTCAGTGAAGACTGCCCCCACCATGAGAGGCAGCCATCTGACAGAACACTCAGAGTGCCAAGCCACAAAGCACACAACCTTTTCTCCTAGTTAGCACAGCACTGCCGCTGTTAAAGTCATCTCATCAGTTCTGAAAACTGGACCACTCACAGCAGAGATGTCTTTCACTTTCTTTTGCTTGTTCATTATGTCAGTAAGTCGAATGAGCTGTCTTTGACATGTTTAAATTCAATTTGCCAATGTTTATATTTGGTGCCTTGTTATTTTAGATTATTTTAGTCCCTTTAACTTGCTCTGTTGAGTTTTTATATTCTCAAGTCATCTACATCTGATCCTGCAGTTCTCTCCATGTCTGGCCTCAGCCCCAGCCTTCAGCCTGTAGCCCCCATCCTTGACACATGGCCATCTGTACTGGCATTTCATGTAGTAAATAAGGGAGTGGAGGTAGTGCACTTTCTGATAGGCCCAACCTAAGGCCAAGCCCTCACATTCTCCTCTGCACCCCAAGGCACACCCTCAAACACCCCCTGGGGTTGACCCACACACTGCAAGGTCCCCAAGGGAGCATATCAGGCTTAAGGAGTAGCACAGGCCTTCTGTCCTCTGTCCACCCCCCCCAACCTCCATGCATGTCACTCTACTCTCCTACCATCCACCTCTCCATCTCCCAACATCAATACATTCATCTGTCCATCCCTTCTATCAATCCAAACATACTCTCAGTCTCAAAGACCTTTGCTGTTCACCCATCTGCTCTACTTCTATGCTTGTAAATATGTCTCAATTTAATCATATATCCTCCCATTTGTTAAGTATGTGATTTGTTCATGTTTTGCATTTTTAATTTAAAAAAAGGAAAAAAGCCAAGGCTTCTCAGGGTAATCAAAATACAGCCTCAACCTCACCAGTGCATCTATGTACTTTGGCTTCTTCATTTTTACCGTCTCTTAAATAATCATAATTACATTAGAAAATTTGACGTGTTTCATCCTGACAGTAAAATCATGAATTATCCTTTTACTATACTTGGGTTTGTAACAATACATGTTAGTTGCAAAATAATTACACAACAAGCAAATTGAGAATTGTCAAAGCCAACAGTAGTGCACCAAAACCCATTAAAGTCTACTGAAATTGTGTCACATTGCCATTACACCCGCGATAAAACTGTCAATTCATTGAAAAAAGACCAATCAATACACTCACCAATCACCGGACACCCACAGATCCATATATGTATTCACCCATCCTGACACTCAGGACCTGCATTTGCGCAAACCTTCGACACATTGATCTATCTGTCTTCCCCGTCTCCCACCATAATAGATGCTTGTGCTGATTCAATCCCCACAGGATACAGGGACATCACACAGAAGTAACCTAGGACTGACAGAAACACTGAGAGGACAAAACTAAAAACTAATATCTATTAGCTGAGATAACCCTGGTGAGATTGGAGAAAAAAATTGAGAACTATTGTGTGACTGAGGAAAAAGAAAGGTTCTGTCAAATGAAGAGACTGGATATTGAGTAGTAAGTATTTAACTGCAAAAAAAAGAGGGAAAGGGTGGGACTAAGACAAGCAAGAAGTGCCAAACAGGGATCGGGCAGATCAGCAGTGCAAACTAGTGTTTCCTGTGCAAGTATTGAGATGCAGATCCCACTTTCCCGGCTCATAATGAGGGCTGTCAGAAGTGTGTGTGTGTGTGTGTGTGTGTGTGTGTGTGTGTGTGTGTGTGCATGCGTGCGAGTGCATGGGTGAGGATGTTCATGTGGGAGAGATTCACACACATCTGCTAACCTGCTTCTCTAATGGGGTGCAAATGGGCCTTCATTGTTGGGCCTTGCCGACCTGGCTGGAATGACCTGACACGTTCAATGATGACTTCAGCTTCGCATGCATACGGGAACACGTCCTCA
Source organism: Micropterus dolomieu (assembly GCF_021292245.1). Lineage (NCBI taxonomy): Eukaryota > Metazoa > Chordata > Actinopteri > Centrarchiformes > Centrarchidae > Micropterus > Micropterus dolomieu. The sequence continues at coordinate 10,436,346 of NC_060169.1, read as the reverse complement.
GGCTGATGTTTACATTCACATGTAGAATGCCTAATGCCTATGTATAGATCTAGCTCAACAGAATAAGGATCATTTAATATCCTTAAAGAGATGTATTGTGTTTATAGTACACAATAATGTATGTAGTAATGTAACATTATCTATTGAAAAATAAATGTAAAACTTGAACTCCATGCCTTTCTATTGTTGTCATTAATAATTTCTCCACTTTTAATAGAAACATAGCAAAAATAGGTTGGATGATGCTATACAGTAGAAGTGCTTAAATCCACACATTTCTAAAGCTGTGGATTTACTAAGCAGCCACAACTCAGTTGAAATGATTTTAACTAGGCGCTCTTGCTGACTTGGAGTTGGGGGATGGGGTTTAACAGGGGGGAGGGGGGCAACACGGGGTCACACAGGAGGAGAACCGGGAGGGAGGGGGTCGCTTTTTCTTTCTCTGCTCTAGGAAAGAAAGGAAGGAAGCCAGAGCAAGACAGAGAAGCCCGAACCAAGTGAGGAGTGATGGATCGCTGGGGGAGGGACTGGAGCAAGAGCGCTGCTTATTGGTAGGCTGTCGATCTCTCCCTGGATGGATTGACTTAACACGGGTCGAATTACACCATTTGCCGTGCATTAGTTTGTTTTTCTCTCCGCCAGGAGAAGTTGACTCATACGAAGCGCACAATATTTTTTTGGGATTACAGCATCACAAAAGGATACAAAATAACCAATTCAAATGAGGTGAGTTCCTTGCATCTACGTGGATATACTTTGTTACGCCGCATTACGCAGTGAAAGTCGAAAACTAGAGAGGAGAAGTCTGTGCTGGGATACAAAATATTTCTTCTGACCACGTCGCTATGCTGCTCTGCACAACTGATGGTTGCAGGACAGAAATAGTTCAGTACCGGACTATTTTTACTTATGCTTAATTCCAATATATCCATTCATTCCCTTTACGACCGGTAAAATGTATCTGTCCTGCTCGGGAAGCATCTTTCAAGCTCTCAAAAAGCGGCGTAAGAGAGGGCAAACCAAATCTACAACTGTTTACTCACCTCTTTCTTTGTGAGACAGTTTACCCTCCTATTGAAGCTGTCAGAAATCTCTTTTTATATTAACTTATATAGTCGCATTATTAAACCATGCATCACACCAGTGCATTCAAAGTTCTATGAGGATTGTCTAGTACGATTTTAAAAAGCACAGAAATTAGGTTTGTGTAAATCTAGTTTTTTTATTTTTTATTCTGGTGAATCATGCTCTCCGCCAGTCTGCACGTCCTCTGTTTTTCTAAATCAGCATTAAATCAATGATTGCACGTGAATAGTTCACAGGAACAGCGAGGCGTAGTAACGATAACGCGTCGTTAATGTTTATGTCTTTTCCCTCTGGTTTCGAAAGTTAATAGTAGTAGAAGGGGCTGGTGTATTGGTGAATGAGGGAGGGGGCTGTGTGGTCGTGGCAGAGCTTTGAAGATCAGTCATCAGAGCGCAGGGGCCCGGGGACGGAGACAGAGCAGGCAGTCAAAATGCTCGTATGTGGCGAACGGAGCCTAAATCAGTGCGCAACTGGATAAAAGAAAAAAGTGTGATCCGTGTGGAGCTCACAATAACAGGAATATTATATGCTGGGTGTTTTCTCTTAAATGGATTACCAAAGGAATATGATATTCAGTCGGATTGCCCCATTCATGAGTAAATTCGGATACTCAAGGTAGGTGTCCTCGAATATTTTTAGTTATTAACAAAGTGGGTTTTTTTAGGATGAACTCTGTTTTGTTTTATTATTAAGATGGACCTTGGATTTAATAGTCTAAAGGACATATCACTGCTGGCGTATGTCCCGGGGACTTTGTGGACAGATTTGTAGGAATTTAAACAGCTAACAAATGAGTAGTGTGCGTAGTCTAGATTCAAAGTAAAATATAACGTTACCAATTCAAAAAATATATTTGTGAATGACCGACAGTAAAATCAGAGCCACGCCAGCTAGTGTTGGTCTTTAACAGACCTTTCATGCAGAGAATTGTCCTTATTTTGGTATGGCTAATATCTTCTATTGTGTATTGCTCAGAGTTGTGTTAAATGTCTCAAGGTATGAATGAAAGTGTTTTCTGACATTTCGGCTTCACGCAAATCTACTTGAAATAATGAATTGAATATGACTGGACGCACCATGCTGGTAAACACAGGCTATTAAACAATAAAAGACGAGTGGGGCGGGCATTTTGCCTTGAAGGTTGTTGACTGCTCACTCTCTGATTCCTTTAATCTTTTTAATGTATTCCCAATTTCATTATGGTGTTCTTACATTGGATAATAAATTGGAGAAGCGCTCGTAACCTTTTTGGAGGCAGAGCAACACGAGAGCCCAGCCCTGTGAGTGCATTGGATGCTGTGGAGGCAGTTAAAGGCAGTCCCATCACTGTTGTCACTCCACCGCTGTCCCCCGCGTCTTTGTTGTCTTTTGTATGAGTCCTACATGTGGGCTAAAGGGGTCTGAAAAGATTTACCACGGATAAAACTTGAATGCCTTTACGCCTCAGTCCGCACAATACAAGCATTAGAGCCCGGGCTGCTGCAAGGATTGTGTGCGCAAAGCAGGAGCTAAGATCCCCACACAAAACTTGAAAAATTATCAGCGAATGAAGGAAGAGAAACGGGCGATAATAAAGAAAGAGAGGTAATCAGAATGGTTCTTTTTTTGTTAAGGAGGTATGTAAGTGTGAGGAGGCCTGGGTTAGTAGTTTTATGAATTGTTGTACTGTGTTTCTTTATTTAAGAAAAAATGGCCAAATGAGAGCAAACGGATGAACCAAAGAAGCAACCAAAGGGCTTATTCTAAAGTTGTCTCTATAGACTAACCCACTCTGCTCAATTCATTCAAGTTTCATTTTTATTTAATTTGTACTAAAATATTGTCAAAATTCTATTGGTGTTATATTCTCTCAAACCATTCTTGCCCATTTACGGAAATAAAGACAGAGCTAATTTGTAAACCAGATGTGTACAATTCCCTGAAAATCTGGAGTCTCTGTCACAGAGATAGGAGAATCCCATCTTAGTTACAGAAACAACAAACTTGATATTGGAAGGAGTACCATTCTCTGACCAGGTCAAACATCAGAACCAGCCGATGGTTCGTTGACAGCACAGCTGGCTGATGTGTCTCACTTCGCCTCACTGGCCACAGGGTCAGAACTCAGCGACCAGAACGATCACCGTTAACCTCCACTACAGCTGGCCGTGACCCCGGAACAACCACCATTAAACCATACAGCCTTATGGTTGCCCTAAATTGCTGCTCGGAAATCAGTTTGTTCAGTGCTAAATTGGTTGAGTGATAAAAGTTTGGCCCTGTGCGCAGCATTTGGAGTCAATGTGTTTATGTAGTTTGCTTTGTTCCATCGGAACACCCTTTTATGAGCCCCCAGAACAGCTCTCCTGAATGTAGCTCCACTGATCGGGGGTGGGGCTCTATTGTGTTGACTTGCCCAAAGCCCCTTTTGTTTCTTGGTCACACCTGCAGCTCAGCCCCTTTGTGCCCTACTATAGCAGAACTACTGCTGAGAACAGCCTTTCTCCTGTTTCACTCCTCCTCTCGCCAAGGTAGAGAAGAAAGGGAGGGAAGAAAGGTTTAGGGTGGCACAGACCTCTCCTTCTGCCAAGTCTCTGAAGCAACAAGTCCAACCAAGCCCCTCAGAAGTGATGCTTATGTCACGCGATTAGGGGTAGTCGTTATTTGTGAAGTGGGGAAAGGAGTGGTAATCATTTCAGGGTGTGGGTGGCTGCTCTAATCATCTGGCCAAGTCACTTGGGGCTGCATCTTGATTATTAGAACCACAGTTGAGAGTTGAGATATCCATGTTATAGGACATATCCAGTTTTGGAGAGACAGTGAAATGCCTGGAAATAAACTCCTGGGCCATCTGATATCCTGTGCTTTTAGGTTTAGAGCTCAGTATGGTACAAGATGACAAGTCAAGCAGCCTCAAGCAGCAGCAGCTATTGTTCTACTATCCGTCACACCCACACACAGTTTACGAAACCTCACGCACCACTGTTGTTAGCCATCCGTTTATTAGTCCCAATTCCTCCCAATACGACTGCCCTGCTAAAATACATCCATCCAGTGTTGCAGTGGAGGAGAGGTTATGGCTGACATATGCCAGTGAAAGCACAGCTAAGAGGAGAATATGTGTTAATCTGTCATTTAAAGCTTGGAATGCTAAATCTTCAGCTATAACTACCAGAATTGGGCTACAGACCCCTACACCCACGATCAGCAGAAATAACAATCCACCAGACCCCCTCCCTCTCTCCCCTCCCGGTGTTTAACACCGTGGGCCTGAGCCAACAACATCAGCAGTGAAAATGCGTGGTTGTAGGACATTGAAAAGCCTGTAATAACAGAGGTAGAGTGAGGCCAGGCAGAATGGCAGTAAGTTGCGTGAGAAGCCCAGCGTCTCTAGGCTTGTTGAGACCTATATGTGCATGCACGCACAAATGCACCCACACACACACACACACACACACACATTGGAGGGCAGGAACCAGAGAGCGCAAAGGAATAGTCAATAGAAAACATGCTGGGCTCACTAGAGATTGAGAAGTAATTTTAGATTGCTGACCTCTGGATGTCTTCTGTTTCTGTTTTACATTAAAGTTTCTGAGGAAAGCCTTCGCCTCCGCAATATGGCTATTACCATGCAAGGAATCATGGGAGATGGGAGCTGAGCTTCTGCTTATGGTTGGAGTGTTTTTTCTCCTGAATTGTTTAGCGGGGGAGAATAGCAGGAAAAAGTGGCGTGCATGTGTGTGCTTAAGAAGAGTCAACATAGAGCAGAACTCTAAATTCTGACAACCACGGAAATGATTTACCTGTGAACACTGCCAAGTTTGGGCAAGAAGCACACCCCGCAGCCTGTATGATAGCACTATAGAAGTGGAATGTGAAGCTTGGTTTATTTACCTTTCATTGCTCTTCTTTTTTTGCTATGGTTTGTGTGTTTGGTATCTATTCCTGTCGCAGGTTTTTCCTAGAAACTCAGCAATTTATTGCTTGGGTTTTAATACAGCACCTTTCTTGGTGCGAGAGCGTCTGAGGTAGTAAGCAGGTAGTAAAAAAATAGCTGCAATGCTTTTACGGAACAGCACTGTCCCTCTTTGCAGAGCAGCATCATCACTTCTCGTTTAGATTAAGGTGCTGACAGTTGTTCTTTTTGTATAGATCTGGGAGCCCATGTGCATAGATCTGTGGATCGTTTATGTCCGGAGATTCATTTGTATCTAGATTAGAGTGGTTGCTCTAGCATCATTGATGTTTGTAGTTATAGGAAGAGAAAACAACCTTTTGCCCTCATTAAATTTTTCTATTTTGTCAAAACATCAAACCCGTAATTTAACTATTAAGTGGAGTAATTGAGTCTTTGGTGAGTCCTTGCGTTACTCAATCATAATGACATCGCTCTTTCAAAGGCCTCAGTATCCCACGGAGTGCTGAATAGCCATGATTACACACTGTTGATGACTAAAACAGGCTGGCATTAGTCTGATTCCATCTCCACCACTTCCATTTTTTTAGTGACACATCATCATACAGTAGCCGTTCAGACCAAAATTGGATTTTGTATTATTATTATTATTATTATTATTATTATTATTATTAGTGCGCTGTGCTCTTTATATCAACAGCTTTACGGCAGTGGAGCCAGGTTCTACTTGACATGGCTATGACCATGTGTGCTATAGTTGATTTAGTGTTTTAAACATATGCGTTTGAGATTTAAAAATCCCAAGTTCTACAAAAAGTGACCAGATTGTGAGTTACAAAGTTCTCACATGGCTACAGTGATATGGTAAAGTCCATAGATTGCATTTGCTAGCTGCTGATCTGCCATGCTTCCTGTGTGGATCAATCAAAGCACTAATGGCTTGGCAGACAGGGCTCACAGACAGCACTGGAGCAGGTGTGCTTTGGGGCTAATTGAAAAATGAGTCAATACTGTGTGTGTGTGTGTGTGTGTGTCCATGTACTCTCAGTCTTACACCATTTGAAAGAGTGATTATATATGTGCGACCGTGTGTGTGTGTGTGTGTGTGTGTGTGTGTGTGTATCCAAGTGCGTTCCCAGCTAATCCATCCCTCTGCCTGTGTGACGTCTCTCGGTAAATTGTTTATATCCGTTCAGGCTTTGCCTGCATGAATAATTTGTTTGCCTTATAAATATTTGAATGTACACCGATCATTAATATGCACAGACACCGTCTGTCTCTAAAGCACTCCTCCACGCACTAACATACACACTAAACCCCTGCCACTCCCACAATAAATTATTACCAATGTAGTTGCTGATGTATCATGTCTACAGTCAGATGTTGTACAAAAATTACTACTATGTCAAAACAACTGTACGTGACTAGATCCTCATAACACAAAGAGTGAATCTCTTTGCACTGCAATAAAGCGCACCAGCTATAAGGAAAGGCTAGAGCAATAACAGCCAAGAGAGCGCTAATAGAAGTCAGCTAAGGTCAGAGCAGAGGCT
>NC_060169.1:10402963-10429712 GCF_021292245.1 Micropterus dolomieu | reverse complement strand
GTGTGTGTGTGTGTGTGTATCCAAGTGCGTTCCCAGCTAATCCATCCCTCTGCCTGTGTGACGTCTCTCGGTAAATTGTTTATATCCGTTCAGGCTTTGCCTGCATGAATAATTTGTTTGCCTTATAAATATTTGAATGTACACCGATCATTAATATGCACAGACACCGTCTGTCTCTAAAGCACTCCTCCACGCACTAACATACACACTAAACCCCTGCCACTCCCACAATAAATTATTACCAATGTAGTTGCTGATGTATCATGTCTACAGTCAGATGTTGTACAAAAATTACTACTATGTCAAAACAACTGTACGTGACTAGATCCTCATAACACAAAGAGTGAATCTCTTTGCACTGCAATAAAGCGCACCAGCTATAAGGAAAGGCTAGAGCAATAACAGCCAAGAGAGCGCTAATAGAAGTCAGCTAAGGTCAGAGCAGAGGCTTCACTAGTGATGGTGATGAAGTTGCAATGTGCTGATTAGTGTTGAGCCTGGCCCAGGACAAACCAATCAGAGCACAGATGTACAGAGACAGCAGGCCTGCCACGCTTCTAACAGAGTGGACTTCCGCTGCATCCAACACACACTGAGACACCCCACTGGTCAGTTGGCTGACCTTCCCTTAGACAGCAGATGTAGGGAGAGGTAGAGGGGAAACGCCAAGCACTGCCACTGAGAGCACTGTCATCATGAATGTGTGTGTGTGTGTGCGTGCGTGCGTGCGTGTGTGTGTGTGTGTGCTGTATGTTTGTATTTTACTAACATATTGGATATCGACAAGAAAAGAAATCCTTCACTGCTGAATGTCTTGTTTCATTGTTCTGATCTTAACAAAGGGTTAGGATTTGACATTAAATACTACAGTTTGCAGCAGTGGGTTCAATATAACATGAACCGTATTTCATGTCAAGTAACATACCTTTATACTATCATGCCTTTTGTGTATGTTTCCAGGTAACATCTCCACTAGTGTGAAACAGGAAGTGTTGTCTGTGAGCAGCCATGGGCCAGAGAGCTGTGCTTCTGCTCAGTGAGCTGCTGCTGCTGCTGATGACAGCCTCACGCACTCTCCTCGCAGTCAGCTTCCCTGAGGACACTGTACCCCTTGATGTCGTTGACGCACACTGTGAGTACACGCAAGCAAATTAACTCAGCAGAGACAGGGGTAGAGATTACAATTACTGAAAAAGTCAACAACTATCCTTAATATACACTTTTTACTTACTCCAGTCACACATGGAATAAAGACAAATACCGGCAGCCTTTTTCTTCTAGTCGTGTCAGCAGTTCAGACATATCCGTAGTAATAAAATCAATCTGCTATATGGTCAGTTGTAGCTTTAAGTGGATTTCATTTTCATCTTAAGACAGTACAGTAACAGTAGTGTGTGTGTGTGTGTGTGTGTGTGTGTGTGTGTGTGTGTGTGTGTGTGTGATATCTTTATAGTTTCACGGAGATACCCTGTGTTCAGAGGCAGGCCCTCTGGCAATGAGTCACAGCATCGCCTTGACTTTCAGCTTATGACCAAGATACAGGACACACTGTTCATTGCTGGCAGGTAAACTCAACATGCACACACTATCTCTCTCTCTTTCTCTTTCACACATCCCCCACACCAATATACTCAGTCACTCCTTGGCAGGTAAACAGTGGCGTAAGCGGGGAAAAAAGCTCTTAGTGTTATTGGATCTTTGGCTTCTAGGCCTGTATCTGATGTATATGGCCAGTATTGATCCAGGAAAGACGTCTATCATGCCAGCCTGACGCTCTGTCAGGGATTTCTTGGCATCTTTACATGTCTTTTTTGGTATTTATGGGCACTGGGATTAATTTGACCACCAGCACTAATATGGTTGCAGGAAATCACCTCGACATCTATAGTATAAAAGTCCCACCTCTGGAGCCCCTGTAATCACTACCACATGCCACTGCTGACAGGTGGATCCTCTATTGCCAGTTTGGGATATTCACATGTTTTTCCTAAAAGTGATGCAAAATGTTGCTCTCTGTGGGTTGATAAAATTTGATCCCAATTGCATCCATCCATCTTCATCCGCTTATCCGGGGTCGGGTCGCGGGGGCAGCAGCTCCTTCCAACTGGCTTTATTAAATGGTTATAAATGGTTTTAAATAACTTTAATAACCTAGACATTTAATCAAAAAGTGGTTGTCATGTAAAATGGTGAAGGTCTGCAGCACCGTCTTTGCGGTTCACATAATACAGACATTTGAATTAACTATATTTTAGTTTTCAATTTTTACAGGATATTGGTTTAAACCCATTTTCCTCATATATTATACTACCACAAACCAAAACGTTGTGTGCAAGAAGAGCCTGAAACCACAATAAATTAGGTCCTCTAATGACAAGTACAGTTCAGAAAATATTCACATCAAATCTCATAATGGCAAATAAATAAGAAAATTAGGAAAACAATGCAAATGAGCTGCCGATTATGCACCAGATTCCCCCTAAGAATGTAAAAAATGGCAAAACCACACAGTAAAAAACATAGTAGTGTTGGAAAAATGTTATTTTTAAAGCTTGAATTAATTTTTAATCAAATTCCTACCCTTGGATTAATATTAAAAATAAACACAGATTTTTTAAAAACTGAAAATGCCCTGACTAGCCGTGATTATATTTTGTATGTGTATTCCATATTGTGCTATGTAACTTAAGTGTGTCTTTTGTTGTTGTCTGTCCACAGAGATCAGGTGTACCTAGTCAGTCTGCGAGAATCCTACAGGAATGAGATAATTCCCTACAGGGTAAGATTCTCACCACAAGCTCTCTTTCTCAATCCACAAACACTAAAAGGGCTCCATAGAAAATACAGAGCCATTCATCAACAACTGGACAGGTTATAAAATGAGAGAGTGGGAAAAGGGAAGACTGTGCACGCGTGTGCTTGGGTGTATGTGTGTATTTACTGTGCTGTGCATGTGTCTAATGCACCATGTTGGTTTTTACAGAAGCTTACATGGCGATCGGGCCAAGCTGACAGAGAGATGTGTGCTGTCAAGGGAAAACACAGAGTACGTATTAAAAATCATTCACCTCGCTCCTTTTTGTTTTATATTCCACCAAACGGACAGAGAATTAAACTGTGAGCAGAGAAGCCGGCTGCCTCTCAAAACACCGCTCTGTATTGTGTGTCTGGTTTCAGGACGAGTGCCACAACTTTATCAAAGTGCTGGTTCCGCGAAACGATGACCTGGTGTTCATCTGTGGTACTAACGGCTTCAACCCCATGTGCAGATACTACAGGGTCAGTATCTAGAGCCAGGACCTGCCCTGGGTCTTTCACAAGTCAAAGTTTGCATGCTCAGATGTGCACAAAGGCACAAACACAAAATCTGGTATTGTGTTAATGTCATGAACGTAATTTAACAATCCTTTATTTTAAATGCCTTTCAAATAAATTTGACGAGATTTGTTTGTTTCATGTGCATGCTAGTGTTTCTATGTGTGTATATTTTCCCTGTGTCCCTTGACAAAAAATCCTTTAATGTGTGGGTGATTGTTATGCTCCCTTCAGCTGGACAACCTAGAGTTTGATGGGGAGGAGATCAATGGACTGGCACGATGCCCATTTGACTCCAAGCAAACCAATGTTGCCCTTTTTGCTGGTATGGGTCAAACACACACCCACACACACACATAGTTAGTCTTGCTGAAGAAGAACTAATGTGTTCCTACTTATGCTCTCATTATCACCTCTGTGTCTTTGCCACAGTAAAACTGTGCCTGCAGCGATAACAACTCAGCCACTTAAGCCTTATAAACGAAGAGAAACAACAGAGAATTGAGGATCAGTGTATCCTAGTTTTTGTTGACTGTACTCCTTGTTGTTTTTCTTGTTCCCTTTTAGAAGGGAAGCTGTATTCCGCAACTGTAGCTGACTTCCAGGCCAGTGATGCTGTCATCTATCGCAGTATGGGTGATGGATCAGCCTTGAGGACCATCAAATATGACTCCAAATGGCTGAAAGGTAAGCAAATGCCACATCATCACTCAATCTTAATTTCTCTCCCCCCTTGCTTTCCTGTAGATTCATGTGTCTACCTGCCAGCTAGCTAAATGCCCATGGTGCTTTAGCATGGTGTATGTATGAACGTGGCTGTCAGAGCTGTTTTTGGAGCGATAGAGAGCTCTCCTGCCTCGCCAACCTCCATGGAGATATGGCCTGTTCTCTCCCAGGCAATCTAGGTCACCCCCAGTCATATACAGCCTGGTACAAATCCCTGAAATATTCAACATGCACAGTGGTGGTGACGGTGCAGAAATACACTTCAACTCTCTGCCTCTGTCTCTCCCCCAGAACCTCATTTCCTGCACGCAGCAGAGTATGGGAATTACGTGTACTTTTTCTACCGAGAGATTGCAGTGGAGCACAGCAATCTGGGCAAGGTAAGACAGCGCACCTGCCGTTTATAATACATTACATATGCCACACAGATACAGTATGCAGGCCTTTATCCAAAAAAAGGCTTACATTTCCCTCAGTGCATGTGTTTCTGCCACAAATGGCCCCAGTGGTAATGGGGCCCATTCAAGCGATGACAGTACATCGCATTAGAATGCACGAGAAATTTCAACAGCCAGTGTTTTGCTGGGAATGTTCTACTAATGTAAAACCATTACACAGTGCGAGGATTTGTCTCCTGGAGATTGCACACTCTGTGTCTGTCTCTCCCCATGACGTACACACACACACATGCAGAGGGAATTAGGATGTTCTATGTTTGAGGCCAACTTCAGATTTGACCATGCCTCATCCTGAGCTGGTCTGGCTGAGCCACAGGAAGCCAGCATCCTCCATCAGCCACAAGTCAATTAATATTTCAACCCAACTAATGCTTGTGTGACACCTGGCCTCTGATGGGGGTTTGCACTGGTAAATTATTAAAACTGTCAAAGCCAACTGCTTCACACACTTTATTTATACATCCAAGCCTTGGTAATATGTGCAATCAAACAGATATTAAAATGGTGCTGCATTAGGCTGGTCAAGGATGGCCATCCACCTTCTGTTTTAAAAAAAAAAAAATTATACTCCAGTCAAAGTGAACAATCTCCATACACAAAGTTAAAGATGATATTGTGTGTTTGTTAAGTCGTCTGTGCTGAGTTGCTACAGGATGGAGTGATGCATTATTCAACATGTTGAAGTGTTTTTAGTGACGTTCACTCAGCTGCCTTCCTCTTCCACCCGCCTCTGTCCTCTCTTAAACCCCTGTTCCTCTCAGGTTGTGTATTCTCGTGTGGCCCGGATCTGTAAGAATGACGTAGGTGGGTCACAGCGGGTGCTGGAGAAGCACTGGACCTCTTTTGTGAAGGCGAGGCTAAATTGCTCTGTGCCGGGGGAGTCCTTCTTCTACTTCGATGTGCTTCAGTCCATCACTGACATCATCAACATCAATGGAGTTCCCTCAGTGGTGGGTGTGTTTACCACACAGATGAACAGGTAAGTCATGGCGGCAGTTAGTTGTTGAATTGCAGAGGGCATAAGTAAAAAGATTGGTGGTCAAACATTGACGTTACATTGATGTATTTCTTTCTCCACAGTATCCCAGGGTCAGCAGTTTGTGCCTTCTCCATGGTCGACATTGAGAAAGTATTCTGGGGCCGGTTCAAAGAGCAGAAGACTCCTGACTCTGTGTGGACTCCATTTCCAGAGGAGAAGCTGCCCAAACCTCGGTATGGATTGAACTCTTTTCTCCCTCATTCATTTTCCCACATTCTAAACCTTCCAAAGCATTCAGGGCCAAGAAGGCAAAACAGAAAAGAAATGTTAAAAAAATAATTTTTAAACAGATTTTAAAAGTGGCTTTTCATTGAGCAGGTGGCGCTTGACTCAGCAGCTGTTTACCACCTGTCATTTACCCCACTTTTCTTAACCCTTTGTCCATGTTAAAGCCAGTGAAATCAAATATTTTTCACTAGTAAGGGACCAGGTTATTAGCTTTGACCCAGCACACACATTCACCATCTGCTGATGATTAAATAATTAATATGGCATAATTAAACACGCGTTGCATATTTAACCTGTTTACAATGAGCACGTATATTTGTAGCTCTGCTCTGTGTCCAAAACACAAAGTCCACGAAGCACCTCATTACCCCAGTAAATCATTGATGGAGGATAACCATGCATATGTATATTTTATGTTTCCAGCTGAGGCCTTTTTGTGATCCTAATAAGCACCTGCTCCTCTCCCCCACCCTCTCATTGCACTTTTCATCCATTTCAGCTCACGTTATTATTACTCCCTCGTGTGCTATCATATGGACTGATCTTTGACCTTTTGCCCTCTCTGCATGTGCACCCTCTATCCTAGGCCCGGGTGCTGTGCAGGTCATGGTCCAGCTGCGTCCTTGAAGAGCTCCATCGAGTTCCCGGACGATACCCTGCAGTTCATCAAGTCCCACCCCCTCATGGACACAGCTGTGCCTTCTATCGGGGATGAGCCATGGTTCACCAAGACCCGTGTCAGGTAAAAGCAGAAGCAGATTAGGGATGGGTATGGGCCATTGCCATACCACAGTTTTGGTACGGATACCTTAATTTTAAAAACAAATTAATTTTAATGTTAACCAAATATGCTAAACTTTTCTCATTGCATTAGTGTTTCATACTGTCTTATCAAAAGCAGCTATATCAAATCTTGATAAAAACAAAGTTGTATCAAGATATGAACAAAGAATGAGTAAACCTGACGGAAGAATCTGGCCGAGCATTTGATGTAATGTCTCTTAACTTACTGTGTCCTCTGTAGGTAAACAGTCAGGATGATGATATAACAATGCACACTTAAATGGAATAAAAAAACAGTTTGACCTTTAGTAACTCAAGAGCCGCATGTATTCAAAATGGCCTCTCCTATTTGAAACCTTACTGCGAGTAACACATGCTTCTCTGCTGTGTGTGAAGGTACAGACTGACAGCGCTGGCTGTGGACAATGAAGCTGGGCCTCACAAGAACTACACAGTTGTGTTCATCGGGGCTGAGTCAGGGGTTGTCCTCAAGGTTTTGGCCAAGACCTCCTCTGTGTCCCTGAATGACAGCCTGCTTTTGGAGGAGATAGATGTCTTCAACAGGGCCAAGTAGGGATACATGCACTTTTCACCCTCTCTCTGTCTGCTTCTGTTCTCTTTTTCTCTTTCCCTTCTGTCTTCTGGCAGAGGAGTCAGCAACTCTTAAAGTGAAGCTTCCTGGCACAGATGGCAGTCTCTGTCTGCTTTCTGTGCATGCACAGTACGTGTCGAATATTTTTCTTTTGTGTTTATTTGTGTACGTGGATGTGTCAGAGGTTAAAATCTTGTTAAGCTGTGAGAAAAAGCTTTATGTGACTTCTTCACCTAACAAGTGATTATATCTGCTCAGACTGAAACAGTAGACAGACTTATCTGATAAACCTCTGATCAGGTTTCTCGTTTCCCTTCCCAGGTGCCTGTCTAACCGCGAGGATGACAAGCGTGTCCTCTCGCTGCATGTGGACAAAGACGCACACAGCCTGTATGTCGCCTTTTCAAGCTGTGTCATCCGTGTTCCCCTGAGTCGCTGTGAAAGGCATTCTTCCTGCCACAAGTAAGTGACGCACTAATGCACGGTTGGTCATAGGTTTGTGACTTTATTGTTATGTTTTTCAGTAAATGTCATAAAGAGAATGATAACAGCTTCACCTCATGTCTTGTGGTTAATGTTCAGACAGTCACAAATGACTATAGTGAACTTCCCAGAATTATTAAACCCGCTGTTCTGATGATGTGTGTGCGTGTGTGTTTGTACAACACCAGGTCCTGCATTGCATCAAGGGATCCTTACTGTGGCTGGAAGCCTCATGGAGCCTGTGAGAGGATACAGCCTGGTGTTATGTGAGTTCAAGCCTCAGCTGCAATATTAAGTGCAAATATTATAGATGGAAAACTGAGAGAATTTTTGCAACTATATGATTAATCTCTCTGTCTATTTATCTCTTCTTTGCTCTCTTTTCAGGACTGGATACGAGCAGGACGTTGAATTTGGAAACACTGCCCACCTGGGAGACTGTCAAGGTACGAATTTCATCTCCTTGCCATGCCATCTATCCTGAGACACACACACACACACACACACACACACACACACACACACACACTGACACACATGTACACAATCGAAACACAAACTCATCTTCACACACACCATGAGCCTGCACACTCACACCAGTAACCACTCCAGTAACCTGCCCCTACATAAGTCTATGTGCAGTATTAACACACACATCTGCATACAGTACATGACCACCTGTAACTTATGCCGCTTGTGAGGCAGAAACATGGACATGTACAATTTAGGGCCATGTTTAGCTGGTGCAAATGGTAGAGGTCTTAAGATTTCTGATGGCCAGAAAATGTGCCTTAACTGATTTTACTTTTAAACATCCGTCCCTTCATTTGTACCAACTAAACATGACCCAGGCTGAACCTCAGTATTGATCAGAACCAGAGGGCCTCTAATGACTCCAGTGAGAAAAAGACACTGCTAACGAGTGCTTTATGTCTTTATTATTAAACCAACTAAACAGCACTCTTAGTGTCGCTTAGCAATTTTAGTTTTTAGTTTTTACTTCTGAATTCCGTTACACTGATTTCTTGTCCTTTTTAATTCTTTTAGCGTTTTTGGGCACTACATCAGCGCCAGATTACAAATCATTTGGCGACCCTACCTCTGGTTAGTTTGATCTTTTACTCAAATGGTTTCTTTCCTTGAGTTCAGCATCTCCAACCCTGTCTTTCCACCAGTGCTACCATTCATCTTTTCTTACCAAACACCTCCTGAATGCTAATTTTACCTGCTTCATTTTCATCGTCACAAACAAATTCACCAGGCAACATTGGTACTCTATCTCAGCCCAGATTCACTTCCTCCTTTTCACTCATCACTTCCTGTTCTGATCCCTCCTCTCTTTTGCACGTCCACCCACCATCCCATGGCATTCTTACTGTTGTGTACCAACTCCTCTTTGAACCTCAGTATCCCCTCTTTTTTCCCCTTACAAATTGTCTAAACAACAAAGAGAAATATGCTTTCATTGGTCTGTGTATGTGAAAATATAACATTTTTAAAACTGATATAAAGTTTATTTAATATTTTTGCAGACACTAACCTTTAAAAATTACCCATTGCCCATGTCTACTAACCAGGATGGGATGATAACAGTATGCTTTACCCACGTCTTCACAGTTTGTTAACAATTTGTTTGTCACCACAGACATGGAGTTTTCATCAGCGCCAGTCACTGTCCACACCAGTGGGCCCATACTCCCCCCAGTACTCATACCCACTCAGAGACCCAGCTCAGAGCCTGGTCCAGAGCTCTACGGCTCAGGCTTTGTGCTGCAGGATGACCCAGCCACCTCCCATTCTTTAGACTCTATCCCAGGGGGCCAACAGGGTAAGGCCCACAGGGAGGCAGCTAGCACGTTGCATTGAGTCTGATCTGATAGTTGCCAACACCTCTCACTAAGCCACACAAATGTGAAGTCACACATAGGCTCAGATATGCAAATACATATGTGCACACAATGACTGCTATTCATTAGATAACATGGCAAATTTTAATCTAGTCTTTCTTTTTTCAAATATACATTTTCATACATAATTTATGTTAAACATATACTTTAATGTTACCATTGTTTTCTATCCTTTAAATTGTAATTTTCTTATGTTCTTTCTTTTGAATTATTTCTTCCTAGTTTTCTAATCATTAAACCTTACACTCACTGTTCTCATAATATTCCTTTAAAATCTTTTGTTTGGATTTAGCTTCTGCCAGTATATTTTTTACTCTAGCTCTAGTAACAGTTTACCCTGGCTAGTAGATCATTGACTGGGCCTGCTCTGCCACATCACTATTGTGGCTGCACGGTGGATGACTAACTCTTTCAATGTCTGTGGTTACTAACAAACTTCCAGTAGAGCAACACCTGGAGGGCAAAAACTGCTTCTCTTTCCTCTGAACAACTTGCAAAAAGTTTGATTTGTCTCTCTATCTCAGATAAGAGTGCACTCCTAACCCTTTTGGTACCGGTTAAACGCATGACAAAAAAGCCTCTAGTGGAGTGTGGATCAAGGAAACACTTTTAAGTCTCCCCCTCTGAACTAACATAGCACTGCTTCTTATAGATGGTGAAATGGATGTGGGTACCTAACAGCTTCTGGCAGTTTTCACCATATTTCTTCTTCATCTGGGTTTAGATTAATAGGAATGTGTCAATATTTATAGAATTTGGTTGTGGTTAACTGGCTACCTTGTATGGGGGTGAAAGCAGAAACTCATGCATGATTGTGTTCACACACAGATATGCACATTTCTGCTGTTGAATGGGAGAGTACACTTCACTGAGCACTTTGACTCTTTTCATCAGGAGGTTCACCAATGCTTTAATGTTTTGTAGGTGTTTGGGATATTCAAGCGGGTGACACCAACCAGATGGTTCACATGAACATCCTCATCACCTGCGTGTTTGCTGCTTTTCTCATGGGTGCCCTCTTGGCTGGTCTGATTGTTTTCTGCTACCGAGACTCATTTCTCCGTAAACCAAGACATGTCCACAAGGATGCAGAGTCTGCACCGTCCTGCTCCGACTCCACTGGAAGCTTTGTCAAGCTCAACGGCCTCTTTGATAGCCCTGTAAAGGTACAGCCATAAAACCAGCTCCAATGCTACGTCAAAGTCTTTTGTGGAAAGGAGTGATTGAACAAGCTGTGAAATTGTGTCTAATCTCTTTTGATTTTATTGTCACGTTCTTAGGAGTACCAAACCAACATTGATTCTCCCAAGTTGTACACCAATCTGCTGAGCAACAGCAAAGACCTGAATACACCCAACGGTGACACTAAGACCATGATCCTGCGGGATGGCTGTCAGCCCCCTGAGTTGGCTGCCCTGCCTACACCCGAGTCCACCCCTGTGCTTCAGCAGAAAGGCCTGCAGCCCATCAAAAACCAGTGGGAGAGGGCTCACGGGAAGGCTAGTGGGCCCCGTAAGGAGTCCAACTCATCAGTCAAGAGTCCTCAGTTCCTTCTTTCTTCTCCTGCTCCTCCTAATTCCAACACCCATCACCCTCACCTCGCCCTGGGACACTCCCACATCCCCAGTGCGGTTGTTTTGCCCAATGCCACACATGACCACCCTAACCATGACAATGGAGATGATACACTGCCACATTCATCTGAAAAGAAGCCAGATTCTAAGGGAAGTAGGAAAGACCAGAAGAGGTCTGTGGATGCCAGAAATACCCTAAATGACCTTTTAAAACACCTTAACGACTCTGTGGCTAGCCCCAAGGCCGTTCATCAAGAGGGATCAGGGCCCCGCCCAAGACAACAGCTCACACTGGAGCCCATGGAAGAACTAACTGAAGTACCCCCCATGGTGCCTAGCCGTGAGGCTTCCCTGTACTCTCCCTCTTCCTCCCTGCCAAGGCACAGTCCCACCAAGAGGGTTGATGTGCCCTTGCCCACCACTCCCACCACACCAACGGGCAGCCTGAGCATGGGGGGCACCCTGGAGAGGCAAAGAGGGGGTTATCAACTCCACCGGAGTGCCTCTCACAGGCACTCCTTATCCACCTCACCAAATGGGGTAACCATGGGAGTGTCTGTGTCTCGCCAACACAGTATGAACAGAGGGGGTTACATGCCCCCAACACCCCCCTCCAGACTTGACTCTCATGGCGGAGTGATGGGGGCAGGAGGAATGCACTCAGCCCACCCGTCCTCTGTATCCCGACAGAGCAGCTACAGTGGGCATTGCTCACTCCCTCGCACAGGGCTTAAACGGACCCCATCGCTAAAGCCGGATGTGCCCCCTAAACCCAATGGGTTTCCACCACAGACTCCACAGATGCGAGTGGTCAATAAGTACAGTTATTAAAAGAGTATGGACACTTCTGAGTGAGCTCTTGGCCTTGACTGTAGAGCTTTGAGCCCTGAGGGCTTTTGGAGGGGGGGGCTATGGAAGGGGTAAGGCCTAGTGTGTTTGTGTATCAACTTGAGGTGTGTTCCCCCTTTAAATGATATGCACATTCACTTACACTAAAAGGGAAATTCACACATGTGGCCAAAGATACTCCTTGGGGCTTTTTTTCTCCCTCCCTTGTCACGGTAGCCACAGGATATGAACAGTGGACAGTGGTGAATCTGCTGCTCCCCATTGTATCTGGGCTTGGGTGTTGCCCGTTCCCATTTTAGGTACAAGGTTTAGGACACTTGCTGGGGCCACTACTACATCTGTGCGTGCGGTACCAGGTTAAAAACAGTGGAATACTTGAAGAATGGGTCTCATTTGTCACTGCCCTTGAGCACTGTCTTCCCACTAATGTGAACTGAACAAAGAGGAGAGGTAGATCATGCCTTTGTTAGTAAGATGGCTGGGGGCAGAGGAGAGGAAACTCAAAAATCAGATGTGTTGCAATGTGTTTTGCTTAATATAAATATGACCACGAACAGCTGAATCAAACAGCAAGTGAACAGAAACAATTAGTGCAAATGAATGTGTGAATGTGTTGGTTGACTGGAATGCAGGTTTGTGTAAAGGAAGTACACATATTAGGCCTTCACACTTAATTATCAAGAGTGGCGCCACATGGCAGAGGATGCACCTTAAGACCTGTCAAAGACCTAAGACACTGTCTCTCATTTCAACAATATAATCTAGTCTTTGGTCTAGTATCAACCCATCTGAACCAAGCTTAAACTATATTTTTGTGGTAATTAGGTTAGGCTGAGGTGAAGCTGGTCATGCTGGATGTATACTGGGACAGGCACTCTGTAATTTACTTGGAAATTTTACTTATTACATTTGCTGCTATTGCTTATAGACATAGGTGTTTGTCTTTGATTTTTTTCTCTACCAGACTAGGATACTCCTAAGGGCACTGCACATCTGTGTGTGAGTGTGTTTGTGTGTGTGTGTGTGTGTGTGTGTGTGTGTGTGTGTGTGTGTCATAATGCAACAGAGGCCAAGAAGTACCGTTTTGAGCAACCAAACGCACTGGTATGACTGATACATGGGAAATAATGCTTCTTCCCAGGACGGAAACCTCCACTGCCCCTTTGTAGGAATTTTAATGGTGGTTCAAGAGACTTCTTTCTTTATGTAGCAATGGTATTAAGACAAAACATACATTTCTCATCTCATTCTATAAAAGAAATTTAAACAAAATGATTTGCCTTTATAATGTTTTACTGTGTTATTTAAATAATTTACCATATGAAACTAAAGCATCACCAATGGTTTAGCCCATGTACATGAATTCAACATTTCAGGGCACTTCTCTTCTGTTAAACTTGTGTGTCTCCTAATAGAATAACATTAGAATTTCCTCATACATTAATCCTATTAAAGGTATATTAAACAGACCCTAGAACAATACATGGATGTATCACCTCTGTCATCTGCTGTACTGGTCCTGTAGCCTGTGTTCCCTGTGCAGCTTCCCTGCAAGTGACCAGTGTACAATCAACACAACATTTACCAATGTGTCCAAATGAGTCATGCTGGGAATGACAAGATCCTGTATATACTTAAATACTATAAATAAGGAGTATAAATATTTTTAGGCAAGTGAACCTGAATCTGTGCATTGTGTGCCTTGTTCACAAAATGAACTACCACAGTATATAATATTGGCAATGTCAATTGGTCCTCTGTATGTTACTGTCATATTCTATATAAATTATATAAGCAATTTCAAAATCAGCAGGATGTGTTGTAATATCACCACCTAATCCAAATGGAAGTAATGTGGAAAACAGATTGACTGGCAAACATTCCACTTGTGAATGCTTGTTGTACAAAAGGACAGTCAAAAACATTTATTTGGGGTATAAATCAGTTTTTCTCCTTTACTGCTGGTGTTGAAAAGAATGGTGTTAATCTACCACATTGAGGTGCCATGCAGTGAATGTATTTTCTTGACAGTGGGATGTAGGATGGTTAGGCTGTGTACTGTGGAGCAGTCAGCTCAATGAAGCACATCCTGCCCACAGCCAATGTATTCACACAGTGTTCACGTGAAACCTGTCTGTTGGCATGGGCGGCGGTCACGCAGAATCTGTAATTCCCCTTGATTGAGATGACAGCAATTGTTTCTATTGGCCAGAAGGGACGACTGAGGGATCATTTCTCTTAGCAATGGGTACAATATTAGGGTGACATCTGCAATCCTATCCGAGTGTCAGTTGCCTGTTTAGCCCAAAGCCACATTTTGTTTACAAGTGATGATTGTATGTAAAGACTTTCTGCCTGTCATCTAACCAGTGTTTGGGCTCTCTTTTCTACTCGACACATGCACACTGACATCACAAATATACACTCAACATACACTGCTCAACTGCCTTGTACATTGCAATTTGAACTGGGTCTTTCTGTTGCAATCTAAATTGAAGCCTTTACATTTCAGTTTGAGCTTGGTGTATGTGCAGATGAACAGGATTATGTCATGTAATTTTGATTTAAATACTGTGCAACATGGCGATGCAAGGCCAGCTGTATATATGATCTCCAGAGTATTTGAGCGTGTAGATATGTTGTAAAGTTGTACTGTGAATGTGTAAATAATAATGATGGTCTTTGTTTCATGATATTTTTTGTTGATTTTTTTAACACGGCATGTATAGTTGAAATAAAACATTACTGCACAGAATTAGTAGTCTTGGGGTATTTGTCATGTCAAGGACTTGGCATGTAGCCTGGTTGGATTTCATAAGTTAAGGCCTAATTTTATGACATGTGTTTCTAGTGTGAGCAAGCATGAAGAGGCGCTGCAAAGAGTTAAAAATCAGTAGTGCCTTGTGAATCCAGCCTAAGAGATGTATGAGATGTATTTGTTACTTACAGAATGACTTTGGTGGTGCTAATACTGTATGTGTCCTAGCTGAGCTCTGTGAGCTGACTATCAGAGACATTAAGAGTCTGCAGAATGATTAAGAGCTTCAGGCTATTTTTAGTGCTGGGTTGTTTTGAAGTTTGGGGCCAGCTCAGAGTCAACCACACCAGATAGCATGTGGGAAAGCTTCCAAAGTAGCATGTTCCTGTAGACGCCAAACATCTGTACTAACTACCGCTCAAGGCATAAGATCTGAGCCACCAATGAGCTGTGGCGGAATGTACACACACTAGCACATGCATACATTTAGATGCATGCAGCATAAACATCCATTGCATGAGGTTACGCACAGATAGGCCTGTGATAAGATTGGCTGTCAACAACCAAGAATAAAGCAGTGATGGTTGGAAGAAGGATAATTGCTTTTATGTGTTTCCGATGAAATGGAAAATAATTGCATTGCACACTGAGGAATGACCTCTCACTCCCCTCTCAAAAAGACATAAACATGCACATACAATCACCTGTTCCTCATGTGCTGTCGTAATGAACTTCATTTAGTCATTCATTTGAAGATCAGAAGAAGAAATACAGAAACATGCGTAAAAATACACTGCCAAATCAAAACAGGATTTAGTGTTAAAACCTGACAACAGAAATGCAGATGCATCAGTCCAAATTGTTCAAAATCACAAACATGGGATGTCACAGTGGCTTAGCAGTCTAAAAACGCATACCACATAACAGCAACATCACTGGTTTGAATCTGGCTGGAGACCTTCTTTCATGTCATCCACCCTCTCTCTCTCTCTTTCCCACACTTCCTGTATGCCTCTTCACTGTTTATCAAACAAAGCAAAAATGTCCAAAACATCTTAAAAATAACTTTTGACCATCTTATATCGTCACCATTTTGTGTGCTAACATCCTGCAGAAGCTCAAGTCAACAACCGCGGAAACATTTAAAGGTAAATATGGAGATTGAAAGGAAAAGGGTTTTTTATCTCACTGATCTGCACACAAAGAACAAGTGCAGGAGGGCTCTGAGAGCGCAGCGCCTGCTTTTTCGCAGGGAGGTTATGCAGCCCTTTGGCTGTTTGGCCGGGAGGCTTAGTGGCTCATCACTGCCGTCAGAATGTTGACACAAGTGCTCCTTCATTTGCTTTCAGCAGGACCTCCTGAAAACTCACACCTCCTAGCAACGCAGATCTCTTTCTCTCTCTCTCTGTCTCACACACACACACACACAAGGGAAACATTCTCCCCTCTGGGTGTTCTAACGGGGGTTGGGGTGTGATTTGGTTGGGAATGGGAAACAACAAAGAGGCGCCTCTTGCTATTCTGATGTACATCCCATCCTCTCAATTTATCAGATGGTCTCTTTAAATTAGTGGAGGCAAATCAAACACAGCCAGTGATTCTGTAGCTGTTTCATTCACTTGTCCGTCCGCCTGGCCACACTTAGTCTCATTGCTGGCACTGACTGTTCCCGAACAAAAAGCATGCATTTATTCTCATGCAGACGTGTCTGTGTGTGTCTGTGCATGTGTGTGTCTATGTTTATTCCACTTCACGAGGGACAGAGGAAGCAGATGCTAAAAAAAATATCTCGTAGTTAAGTGGAAGTGGAACAAACTACAGATTAAAATGTACATTGAAAGTGCAACACTCGCAAGCAGAAAATGCAGAAACACAAAAAAGACACACACACACTCAGTACATACTAACACAGAGAGAGCGATCCGGTCCATTTCTCTGATTTCTGGCTTCCTCTACTCTTTACAAATTTAAGGATGGCAATTAGATTGAAAATTGTCCATCTGTACTCCTTCCTGTCCTCTTTTCTTAGGAGCCCGCAGGTGAAACCAGCAATTACATTTACAAGCCTCAGTCATGGAAAGGTGCTTAGAGGGTTTCTTTGTGGGCTTTGGCAAGTACATGCATTAAAATCTGACAGAGTTTCTGGGTAATGCTTAATTTCAAAGTGGAATAAAATGAAGGGGAAGAAGCCCAACCTTCTCCTAGTTCTATTGAAAAAACGTTTTGATGCTTTTGCAGTCCACCAGTCGGGAAAACAGATGAAAATCTAATCCATGCACCCTTTCGTGGTGAATACAGACTTTTGGAATGTGGATAAACTATAAACAAAATAGCTTAATGAGAGAATAAAGCATACAAGGACATTTTCAAGTTCTCCCTTACTGAGTTTCAGCCAAGCTCTACAATCAACTGCATTGACACCACAGACAGTAACAGTGAAAGAGATGGCAGGAGGGAGGGAACTAAACTGTGGAGATTGTAATTCATTGGTATATTATATAATGGCTGCTAAGATTTCTCTGCTGTGAATGGCTATGTTTGCAGATAACCTCCAGAAATGACATGACAACTTCGTTTTATGTCTACTTCTGCACCACCATGTGTGTTTTCCATTAAGGAGGAATATGGAATGGTATATGGAAATAAAGTAATTATGCTGAGTCCACAAAGGCAATGCATCATATTATGCAAAGTCCAGAAATTACTTGAATAAAAAATAGAACATTGACGGTATTACTCATCAGTTGTCGTCTTATTAGCCTGCAAAGCTCAACATGTTGAATTTGTAAGCTTATCTATTTCACCACAGAAAATAAAAATGAAGAAATAAAAGTTATCACTGTTTATGAAGATATCCTAGTGTCATAACATCTGAATGTTATGACACATAACATTCAGATGTTATGACTGACTTATTCCAGTGTTTCAGATTTCAGTTATTGACGTAGATGCTATATAGCGCATATTTCATTAGATACTGCCTCATCTTAAACTTACGTTTTGCCCAGGAAAACATTTTATAAGTCCTGGTAGCCTGCACAAATCTGTGACATCACAGATACTTTTGAAGATACCACCCATGGCTGGAAAATATGGCATAAAATTTTGAGCTTTTTTTCAAAACATAAGCTTTAAGATGTTCATTTACAGTCGATTTTAACAAAAGGACAAACACCTACGTGATTTGTGCAGATCCGATGAGAAAATATTAAGGGGGGGGTCACTCGTTGTTAAGACAGCAAATAGGCCTACCCGAGTCCTCTCCTCTCTAGCATGAGCTTTGCAACTTTACAACTGGCTCTGCCTAACCAATCGTCACTCCTAAAGCCTCAACCCAACAGCCAATCAGAGGCAGGATAGGGCGGGTCTTTTTTCTTGTCCGCTACACTGCGGAGTCTCACAGCTGAACACGTGAAGACGGTAGAACACTGCCAAACGAGCTGTCCATCGGAAAGTAAGTTTGATGCAAGACAGACGTAAGCTAGCTTACTATGTTAACTGTCCTCTCAGATACAGTAATGTTAAGTTTAGAACTTTGCCCGCTGTTATTAACCAGTAATGTTAGCTAAGCTAAGTGTTCAGAGCAGTGGCGCAACCTGGATATAATGTAGGCTAACATCAACAGGATAAATGTGTCAGTATCTGTGTTATTTACACTGGGGACCCTGGGGACAAGTCCCCATCACTTTTTGAAAGCGTTTGTTAAAAATGCTTTGAAAAATAGCTTGCAACATGAAATGGCAAAGAAAAGCTAACTACTGATTATTAAATGACATACTGCACCAGTCAGTAACTTTAACAACTTCTTGATACAGTTTTTATTTGGCCAAATTTTCCGTTCTCTCTCTGTGACTAAATCATGCCTGCATGTGTGCTAATTCAACAGGGATGATATTACATAATCAAAGTTGATCTACAGGAGAAATATATGTGAAAGCATCACAGAATGAGAGCTGCACTGCATTATATTCTGTAATACTTATAGATTTTGAATTGTTGCCTGCCACCTGAATTTTGTGTTTCCCTTTTACATAAATAAACTGATGTAGGAAAGGCAGAACAGGAAATTTCTCCAGAATGCAGGAATTTAAGTGTTTAATGCTCAGATCTTTTGGGGAGGACCCTCAGACCTCCAAACTCATATATTCAGCTTTGATGATTTCTATTAAATAGTGTTAATTTATCATCACATCTCGCTCTTGTGACACCAGTATGGTGCATCGCCACATCTCGTAAGCTAAGTGTATCGTCATATCCCTAATCTGAGCCCTTATATCCCCACTACTTTTCAACACAAAGTGACGCCCTTGCTTGTTGGTATAATTTTCTTGTTGCAGGAGACTAATCCATGTTATCTATACAACATGTAAGCTTAAAAAAAGACCCATCTTACACTTTCTCTGTACATTTCTCTGCTTGCGGATCCTTCTCACCTTTTTTACCCCTGACCAGTTTGCATGCCTGCAAATGCGTTGCATGTGCATGGAAGCACAGGAACCAAGAGCTTTTTTCCTTCGATATATGTCATTAAGTATTACGATGCACAGCATCAACCCAGCGATACAAGCCAGTCTGAGAGAAAGAGCCAACAGACACAGATAGAGAACAGTGTTAAGCGCAAGAGGAGAGAGTGAGATGAATATCTGTGGTTCTTTAAGAGGCACAGACACTGCTCCAGCATCTGCAAGTAAAGGTGGTTATCTGTCAGATTTCATCTGCTCACCAGGCTGTGTGTGTGTGTGTGTGTGTGTGTGTGTGTGTATGAGTAAAAGGTGTGTTCTGGAGAAGGGGTGGGTGAGTGGGGCAAGTTGCAGCAAGCCTAATAAGCAAGCCTTCACTTACTGAGACTGTGAACACCTGACAAAGTCCAACTCTTATTGCCAGGGTATCACATACAGATTAGGGATTATCACAACAAAGTGTCCATCTGATAGCAACATAACCCTCAACCTGCTTTATCTTGGTGGAAATAAACAACTTGATTTCTCTCTTTCTTCTTCTCTTACCTCCTCTTCCCCCCTCTTTCCCCCGAAGCCTGACTCAGGCTCTTCACAGTGTGGGTGTTCTGGGAGCTTTGTTGGTAAACCAGTGGATTATCCCAATTGTTTTATGACTAAAGCCTAGCCTGCTATTACGGTGCTTTGTCATTGGGAAATCACATCTTCCCAGACACTCACCCTGAGACACACCCCGACACACACATATCCCAGAGGGGTGACAATAACATACACATTGCAGCCGACGGGGCCCTCACCACTTGCAAAACCCTGAGCCTGGGAAAGCCCCTGATGCACAAATATATACAAACACACATAAACAGCCTGTAGTTTAGACCTACCCTCAGGCAAATGCTGTGGCTGAATGAGCAGAATGCTGTATTCACTAGCAAAGACCACACAATCAACAGGTACGATTAAATGAAAAAAAAGAAAGATGTACGAGGCTAGCAGTTGCTGAAAAGTGAATTCAAAGCGTTGTGGGGAAGCTACAATAGGGAAATCTGCCGTAGCACCTGGGCACGACGGACCCCCTTCTAACCCTATGGAGAGGAAGAAGGAGATCAGGAGGCAGTACAGAGAAGGGGGGGGGGGAGACGTGTGGGTATTTATAGAAATGCTGGTGACGTGGTTGATGTGTGGTCCCACTCCTGAAACTCTGCTAATTAGCTCCACATAATAATAAAAATCTTACACCATGTGTAGCAATATTTCTTCACATGACAAAAAGTCATTTTAATTGCTCGTAATATTAGTATAATAATAATATAGTAATATAAAATCAGACATAAATTACTGATCAGAGCACACCTACACAAAGACCATGTGAATTACAAAAATACAACAATATAACTGGGTCCCATGGATCAGATTATCAGGGGCCACTGTAAGTGCGGCACTCTGACTTTGTTACCAGGTTTAATTGAACATAGCTTGGATCTGATGTTGGCTAATAACATTAAGTAAGCTGCCTCCTGCATTAGTGCCAGAACAAATTAATTCTCCCTACAGATCAATGGGCTTATAGTCTATACACATCAGGACAGAGATGTTTCACAACCAGGCGGCTGTATCAGCTGCCTAATTTTCTGCCTCTCCTCCACAGCTATCCCTAACCAACCTTGTTTATTATTGAGAAATATGATCAAGACACTAAGGCATATCCAGAGCCAGCAACCGTCTCTTGGTGTTCCCCTCTTTTTCATCTATATAGTTACAAACATACAAACGTGCCCTCGCTGCCTCACACAGTGTCCAGATCAATACGTAATGAGCAGAGGAGCTCTCTCTGACTCTTCCCATCCTGATTGAACACTGTCTCTTTGTGCTGTTAAGGCGCATCTCCAGTCTCAGAGAGAGCGAAGGACTGAAGGAGGATAGCTGGAAGGAAAAAGAGGAGTGAGGACAGAGAGTGACGGAGGGGAGAAGATGGCACAAAAAAGAGGGAAGAGCTGAGTGCCAAGATGTTGCACAACAACCCCTAGTCTTTCCAACAGGCAGAATTATCATTCAGGGCAAAAACACATCAACAACGATCCAATACCCTGGACTCACAGGATACAGCTTAGCACCACCCCCATCCCCAACAGCACATACCCACACATAACCTAAAAGAAGCTCTCAGCCATTTGATCTCTCCAAATATAGCTAAGATAAATTATATTGCATAACAAATCTATAGAAGTTACAGTAACCCTTAAAGGATAAAAAGCTATGCTGTGGTTTTCATATTGTGAACAAAAGTCTTCGATATGTTTCCACCTTATTCTGCACTTATGCTCTTATGTTGCACTGCACAGATGTAAATATTAGCATGTAGCTCATTTATGTGTTTCAATAGAGACCTACAGTACAGAGGAATAAGATATGTCTGGTTTTGCTACACAAGCAATACTTGGTAAGATAAATTAAATGTTGACTTTGTTCTTTTTGGGGGATTTGCATAAAATAGAATAGAAAATAGAGCATATTTTAGTCAGAGAATTGTCTTTTGAATGTCAAATCTAAAACTATTCTCTATAGTTGCCCCTCAGTAACCGTAGTCACATAAATAATTGTGAATTAGATTTTTTTTGTATTTTTCTTTAGAGTAAATGCAAAAAAAAAAAAGCTAGAACCTACCCAAATGGGGGTAGTTGTTTATAATGTTTCTGATTGACTTTTCTTTCAGAAATTATAGACCTAAATTTCAGGGAAGCTGTATCCACTCGGAACAACTCTCACAATACTTTTTCATGCTAAATCTTCATGCACCAAGTACTTGTAAAATCTACGTCATGTGGAGAAAATGGCCTTCAACCTTTAGTCCCCAAAAGTCGGCTCTTGAGTGCTGCTTTTACAATACTAGCTAGTCAGAGTAGCAGCCTTAGCTTAGCGGTTGCGCCTCTGCATGATGCGGTAAGTAAAAAGGCTGTCGCCTGGCCTTAGGAGCACTTCAAAAAGCTAAAGCCGTGTGAGCTGCAGCACAAGTGACACACACACAAACACAATGTGTGTGTCTGCGTGTACATGTGTATTGCTGCATAGGTGCATGTGTGTTTGCGTGTGCTTATGCACGACTGTTTGTATGTGTGTTATGTGTGTGGACGTGTGTGCTGGGTGAGGGGAGGCCTATTAAAAAGCTGCCTGAGGAGAGGGCTTTCAGTTGGGAATCTATGGGGGGCAGAGAGGATGGCAGGGCCATTGTGTGTCAGAGTTCCATCCTGAGAGCTGGAATTAGAGCCTTTCTCCTCTGCTCGGCTGGAAGACTCTGTACCACGACGACCCTGTGTTTAATTAGAGCAGCTCTAGAGAGACAGTTGACAGAGAAGAAGAGAGGGAGGTACACGAGTGATGAAGATAAGAAAGAGGGGAAAGAGAAAGAAAAATTGGATTGACACCATTTGACAATGCTGTGCAAGTCTGATTGGAAGCATAATGAGGTAAATGATAACAACATGATGTGAAATATGACAAAGGTTAGCACTGGTGGTGTCATGACAATCTCTGTAGCATGCCACTGATTGGAAAAAGCAGCTGATATGACTAACTTTCACAGGGTGTATTTGACTTTCACTTCAATTAGCTTCCACCCTTTCAGGATTCCTCACATAAACAATGTCCAGGAGTGCACAATATGCCTTTGTGGTGGTTACAGTCCCATCAAATTAGGCAAACAAACTAATGGATGATAATGAATGTGAGCATTATCTCCAAATAGTATGGCCATTAATATTGATGATTGCTTTTATTCCAACGCATTCCAAGCCAAAGCAACATCAATATTTGTCAGAGCAAATGAGTGCGAGAATGTACATTAACAGTGATTGGATAACTAAATGGATAGATGGAAGAGATAAACACACGCTGTTGTCTCCTCTCCTGATGATCTATCCATTTAGGCTTGTAAGGTTCATTTATGTTAAATGGGTTGATTGTTATGGGAGGTAAACAATGTGTCAAGCTTTATTCCGGAACAACTCATTCTGCTTAACAGTTAATGCAATTAAGGCCAGCCTGTCTTTGGAAAAAGAGCTGTTTTTTTATGACTGTCAGGACGATCAAACGGGCTGTCAGATAATACTGGATATCAGTGTAAACGCTGTTGTAGATTTGTAGGGATGTGTGTGTGTGTGTGCACCTTTAAACTCCTACCTGACAAGAAAAAAAGGTTTAGTGATGTTGATGATGGATTTTCTGAGACCCCCATGGCATAACACTGTAAAGCAATTAAATGGAAAGAAAGGCCTATCATGGAGCATCACAAGACTGGTACACAGTACACACAAACATACACACACACACACACACACACTCCCCTAGCGTGAGGTGTGTGTTGACCCTGACTATATTTGGACTTTCTCTCTCCAGTGTGTCTTAATCCTGCTGTCTGCTGTGTTCCACCTGATTAGTCTGATCAGTCACTTCTGACAGGCCCATTTCTTAACCCTTCACACAAAGACACACACACAAACAAGCAAACGCACACAAAGGAAGTCATGCACACTCCTACAAACACACATGATACATCACACACACAGACAATCTGACTCAACGGGCAAGAAAATAAAAGCCTGAAGGGAATGACGTGTTGGCCCAGTCACTCACAAGGATAATATCCCATCCTAGCCTGCAGTTACCAGTGTCACACGTCACTTCACATAGCCAGTCACAAAAACTGCCTCATTTAATGTGACGTGCATACACACACACACTAATTAAAACCACTCAACAAGATTCTATACCAAAATATGCATAATAAACTCACATATACTCCCGTAGGGGATTTCAGTGAAGAGAGATAGAGAGGCATGAATTCAGGAGGCAAGAAACAAATGCAAATGTGAGGTTCGAATGTGGGGTAGAAGCTAGGTTTCCTATACAATGCCTGAACAATATTGTCCTTCACCTGCTGAGAGCTAAATCAGTAATCAAGAGGCGTGGAGAGCCATGGCGAGTATTTCTGTGCAGGGGACCTCTCTGGCTCTGACTCCCTCAGGCTGCTGATAAGAGTCAGACAGTGTGTGTAGGTGTATGTGTGTGTGTGTGTGTGTGTGTGTGTGTGTGTGTGTGTGTGTGTGTGTGTATTCATGCATGTAGGTGAAGGAAGTGTATCCCACCCCCTCTGCCATCTCTCTCTGTTGCTCCCCCTCTCATTGATGCTGTTTTAAGCAGTTCCCGCAATGACCAACCTGTTAGAGTTGTACTTGTAGTCGAAGTTGATTTAGTTGAGCTTGTCGTGCCTGAACTCTGAGGGACCATTTTGCTCAGTAGCTGTAAATTACATTTATTTAAAAGGGGGGAGAGGAAGGAAAATTTGTGGATGTGGGTATTTTATCTGTGTTGTGCGTGTCAAAACCAAGTTGGCAGCGCTTTGTAATAAAACACCCTTTTTATTGCGTATAAATGTTGAAACTAATGGCATTGTTAATAAGTACTTTACTAATACTTTATAGATCAGTTAAAAACAATTAATGGCACAACTATGGGGTTTATCCTCCTCTAGCATGACACTTGCTTTGTCTTTTTAGATATTACCTTAAAGGAATGTTTTGACATTTCTGGTTGCTTTCTGACGCAGTTATATGAAAAGACTGATATCACTCTCATGTATAGGATAAATATGTAGATGAAGCAGGCAGCCAGTTATGTTAGCTTAGCATGAAGACTGGAGACAGGGACAGCTAGCCTGGCTCTGTCCAACTTTAACAAAAATCCATCCACCAGCACAAGCTTAATAGGTAGCATGTTATATCTTATCTCTCAATTTGCTGTTTTACGGGGGATTATGTAAAACAGCAGTATTTCGTGGCCGGGAGCAGTGACTTCCTTGAGTCTTGGCTGGTTGTCTGCTCAGATTTTGTAACCTTTGGACAAAGCCAGGCTAGCTGTTTCCGTCAGTTTCCGGTCTTTGGGCTAGGGCTAAGTTGAGGTAAGTTGTTAATGAATTATAACCCTATTAATCATTAACCATTAATAAATGTATTAGTTAAAACCTAGTGTAAGCCATTTATAAAGGGCTCCTTATTAGAAAATGATGCCACTACACAAAGCAAAAATGTCATGATATTCCCCTGGTGGCATCCAAACCTCACCTAAACCACAAATCCCTGATCAGTCTAGACCACACAGGTAACTCTCACAAAGAGTTGTGGCTGCAGTTTGGAGAAGGTGAACACAAACAAATGATTATGAGGTTCTCTCTTTCTCTCATAGGCATAACAATCCTCTTCCAGCCTGAGGCCAAGATTGTCTTTGTTTACGCAACGTCACATGGTGTTCTAGATCACCCTACCTGAAGCCAGGGACTCATATCTATTTCCCAGCTCTAGCTCCACATCCCTCCTCTTGCTCAGGTCTCAGCTCAGCCATAGACTATTTATCCCATTGCTTGGACAAAGGAAGCTTGACTGGGATGTAACTCATGCTTGCACATATAGAAAGTCAGGACAATGCCGTCTATTCTCTTCTGGCAACAACACTTTTTGTCTTATTTTACAACACACTGCAAGCATTTGCCAGCAAAAACTAAAACAATTACAAACTGCCTTAGCATTTAGTTAAACTACACACAAAAACAATACATTACAAATATAAGGCATGAAACAACAACCCATTTTTACAGGGTTTGTGTATGCACATGAAACTATCTAGAACAGTGTACTGGTACTTAGTGATCTGTATGTCTTAGTGTTTAAATACATATTACACATATTACATAACCCTTCATTTGCAAAACTCAAATGCTACAATTTTTAATTCCTAAAATTATTTTCTGGTATTTTCTGTTGGCATAAATATTTTAACAGGATTTAAACTCAAGTTTGTGCAGTACATTAGATATACTTGTCATCAGCTGATGTGCGCTGTTAACAGTGTCTTAGAGAAAAGAAGTCACTCCTTGAATTATGCAATGAGGATCTTATCTTAGACTTTAGTTCCCACCCACTGCTTATCTGATTGCCACATTATTTTTAGTGTGTGCAATGGTATTGCATTACATAAATACTGTTTCTATAAACAAAATGCAAGCGGGGTGAACCACACCATTATCACAACTGTGTGTATAATTAAAATAAAAAAGGCATTTGGGTGATTTTGGGTTATGAATTTGCAGGTTTTCTATGATAGAAGATCTGGAGAGATACAGTGCCTTGCGAAAGTATTCGGCCCCCTTGAACTTTTCGACCTTTTGCCGCATTGCAGGCTTCAAACATAAAGATATAAAACTGTAATTTTTTGTGAAGAAACAACAACAAGTGGGACACAATCATGAAGTGGAATGAAATTTATTGGATATTTCAAACTTTTTTAACAAATAAAAAACTGAAAAATTGGGCGTGCAAAATTATTCAGCCCCCTTAAGTTAATACTTTGTAGTGCCACCTTTTGCTGCGATTACAGCTGTAAGTCGCTTGGGGTACGTCTCTCAGTTTTGCACATCGAGAGACTGAAATTTTTGCCCATTCCTCCTTGCAAAACAGCTCGAGCTCAGTGAGGTTGGATGGAGAGCGTTTGTGAACAGCAGTTTTCAGTTCTTTCCACAGATTCTCGATTGGATT
>NC_060169.1:10389518-10402863 GCF_021292245.1 Micropterus dolomieu | reverse complement strand
GCTGAGTGGTCCAAAGTTATGTTCTCTGATGAAAGTAAATTTTGCATTTCCTTTGGAAATCAAGGTCCCAGAGTCTGGAGGAAGAGAGGAGAGGCACAGAAGCCACGTTGCTTGAAGTCCAGTGTAAAGTTTCCACAGTCAGTGATGGTTTGGGGTGCCATGTCATCTGCTGGTGTTGGTCCACTGTGTTTTCTGAGGTCCAAGGTCAACGCAGCCGTCTACCAGGAAGTTTTAGAGCACTTCATGCTTCCTGCTGCTGACCAACTTTATGGAGATGCAGATTTCATTTTCCAACAGGACTTAGCACCTGCACACAATGCCAAAGCTACCAGTACCTGGTTTAAGGATCATGGTATTCCTGTTATTAATTGGCCAGCAAACTCGCCTGACCTTAACCGTATAGAAAAGCTATGGGGTATTGTGAAGAGGAAGATGCAATACGCCAGACCCAACAATGCAGAAGAGCTGAAGGCCACTATCAGAGCAACCTGGGCTCTCATAACACCTGAGCAGTACCACAGACTGATCGACTCCATGCCACGCCGCATTGCTGCAGTAATTCATGCAAAAGGAGCTCCAACTAAGTATTGAGTGTTGTATATGCTCATACTTTTCAGTTGGCCAACATTTCTAAAAATCCTTTTTTGTATTGGTCTTAATATTCTAATTTTCAGAGATACTGAATTTGGGATTTTCATTAGTGGTCAGTTTTAATCATCACAATTAAATGAAAAACATTTGAGTCAGTCTGTGTGTAATGGATGAATAAATATAATATCCAAGTTTCACTTTTTGAATGGAATTACTGAAATAAATCATTACAATCAGTACAACATTCAAAGAGATGAGTGCATCAATAAAGCATGTAGTACAGACATCATAAAGAGTCAGACTCAAACTCAAAACCCTACTGTCAAGAAAAGCACCAGTTAATTCATCTAAACAAACCAATCATGAACTACTCATTTACAGCATCATTACCATTTATAATAATGCACAACAAGCATGGGCTGAGTCCCTGTAAAACCTCACTCAAAACTAGAGCATCAACAGAAAATGTATGTATCATTGAAATAGTAATTTCGTCATTGGTTAGATGGCTAAATAACTCCAATCCTAATTTAACAGACGTCTAATTCTCTAAACTAGCGAAGTTCTCACATATCTAACACATACTTACATTTCGCACAAAGATCTGACAACCTGCTTTGGACCCAGAGCCTCTGTCAGACATGCCTCCACCCATGTGTCCTGGGCCCCCACCTCCAAAGCCACCAAAGCCACGGTTCATGTCCATTCCTGACATACCCATACGGTCATAGCTGGAGCCCATCCGGTCCATTGACATATTGCCCATTCCGCCACCTGCAATTAAGACACACTTGTAAAATGAGAGAGAAACTTAAACAATGTACTGTATATTTTAACAGGGCAGTATATGTATATCTGATCACAGATTAATACAAATGAGACATTAAGACAACATCTGCATATTGAAACTGCCATACAAAAAATATTACAATACCTTTCACATCTTAAGACAGAGCTTTATATTCATTTAGTCCAATGACATGTCACTATAGTGTGCAACTGCAACATCAAGTGCAAAGTAGTGGGTCCTGAAGGCATGGACTGTGTGGACATTTTCATCCCAATTGGTCACATTATATAATATGACAAAATAGAGATTGGACAACGGCTGGGCAATAAAATAACAATTATCCCGATATAACTTTCCTGAATAACAATATAAAACACATGTTCAATAAATGACTGATTTAATTCATTTGAATCACAAATGAATTAGCATTTACCTCATCATAATTGTTTTAAATGTTCTACCTCAGATTTGTTTAGTGATCCACTGTTTGGCATTAAGTGTTTGTCATGTTCTGCCCGTAAACCCCAATTAACCATCTGTTTTATTTAACTTTCACTCTGAGCAAAAATCTGCCTTTAAATTTGGAAGAAATAATGATTTGACATTTATCGTGATGGTTATCGATATTGACTGATATTAATGTTTTTATTGTGATAATATTTATTGCCTAGCCCTAGCTTGCACCATTAAGTATTTCAAGAATGAAACATGGAGATGGCACTTTTGCTAAAAAGAAAGGTGTATGGAGGCAATTACACAGGACTGACGAGCAGCAGTAACTCGATGTACCATACAGTATAAAAGCAGCTGTTGACAACAGATACCCCAAGATTCACTCGTTTATAGATCAGTGCCGCCTGCTTTACCTACGTCCCCTACTTTAACCACAATTTAAATATTTCTAATTTTTCATAGGTCTACAGCATTTTTTTCATAACATTGCATGGCAGAAAGTCTTTCAGTTGCAACTGTGGCCACATCATATATCTCAATGTTGTCACTGTAGATAACTATTGATCCTACTAGAATATGCATCACACCTGTGGTATGGAACTTCACGTTGTGTTTGAGGACAACACATGAGTAGAGCCAACACTTATACTGGGGCTCAGCAGCACACTTGTAAGAGCTCATCACTTCAACAAACTCTCAAAAGTGCAACAATATCACCAGATGCAAGGCGCAAGCTCACTCCTGGGGTAACTACTGGGCCTTCTTCTTCATCCTTCGACTATTCAACAAGGCATGACAATTAATGACTTTCTACACCGTGGTACACTAAAACTCATTCCTCCCTTTACATGACTGGCTGTATAAACTGTCAAAAGACTATAAAACAGGTGAGAACTTTCAAATGTCAAAAGTAATAAAGAAGCTTGTGGCTGACATAACAGATTTAGAACAGAATAGATACAGATGGAGATGGACTATTTCATGTACCTAATCCAGTGCCCAAGTGCCCCATGCCACCACTGCCCATACCTCCTCCAAAACCTCCACCTAAAAGTTGAGAATGCACATTGGTTAATACAACAATGTCACAACAGTAAACAGAAACAGTCAGCCTGTAAGCATAGCAGTCCACATGACAAAAAGCAATCCCTTAGACCCATCATAACTCAAAATCAAACTGCACAGAAGAACTTGCATAACTTCCACTGTGTCTGGTGTTTAAGTATGACAAAATTCAAGGCTGAAGTCAGAGCATCACTTACCCATTCCTCCATATGAATCCCCAAATCCTCGATTCATAGGCATGTCACTGTGGCCAAAGTCCCGATCCATTCCGCCCATTCCTGACCGGTACATATCTCAACACAGGAAACAAAATGTAACCTTAGACTTAAGGTGTCTATAAAACAAAAGGTGCATCTCAATGTTTACAGAATAACATCCTTGAACTGAACCTCATCTTTACCTGGTAGGAGTGAATTTGCTCACATACCTCCCATCCTGCCAACTGGTGCCATGTCTCTCCCTCCAAAGCCGCCCATGTTGCCCATGCTATCCATGCCCCCGAAGCCACCGCCACCACTCATACCTGTCAAAAGCAACACCAAGTTTGAGCATCACCCTCTCCTATCCTCCACAAAAGTTGACAATGGTCTTTCACGTGGAAAACTCATAGGTAAACAAAACAACATACCTCCTCCAAGTCTGTTCATTCCCCCACAACCTGGAACATCCATACCTATGGCAGAAGATGTCGTCATCAAGGCCATGCCAAAGAGCATACTGTATCTTTTTACATTTTACATCACATTCACCTAATAGTGTGAAAGTCCTGTATTTCTGCTGGTAGATTATGGTAATGTATGGTCACCACATTGAGACTGCTGTAAAGTCAAAAGATGAGCCATGAAAGACTTGGTGGTTGAGTAGTTTACACATTAACTGTGTATGCTGATTTGCCAGGATGATGTTCAAAGCTGCTGATTAATGCTGCCGTGTGGTGCAAATCTTGTGACCAGCTAGAGAAGATGTATCTGGTTCTCTCAGATATGCATTTGCCTATAGATCCAAACTGGTTTGCAACACAGTATGTAACTGACCTCCAGGCCCCATAGAACCCATCCCTCCTCCACCGCTCAGACGGTTGGCATTTATAGGCTGCCCTCCTGGCCCCAGGCCCATGCCAATACCACCTAGACCCCCTACAAACAAAAGAGAAAACAAAAGAGAAATGTTTGAGTTATGCAATTTACTAGCACCAATAGCAAAGTTGATTACATACAATATGAGAATTAATACAAAGCTAAATCAATAATGCTACTGACATTTAATGTAACTGACATTCATTGAGAAGTGTTTGCACTTAACGCAAGTAATTTAGTAAAAAGGAAATGTGCCAAGCCACATCTTTACATGATCCTTAACTGCATCTGCAATGCACCAACTCTCAAGAATGGAAGATATACTGCTCAGAGCATACTTAACATCAAAAGGTACCCAGATTTTGCTGTTGGGTAGAGCAGATATTATTTATTTATCCATGTGAAATGTTGTTCAATTTGTGGAACAATTCCACATCCCATTTTGGTGAGTCTTTAGTTTCAGTGCAGACATCAGAGCTCTACATTTCATAAATAAACAAGCATACCATGACATGCTACTACTCAAATTGGCTATTGTAATACAAATACTTTCCTAGATGACAACTACTACTTCTAAGTCATTAATGTTTTCCGATATCAAAAAAGAAACTTTGTTTGTAACCAGAGTAAAACAAGCACACATATTTGAATTTGACCATGAAACAATACAAAATGCAGATTTTCCATCTATAAACACTGCTGTAATTACTGTATGAGAGTTCGTCATATACGTTTTTAAATATTTAACTGCTTTTATGTTGCCTTTGTGTGTGAAGCATCACTGAAAACATCAACAGGCCAACAACTATCCTACAGTTACGAAAAAACACACAAGCCACGTAGTATTTCTTTTCATTAGCACACTGCCTCAACATTATTTTTGGTCACTGTAAATGATAAAATATGCTAATTCTATTAACGTGTCTCTTAAACTGACAATGTTAGTAATATACACAATTCACTGAGCTTCTTACTATGGATATGAGTTTGACATAAACAAATGACAGAGGATAAACGTGTACTCACGTGGTAACTGAGGTGTTTTTTCTACTTGACGGAAGTCTTCAGGAGGAAGAGATTTCTCATCCTGTAACACACAACAAAAGTAAACATGTAATTTTTATAGTTATATTTAGAACTTAAGTTATAAAATAACTTAAAATAACATACCATTTTAACGTGCATCTGTCTGTCAAAGAGCATCTGTCCATTGAACATGGCTGAGTATAGAGTCAAGGGAATGGTCACGGTACAACTGTAATGCATTTAGGGCTGGCCCAAATGTCATTTTTTGAGCTTCAACACTTCGATAGTAATTAAGAGCGAATAATCGAAGCTTCGCCCCTCAGCGGTCCCGTTGTGGTGATTGTTTAAACATGTGTTTTGGTTTTTTCATGAGTTACAACTATGTATTTAAAGGATAGAAGCAGAACAGCAGAAGAAGGATAAATGCCCACTAAGTTCTGCTGAGCGAGGGGTGATCGGATGGGGAAGTGATAGCAGCGGCATGGGTGCGCAAGTCTGTCTGTGCGTGTGTGAGAGAAAGAAAAAATAAAAAAAGCGCTCCGTTTCTTTATTCTCATAGCTAGGCTAACTAAGTGATTATTACCAAATCTTTGTTTTTAAATTTGTTATAGCCGCTAGCAGACCCAACTGCAGCACTAAGAAAGGGAGAAATTTTTCTTGCGGGGTTAAAAGGATCGTAGGCCTATATTGAGCAGGTGAAGAGCAGGCAGAGTGAAAATCAATGCGTGCCAAACAGGGTCGGTGGCCTGCTGTACAGAGCAGGGGGAACCGTAGCAGAGAGTGACCCAAGCAGGTCCAGAGCAGAATCCGGGAATAGTTTAGCCGGGTGGGGGTCCAGGCAGAGAGCGCACGGGAAGAGCGGTGTTTCCGGTATAGGAACTAAATCTAACACGTTATGTAAAATTCACTTTTAACTTTAATTATAGCGAAAATAACAAAATGCTCTTCTTCTACAATCGGCCTAATATAATTAGGCTTATTTAAATGCGTTCATTGTGTTGTTGTTTGTTTCCAGCCTACAGTTTGATACTGATTCATTTTAAAATGTAGGAAATTTGGATGTTTTGATCTGTAATGAAATTAAGCAATTGTAAAATCAATAAACACCATAACTGCCATGCTACTGCTGTCATCACTCAGTTTAAAGTTCTCCCACACAGCTGAGGGCTTCATTTCATTTTCCCTTTGATGTGAACTGGAGTGTTACGTTCACTGCTGTCGTCAGGCTCAATAATCAAATCTCATAATTGAAAATCGAATGTGTACCCAATGGTTGAATATTCAAATATTCGGGTCCAGTCCTAAATGCATTTAGGGCCCAATGATTTTTACAATGCAGAAAAACATGGACAGAATAGCAGAATTTGATAATAAAAATGGAATCAACTGTAAAACCAAGAATATTGTGGAATCTGCCATAATGTGGATGCAATTTAAAAAAAAAAATCTGGGCTTTCCCTAGCATTGTAAGTGTTTTTTTCCCTTGACAGCACTTAAGCTAAACAAACAGAAAAACTATACTGCTATGATTTGGTGTCATTTACGGGCACTGCTTCTGTGTGTGTGTGCGTGCACACACGCACATACACACACAGTGTGATATAATCAGCACACTTGTAAGAGCTCATCACTTCAACAAACTCTCAAAAGTGCAACAATATCACCAGATGCAAGGCGCAAGCTCACTCCTGGCTGTATGGTCAAACATTCACTGAGAAATAATTAATAAGCTTTCAAGCTTTACCGACAAAGAGGAGCATTGCCCACTTTTTACCATGCATTGGAGCAGTATATGAAAGTTGTCTTGCAGAAGACACAAGGGCAGTAATCATCTATGGTAATAAATAACCTTTTTAATAGGGGACAATTCAGAGTACATGTATGGCAAGAATGCATTGATTGTGAATTGTCCCCATAAATAATTGCACAACCATTTGAATGTTGCCATATGCATATTTGCATGATACATCAAATAGATATTGATTACATTTTTTATATTTTCTTAATTGTAATTTTATTCATCTAACACATGATTACACACTTTCTGATAACTAAATTAGCTTAAATTGTAATTCAGAAAAATTAAAACAGAAAAAAGGTGTATGAATTTCATATGGCCCTAAGCATTACTTTGAGTTCTTTTTCTATTAAAGTGTTCAATTCTGAAGGATACAGATGGCCTGCACAGCCTCCAGTGACTGCTCAAAAGTCACTGTTCCCATCCCACGACTCTTTCCATCTTTATCCTCCTTTACATCTGCTCGTTTTACCACACCTGCCATGCCAAACACCTCCTTCAACTTCTTCCAGCCAACCTTGAAGTCCAGCTGTTCAACAGAAAAGAAATCACTATTTTTAAATCGACACGAATAATCATCACAACCTAAATTTAGAAATTGTTTGTTACTATGTCCTCACATTGGCCACAAACACTGTGTTGCCAAGTCGTCCAGCCTGCAGTGCATGGATGACATCCGGTGGGATGTTGGGATTGTTGGCAATAGAGAGTGGGATGTTTATCCCACCCGGCCCCATGTCCTGCCCACGACCTCCTTGTTGACCTCCTCCCATGCGCTGGAGCACACGCCGAGCATGTTCCCCATCAGGGTCCTTAAATATAAAATACAATACAATTTACCTCTGAATTGCCAGATCAAGATAATCATGAACAATCAGTCAGTTTAAAGTGTACAACTGCAATAAACAACTCTATAATAAAGTTCCACACTTTGTCAAGTTTTCTAGTGGTATTTCAGTTCCCCTAGAAGATTTACAGTGTAATAATTGCTACAATTATTTGTGACCACTTACAAATCTTTCAAACCTCGTATGGATAAAATCAATAGAAAGGCCACAAGCAATGTCACAAAAATGCATCACTTCAATGTTAATGAGAAGACCTAAATGTATAACCATCTGTCACTGGGTAGTATTTTAGTTTGGAGTAGCATCATGACAAATGTTTGTGCTAGGATTATTTACTTTTTGAAATTTGGACCAATAAGAGTAAGACAGTAACACTGGAAAAACAACACTTTATATCTGCTGCTACTGTGCAAACATGTATTTTATTTATTTTCTGAAACCAAAACAGGTATTTTGTTAGTAAGTTGATCTCACCTCCTTGATGTTGAGTGGCCTTCCACTTAGGTCATGCTTATTCATAGTTTCTATTGCCTTCTTCACAAACTCCTCATCTTTGAACTCCACCACACTGTTGAATTAGGGAAAGAGGAATCAGGGAGTCCATGCAAGTGTGAGATAAAAGAAAGTTCTATGTTCCATGTATGAAAGTAAGATAGTTTCTTACCCACAACCCTAGCCAGGGGGCAACATAGGAGTCCAGGTAGCACACATACAGGTAGCACACATATCCAAGGTCGAGGGAGTGAACAAAACACAGTTAAAAATCAAGACAAAGCACTGGGACATTTTAAATCTAATGCTTCATGTATCAACATGCTTCTAACATTTCCTATAGTGCATGTTGGCCATATTTTGCCCACTGGCTTGAGCCAGCAGGGGTGTGGTTGTGTTTAAGTCTACTGCAAACAAGATTAAAAGTTTAATTAGAGCATATTCTTTATAATTACCTGAAGCAATGTTGACAATTAATTTTTTTAAATAATAAGTTAACAATTATAATTTAAGGTGTATAAACATCGTTTATACGTTTGGTAAAAACATGAATAGCATTAACAGATACCATGCATTGTAATTTTAATGTAATATTTTTAATGTTTTGAACTGGACACAAATACCAAGGTAGAAAATGCATTAAACAAATTTAATTAGTACATTGTTTAGGATTAACCAGTTTTACCACTGCAATAAAGAAAAATAGTGGTCCATATAATATAAAAACATAACAATAAAAACACTACAAGATCTTTCGAGACTGGTTTGTTCCTTTGAAGAGAGCTGTGCCATGTAACAGAATTGTAAAATAAGATTTTGAGACATGGAGGGTCAATCAATAAGACAAATCCTACAACCCACACTTCCCTTTGGAAAATGGCCAAACAAACAAACTTTTTCACCAATTGAAATGACAACAACAAAAGCAAAAGTGTACTCTTAGATGAGTTCATTAAGCTACTTTTCCAAAATCAACAGGACATCTCCCTTTCAAATGAATATCAATCATTGGCCATCTATCAGGCTCTAAACACAACCTACAATATCTCCAGTTCGGTAACTTAGTAAGACCCAAAGGATCAGAACCTAAAAGAGCACTTTGTTAATGAGAGCCTGCTGAGGGCATTTAAAACCTCGTGCAGCAAGTTGGCCACATCACTTACCCTTGACTTTCCTTCTGCATCCTTAAAGAGCTCCACGTATGTAACCTCACCAACTACATGAGACATACAAAGGAAAAATACCAAAAGAACAAAGGAATTTAAGTCACCAAGTCTTCAAGTCGCCGTTGGCCTTGGCAATGCCGCTACAGATGGAAATGTCCCATTAATGATCAACAGTCAGCCCAGACCAACATCCCACCAGACAACACCATGCCTTTCTGGGCAGTGACTGAGACACCCAAAGGCCAAGGCCAGAGAGAAACACAGCTACATTAAACCTGGGAAATTCAAAAGACTTCAACATGATCAGTTCATCAGATTCCATTCATGGCAGTTGAAAGGTTTAATCTGTCCTTGGACCTTTCAAAAGGCTTCTTGAGATCCCCATAATTCAGAAAGTAAAATATTACAATATTTTATTCATATGATTCACCTTGCAACAGATGCAACAAAATCATTCAACAATCTGCTACTGGTTTGAGGTTACATTTTGGAGCTGACAATGCCATAAAACAAGTGACAAGTTCATCTTCCTTTTCTCACAGACATATCAGCCCAAACTAAATTGGTGTCCAGCCAAAGAAATTTATTAAAACTCCAATAACCTAATTTCACACTATGTTGGTTCCCCACTATCTGTACATCCAGAGAAATCTACAAACTAATTTACTACTGCTAGAAGCAGGATGCTCCATCTGGTAACAAAGGAAAAAGGGTCAAGAACTTCTAATAAGCTGAAAAGAGGAGAGACAATCCCCATCACTGGAGACATTACCTTTCTCACGCATTAGATCTTTAATTGCCTGCCACTTCATATCATAAGGGATATTGCTGATGAAAACCCGGTTCCTATGAGCACCCTTCTTTTCTCCACCGTGTTTGTCTTTGTAGGGATGGTAGCGGTTTCCTCTTCTGCTCCCGGAGGACTTCTCTTTAGCATCATGCTTTTCTTTGGGGGGCTTATTTTCTTCAGCATCCCTACAAAACGCACAAAGCTGCAGGTCAGAGAACAGCCAAACTACATTTGGTTATCACACAGTGTAGTATGTATATTAAAAGACGTGTCAATACATTTGTGAGTAATAGTAAGGTCCTGTCATGTGTTGTGCATTTCGGTGGTAATGTGCTTTTCTTTACATTCGAATAACACTTTCTTACATACAGAATGAATGATACAGCTCTGTTAATATTAGATTAATGCATAACTTGAGGAAAAATTGTCAAAAAGATTATTAGGTAATATTAAAAAACTATATCTATACAGAACTCTGTAGATAAATGCTAGGAGACCTTTGGATGTATGACTCAATTGTCCAAATTTGACATAATATAATGCTTACGAGTTTTTAAATGTTGTTGTCTTTATTAATAAATGGATGCTGTACAAATAACCACCTGGTCAGAGGCAAAGACAATACTACTAGCTATAGCTAGTTACGTTAATTAATTAACCCTAATTTACAGTGTAGCATCGGAACCATTTGCAGCTCACGTTATTGTTGTTAAAGATTAGCTAACAGGGTTGCTAACGCTAGCTAGTTATGTCGTCTGCAATCAGCCTTATCCAACGAACTAGTTTAAAGTTTAAGCTGGGTTTACTGTGCAGATTTAACAAGAGTTAAATTTCACTATTAATTATGTTTGTGTTAGCTAACAAAAATAGAAACACAACCGAGATTAGCAAACAGTAACGTTAACGTTAACTTAACGTTGAAGGTTGAGCCATTACATTGACTAACGTTAAATTAATGTTATTGCAAAAGCGCACAATTTTGAGAGATGAGTTAGAAAATATATAGCATACGTTTGGTGTTGGGTCAGCTACAAACC
Source organism: Micropterus dolomieu (assembly GCF_021292245.1). Lineage (NCBI taxonomy): Eukaryota > Metazoa > Chordata > Actinopteri > Centrarchiformes > Centrarchidae > Micropterus > Micropterus dolomieu. The sequence goes on along the minus strand of NC_060169.1, from coordinate 10,391,731 downwards.
TATCACACAGGTACTTAACGGTTTCAGTGTTTGACAACAGAGGTTAGATGCTAACAATAGCTAGCATCACATGACTCCATTTTAGCTAAGGTAGCTAAAGGCTGCAAGGACGGGACAGACAATACATCATTTTTACTCACGTCTTCACGCCATTGGGTGTTTCTTCCGATGTCTCCTCAGGTTCGGACATGATGGATGCTGTGCATTCCTCTTGCTTTGACTCCTCATCGAGAGTTTCAACATCTGCCATGTTGAGGTTTTTCTAGCCCCATACAACGCAAGACGCCTTTGTCGCTACGCAGTTCAAAATGTGTAGTGGAGATTTGTGTCTCTAACGCGAGATTTGGCAGATGTTGCTAGGCAGCCAGGGTGAATTGAATAGTAGAATAAGAAGGGTTACTGGACAATAAGCACTAATAAAATGGGATTATGAAAAGATTGTGCAATGATTGCTCTAAGGTTAGTATGTTAGACACAGGGGTCAGCAAGTGAGTAACTGAATAAGTGGTACTTAACAGAAAGTGACACCTTCTAATGGATGCATGTGTGTGTTTCTGAACAGTACAGAAACTAAGTGCAACCCACTAAGGCAAGGATCCATGCACAAGACAAGGCCTGACAATTTGAAGTGTCTAATAGAACCAGTAAGTCCCTGAATTATGTGCAAATATTTTTATGCTAATGATGTAGTGCAGAATGAGCCAAGCCAATTCATAATTCCTGACACTATTGATTGATGCACTTTATTCTACCAGAGGAATAATTTCATTTTCCCTATACAATATGCTTTAAAATTTGTATAAAATACACTTCTAAGTAATATTTTTCAGTATCACACAAGGTTGATTCTACTGCTTTAGAAAATGTTGTCCAACTCCTAATTGTTAAATGTTTTTTGAGATATGCAGATGACAACTTTTTGAACTTAAGAATGGTGTCAAGCCATAGTTTTATGCTCTACATGAAGTATCATTTAGACATATTTTTACATCTAATCAGTGATTCAAAGCAAGACTCGTTAGAAAGCAAGCAAATGAGCTGTTTTTGTTTTAGTGCTGAGGGTACACTGGTGATAATAGGAGGAAAGACTGTCTCTGAAGAATGCCCTTATGACTTTACCTCCAAAATCAAACAGCGTGTTTCAAAATTGTGGGGGGGGGTTCATTTGAATCTTTTAAATATATTTAAAGGAAGTCACTAACAGCAAGCCTTTTTAAGCCACTTTTAGGGATACTGTCCCATTTACAACCAATTCACACTACATGTGCAGTAGGCTGCATCTACAGGTTAGCTTCTCTGACCCAGATGTCTGCTGTGTTATGTCAAAGTGTCCAATTTCCTATACTGATATTTTGATTCAGCTGCTTGGGTTTCTGCATGTAGTATATATTGTCACGAACCCCCGGTCGTGACCCTGACCTTCCTGTTGGATTGCATGTGTGTGATTGTAGTTGATTGAGTTCTTTTCCCCTTGGGGCGTTTATGGTTTTCGTCTGTTGCTCTGTGTTCTGCTTCCTCCCTCATGCTCTGAGGCTGCTGGTGGGCGTGGTTGCCTGAGCTCCAGTTTACGCACCTGAGACTCATCCAGTTAATCAGCACACCAGTGCCTCAGCCTACAATCAACTCACCTTAAAAGACCAGCCCAACCTTCCAGTCCCCGCTGGATTGTTGTACCTCATAGTACGAACACGCCAGCCTGTTGCCCATCCTGAACTATCAGCATCTTGTCTGAACCCTTGCATTAGTATTAACTTGTTTTTCTGTCTCGACCACACAAAATCCCAGTCATATTAATACTCACATTCCTCGAGGCACAGGCCGAGGAGGTGGAGTTGCAGCTATCTTCGACTCTAGCCTATTAATCAGCTCTAAACCTAAACCAAACTATAACTCATTTGAAAGTCTTGTTCTTAGTCTTTCGCACCCAAGTTGGAAATCACTGCAACCAATTCTTTTTGTTATAGTGTACCGAGCACCTGGCCCGTATTCTGAATTCTTATCTGAATTTGCAGAGTTTTTGTCAACTTTAGTCCTTAAAACGGACAAAGTTATTATTGTAGGGGATTTTAATATTCATGTGGATGTTGAGAATGACAGCTTCAGTACTGCGTTTATCTCTTTGTTAGATTCCATCGGCTTCTCTCAGAGTGTTCATGAACCGACTCACTGTTTTAACCACACCCTTGACCTTGTTTTGGTGTATGGTATTGAAA
>NC_060169.1:10336742-10389418 GCF_021292245.1 Micropterus dolomieu | reverse complement strand
ACTATTGTTGCTAGTCTTATTGTTATTATTGTTATTATAATCATTAACATTACGATGGTTACCATTAACACTATTATAAATATCTGTACCATTTTTCATTTAGTTTATAGCAACATTACCTTCGCTGTCTGTACCTCTGTGTGTATATTGTGTAGGCTGCCTCCCTCCCTCTCTCTCTCTCTCTCTCTCTTTCTCTCTCTCTCTCTCTTTCACTCTCTCTCTCTCTTTCACTCTCTTTCTCTCTCTCTTTCTCTCTCTCTCTCTCTCTCACCCCAACCGGTCGAGGCAGATGGCCGCCCACCCTGAGCCATGGTTCTGCTCGAGGTTTCTGCCTCTTAAAAGGAAGTTTTTCCTTGCCTCTGTCGCCTAGTGCTTGCTCTTGGTGGGAACTGTTGGGCTTCTGTAAATATCATCACAGAGTACGGTCTAGACCTGCTCTTTTATGAAAAGCGCTGTGAGATAACTGTTGTTGTGATTTGGCGCTATATAAATAAAATTGAATTGAATTGAATTGAATTGAGAATACCTGCCCATGCCTGACTCAGATTCCCTCCTGTGCCATGGAAACCCCTGAGCTCTGGAACCAGGACCACATGCCCCTTGGAACAACCACCCATCCCCAAGCCACACCTGTCTCTCCCTTGTGTTCAATAAAACCTCTCACTGCTCATACTCTGGTCTGCGTCTGAGTTTCTGGCCCCAGTCCTGACATATATAGCCACAAACTCAGCAATTGGTACAACCTCATGCCTAAAAATAAATACATTTTCACTTTATTCAGGAACAGATACCTCTGCTAAGTCAGGTACGGTTAATGACAAATTGCAACAACTTTTTATTACAACTGTGGATTAGGCTGACCTGTAAGATATCAGGGAAGTTAACCTTTAACATACAGCACAGTACACATCTTACTCTGTAAATGAAAAATCTGGTCGGTAAAATGATAATACATTTCCTTGATGGGAAGTCCATGGCTAGTTTATAGTAATTTATGGTGTGACTAGCACAATATAAACCTGGCACTAACTTGCATATGTCTAATTGTTATCACTAGCTCACTGAAGTACTCAAGTAAATCTCTCTATACTGAGATGTGCACAATCACATTAGCAGTATGTTTTTAAAACATTGTAGATTATTATATCTTCTAAAAACTCAGACCAACCTTTTTAAATGAAAATCTAATTGACATCTGACCATGTCAATTTAATTAATTTGTGGGCCCCGGGAAAATTAGTAATTGCTGCACTCAGGCTAATGGGAAGGCCTAATAAAGTATTTAAAATCTGTATCTGCCTTTGTACTTTTTTTGTACAGATTGTTTTATCTCACAAGGGTGTAGTATAGAGTTAATTAACATTAAAATGAATACCGTGATAGCAGTTCATAGAATCATTTTATAGTTCTCAATATCAGTTTTGCTCCTGACCTGTTGCCTGGCTGAGATAACAATCTTTATCCTTATGTCCTACTGGGTAGTATTCTAATGTACTTCATGTAACATGTTTACAATTTCTCTGCTTTTCCAATTCCAGAGCCAAAAGAGTCCAAAACACATCAGCACACCTTGACACACAGGTAAAAGCACATTTGCATGTTGTGAATGACTAGTTATTTTCTGATGATCAGCTGCCACTGGAGTGGTAGCCTTTGCCATCAGTGTATGAATGTGTATGAATGGGGTGAATGTGACGTGTAGACGTGTGTAATGTGCATTTGCACTGTCTGTAACTTGACCTCATCACTGATGACTATGCACTATTGCGCTGTGACCCAGTAGTTTTCCATTTTGACCTTGTCTTTTAAAGTGACATGTGGGCAAAGAAGCAATGTCTAACGATTTTATTGTGTTTAGGTTATCTCGGGGAATTTTTCTGCTGTTTAAAACCGAAAAAGAAAAATGGAGCTCTCTATACCACTTTTAAGCCATGAATTATTGTACGTCGAACACCAGTGATGACCATCTCCCTCATGGCATGCCTTATCCTCAGATCCGAGTCACTGCACCACTGTGACAGAAACTACATTGCTGATATGAATTTGCACTGCATAACAGCAAAAATAGATAGCCAGATGCTTCACTGCTGCATTTGGTTACAGTGATCAATCAGATGACCTGCTGTTTGTTTGCTTTTACAATGCTGCTTTTTATTCACTACAGTAAAATATATTTAAATACCAGTCTCTTCTTCTTTACCATGTCCAAGGCGCTTGCATAAGCCTTAAAGCAGATGGGCTAATTCAATTTGACCACAACAAACTGCACCAATTAAAAATACATCATCAACCCAGGCTTGGAGCATAATGCTGTGCTGTACAAAAATACCTTTGCAGCAGCATTTACTGGCCAGGAGCAGTGAGAGGCAGTATTTCTCCTGCTGGCTAAGCCATGATATTCCTGTCACATTTTGGTGGAGTCATTTTTAGAAAAGCCAAATAAGCCAGGGAGGGCAGAATGAAGAGAGAAGAAAAAGAAGCTGCGGATTGCTTGTTTATGCTGCTGCATCCGTCCTGGTGTTGCTGAGGAGGGGATTGTTGTGAGTGACTGAGACAGCAGAGCAGCTGAGTGAGACTAACAAGTGGTTGCCATGCAGCAGGAGCAAGCGTGCGTGCTTCTGGAGGGAGAGATAGAGAAACAGAATGATAATGAGTAGGAGGCAGCAAGTAAGGGAGCATGAGGAGAGGATCTGTATCTCTGCAAAGAGACACATATCATAGCTTGATCCAGCCTCTCCCTCGCTTCTCTGTTCCTCTCTTTATCTCTCGCTATATGTTTAGATGAGAGAGATTAGCCTAGCACATCCAGTATGACAGCAATGGATGGATTAATGGATATGTGTCTGAGGGCTCCAAGAAAGAGGAGTTGTTCACAAGAAACAGCAGCAACAGGTCTGTAAGGATGGAACGATAATGACGGTGAGATGCCTGCTTTTTCTTTCTTAGACATCCTCACTGGAGAATTTGTCAATGCAGTCTCTCTCTTTCACCCTGCCTCACTCCCTCCCTCTCTCCTCTCTGTCTCTCACTCCATGCGTATTTGTGCAGTGTCCTCCTCATCATTCTACTTCCTTCTCCCTATGTCTGTCTTTACCAATTCTCCCTGTTCATTCCTCTATCCGTGTCTGTATGTGCCCTCCCTCTCTCATCTAACCCCCCCCCCCACTCCCCACAACCCCTCCTCCTTTCACTGGAGCCACCTGCTGCTTGTGTTCATATGAAAGATTTGGTAGGAAAAGAATGACAGAAGCAGACTTGTACTTGTGTGACCACACCAATTTTGTGATTATGTTTGGTCAATCACCGTCGCTTTCTTGTCTAATGGAATTACACTGGCAGGCATCTGCTTGCACGCAACAGGTAGAGAGAGCCCTTTTTCTAAAGCTAACATAGATAACGTCACATCTTTATGAGATGTGAGGCTTTCATTGATACCATACCGCTTTGCCTATGTTTAACAGCTGGCTGTGCACTGCGACATACTGTAATTCTAACCCGACTTAAAGAAAGGTAGCCATGACATTGGCTCGTATTCCTGAACCCATTTCCCTGTGGTCTCCCTCACTCTTCTGTTCGTGTTTGCCTTTTGTAATTTTCTGCAAAATTCCCAGAGGGACAGAGTGAGAGAGAGAGATCGAAGTCTCTGGACATCTGTTTGATACTACATTCAAAAGAGGCTATTTATAGATAACCCTTCCTTATTTAATGGTCTGTATTTTCTTTTTCCCATGTCTGCACCCTTGTTTCTCACAGCGTATGCAGTGTATGCATTAAGTGTGGTGATACTTAAATCAGTTGATTAAATGGATCACAAGAGATTAGATTGCACTAATCTAAAGCCATCATTTAATCTCTATCCAGGTAACATGCAGGCTTCTAAACGCCTGACCCCATCAGAGGAGAGATGAGACACCTAGATGTTGGTTTACCATGTTTAGCGTCCACTACAACCACTCCCTTGCTGCCATGAGCGGAAACGACATGATGGCGCACTCTCTGACTCTGGAGCAGAAGACAGCATTTGCCTTTGTGGGGATGCTACTGGTGTTCCTAGGGCTGCTGATAGTAAGGTGTTTCAGGATCCTGCTGGACCCCTACAGCAGTATGCCTTCATCCAACTGGGCTGATGGCATCGAGGGGCTGGAGAAAGGGACATTTGAGTACGCCCTTACTTAACACAGGGACACACATATTCACAGATGTCTTCACAAACCGAAACCTCTATAGACAAACATATGCATACACACGGGCATGAATACACTTGCACACATGCAAACACACACAGGCCACAGCCCTGCACAACCATTGCACCTGACACTGACATAACATTAAGACATCGCTCTGTGATGGACCGAACTAAGGGATTGTTGCTGTGTATGTTGTTCACTGTGTGTGCGCTGTTAGTTCAGAGCCAGTGTAGAGTCTCTCTACTGTATGTGACTACATGTCTGTTGTTTTGTGTGTGTCTGAGCGAGTGTGAAACGGATGCTGTATCATATTCTGCCCTTCTGCCAGGGGGGGTGCATTTCAGCTCATCGATTTATACGTAAATGGCTGAAGCTCCCTTTAACCCATACAAGTTGAATATCTGTAGATGATACAAGGTGTTAAGATGTGGATGCACGCAGGACAGGGTGGGGAATTTGGATGCAGTGAGATGATTCAGATGTAGTGTGAAGACTCAGGGACATGAATCCTTATGTGAACTTAGAATGGGAAACAGAGTGGTTGCACCAATGCACAGCAGAGCTGTTCTGCACAAGAATGCATATGGTTGGATACAGGGTATTATGTCAAACTAGTGCTTTGTGGACTAATTAAATCCAGTCTGTTGGCGATCCAAAGGAATGCTGTTGCTGCTGTTACTGCTGTGTGTACAGATTGGTCCTTTCTTTGGCGTTTTGTTTTTTGAAATCATGCAATGAAAGGCAACTGAACAAACTGTGATTTACATTATGGTGTTACTGTTTCTTAATGATGCAAAAACAACTCTAAGAGTTTGTACTGCTACTGTCTTTGAGTGATACTGTATGTTGCCACAATTACATGTCTGAGTGAAAGGAAAAACTGTTTACTTTTGACAGTATGTCTGCAAAGACATATGATAATGTTGATTTATGGACCGACAATTGTCAAGCGTTCTGTGCTTACTGTTGGCTGATGTGGTCAAGCCAAAGAACATTGAAGGGAAATGAGGATTCAGCGCTCTCACTCTCTCAGCGCTGCTAGTTTTTCTAATGACAAGGATAAACTCTCACTACCTGTCTGCAGAGGAAAAGGTCACATGGAAAACAGGGGTGGGATGTCTGTCAGCACTGCACGTGGACATCTTTTTCCTCCTATCCTCAGCCATCCTCACCCTTTCTCACCCGCTCTCTTCCTTCCAGACAGCGGAAGACAGGACAGTCCTAAAGAGAGATTCTGTAATACTGCAGACTGGTCATAGTCTTGAGTGTTCCTTTGCTAATTTTAACGGTCTACGGTTTCTCCTTAGTGCTGTGAATCTGCCTTACTGTGACCTTCAATGGGTTTATGTGCCTTCATCTAGAAACATTAGAGCACCTGTTTGTGTGTGTGTGTGTGTGTGTGTGTGTGTGTGTGTGTGTGTGTGTGTGTGTGTGTGTGTGTGTGTGGCATATCATGATGACAGATAGTGCATCCCCTGACCTGTTGCTTGCTCAGTTGGTGGTAGAGATTTCTCAATGATATAGATTTGATTCAATAATGTGAAATAAATAGAATTTCTTCACTTTAAAATTGGTCAAATCTTTGCATTTTTTTGGTCTCTTATTGCAATCTGCTGAGCATATTGAATAAAATAAATAATTTGCGAGATCACTTTTACAAATTGGCACATAGTGGAAGCTAAAAATTCCTTCTGATTTTTGTCTTCTCTGCTTCGAAACTCTGGCAGTAGTGGTCCAGTATTGCTGCGGCAACAGACAGAGAGGGAGCAAAAGGGTGCATTAGAGCAATACTGAAAGAAAAGGAGGCGATCAAAAATTTTAACAATACAGTAACACTAGTGGGAGTAGATTCTCATTCTTATGATGTGTGTATATGTACGTGCATGGTCCAGAGAGAGGGGCTGATGCAGCAGCAGAAAATGATTTACATACAGTAGGCATCCATGTGGCGATATGGCAGGTCTTGATTTGCAAAGCCCACCACCCTCCTGTGGCCACTTAAAAACTCAGAGGCCAGGCCACCACGCACGCCTACCTCAACACACATCATTCATCAGGAATGCAATCATTATTTTACTATCATCTCTGTCACCTATCTGGTATCCTTATTTGGAATCTATTTTTAGTGGGGAAATAACACAGCCTTTTTCCTCTCCAGCCTACAAGCCCACTAAGTAACTATTTACTAACTATGGGGCAGGTGTGGCTTATAGCTAGAGCTGGTAGATCAGCAGTTTGATCTCCAGGTTATTCCAGTCCACAGAAGTGTCATTGGGTAATATGCTGAACCCCAAATTGCTCCCGATGGTGTGCCATCGGTGTGTGAGTGTGTGTGCATAACTAGTTATTTTCTGATGACCAGTTGGCACCTGGAGTGTTAGCCTTTGCCATCAGTGTATGAATGTGTATGAATGGGGTGAATGTGACGTGTAGTGTAAAGCGCTTTGAGTTGTCAAAGTACAGTCCATTTACCATTAAACCTTAGGAGAAAAAACTAACCCATCTAGTGACAATGATTATAAATTGATTATAAATCTATTAAAGTTCAACAAAGGTATCTGTTTTGCATTGTATTTTCATATGTCAGTTTTTTCTTTGCTTTAGCCTTATATTTGGATCATTTGGATATGGTTGCTGACACAGATATTGACCGAAGTGACAGGAATGTGTATCCCTCCTCAAATGCCTACACTGGTTGCCTTGTGTTCTGAAATGAGCTGGAGCCAACTTGAATTCTTAAGTCAAAGCCCTCATGTCAGATGAAGGCTGAGCCAAGGCTGTGTTGGATTTTAGACACAACCACGTTGAAAAGCACTAAAAGCCTGTATAGATGAATAGGTCAATGATTACCTAACAGTTATTAATGATTATAAAGCTGTTATGTTTAATGATCTACTTTTAATTGATTCAAAACCGTGCTTTACTATGAACTAATACTCTGTTCTTCGATATTTGTTTGTTTTGTGCAGGTTAATGTTTCTTTTAAATAAATATCAAATAAGAAATATTAGATTTTTTCGATTTTAACGTTCAAATGGAACACTAAACCAAGTGGGATCAAGCTTAGTTAATTAGTATTACACTTCTTCAATTTTTATTTGGATTTGGTTTCTGTAGGATTATAGCACAGAGCAGCTATTAACCCACCACCCAAGGATCCTTCTTGTTAGATCTTACCTTAACCGCTCTCATTTGTAACCTAATAAAATCACTTGATAGAATGAATCCCATACATCCATGTATGACATGTTCAATACATTTCACAAAGTAATAGATAATGTTAGATTGAAGATGATTCTTTTTGTTTCTGATGGATAGATTTAATTAGAAGGCCTATGCTGACTGGAGTATACAGTATATAGCTGAGATGAGCAATAGGGTTCACGAATACACCTTCATTTATTACACACATTTAAGATGTAGTATCAGGAATCCTGTCTGTTTCTGTATCTGCACTTTTGCTCTTAATCACTTATTTCACATTGCAGTGAAGCAAGGGTTGATAAATCCTTTTTCTGCCTCTTTTGAGTCCTTTGACATTAAGTAGAGCGCAGATTCCCTTGTCCTGTATAAATTGGAGCATGTGCACTTTCTGCCACTGACTCATCATATAGGTTCAACAGTTCTTTGAGTAGCACTGTATACTCAATTTACTCAAGTAGAGCAGACAAAAGACTATCAGCCCAGACAGTAAAAAATTAAACACCTTAATAAGTCCACACTGTGGGAGAGTCAGCAGGGTCTGCACTAAGGCAACTGCAGTGTAGCATGAGACAAGACCTGGCTCTAAACTCAAAATAAACTTTAAATCTGACAATGAACAAGCATCACTAAGCTGAGGATTAATATTATAATTATCAGTTAAAATGACATATTGCAGTCTGATTAAGACAGATAAGTGAGAGGAGAGTACTCAGCCAGTATCATTCTTGTATAAAATCATAAAGACTTTTAAAACTGTGTTCCAAATCTGATAAACACTGTGCAATTCATTGCTTCCTTTCAATCGGCACATGAAAACACATTGTGGAGTATTTTTCACAGCCTGCAATACAGCCAAGGTCAGGTTCGAGTCATTAGCCTGCCTTTCACTGTGTGCATAAATCACTGTGGTGTATCAGTAATAAGGAAGTTTACCTGTTAAGAGGTCTTTTAAAGGCACTTTAGAAGTCATGTGGCTATAGAAAAGTGCCTCCAGCATGTTCCTGTAATTCATGGTCTCATATTAACTCATCATTAAAATTATGGCCATTTTTTTCTGTGCTAGCCAACTCACCAACTTTCCCTCTTAGTTGTAGCAAAGAGAATCATTAGAGATAACATTTATTTAATCAGTTATATAACTCAGTATTTTAGTCACTGTAAGATTGATTTCCCTCTTGTTAACACACTAGTTCTATTCATTATATCCTATTGCTTTATATTATATATCACATAGCTTTATATTTTTCTGCCACAGTCATACACATCTTAATAGTGTCTGTAACCTTGAAACTTTTCCTGCTTGGTTAAATGAGCTTTCTTGTGGTGGGATCTTCAATGTTGATGTTTCCTTATGATTTATACAAAGGACCCATAGGTCTGATCCCATACGCTGCAACCACAGAACAATATGTGCTGTTGCCCCACGTAAGAATATAACATTATTAATCAATTCTCCAGAACTTAAGCAATGAGCGTCTTTATCTCTTGTTTGGCGTTTATGACTTGGTTAATCGTTAAGCAATGCCTTTGTGTCCCCTAGGATGGAGCAAGGACATATCTGACACCCCTCTTTCAGTTTTCTGAGGGTTGATCCAAAGAGTTAGCCAATAGCTGGCCACCACTGTATGACCCTGGGATGCAGGGTATAAAGGTAGGTCATCTGAGACAAATCAAGCTTATGCTCAAGAAGCTCAGAGAAGAGATCTCTATAAATCTAATCCTAGGCTAGTCTATACATCAATTAACAAGGATAACCACCCCCGTTGATGCAGTGATCCTCTCTTTTAAATTGTGTTGGATGACTTAAGACCTACAACGCTGTTATCCTTGACTGTTTAAATCTGAGAATCTCCTTCAGCATTCCTGATGGAGAGGTTCAAGTCTTACGGAGGGGTACATGTTAACTCTGCTTATGATTCCACTCTGGATGAACCTCCTGTCTATGAGGAGACCAACTTTCCTAATGGGGAACACCGGACGGTCCGGCCCTCGGTTGTCAGTGCCTTTGGTCATGACACTTTGGATCGGGTGCCCAACATCGACTTCTATCGCAATGCAGGCAGTGTGAGTGGTCATCGAGCTGTGCGACCATCCCTGCAGGAGCTCCACGATGTGTTTCAGAAAGTGAGTGCATGTATGTTTGTAAGTGAAGATGGTAAATATGAAAGAAACACATCTTCTGCACTTACGTTCTCCTCTTGTTTTTCTGTTTTCCCTGTAATACATGGGGTGCACACCTTTTCCTTTTCTGTTATGCATGTTTGTCCTTCACTTCACCTTCTGCAGAAAGTAGCTTACACCTGTTTTTCTCCCTGAGTCCCAAATTCAAGTCACTGACTCTGTAACTGCAGTCTTTGTTCTGCTCCTGAGCAACACAGTCCATTCACTCAGGTTTAAGACTCAAAGCAGAATGAAATAAGATATTTCATAGTTGTTTAATCATTCAAACATCAACACTTTCAGTCTCCACAGTTCAGTCATTAAATCTTTGTCAGACTAAAAGGGACACCGAAAGTTATTTCTGGAACACAACAGCAATCAACACACTTGACACTGTTAATAGTTTTGCTTTTTATTGGGCCATTATACTGCCTTGTGTTGCAAAAGAGATGGGAGTCATAGGTCATTTGGGTTGTATAGGTTGAACTAGATTAGCATGTCTGAACTGCCAAAAGAAGACAGTTCTTTTGGTTATCTTACCTGGCATAAAATTACAGTCATTCAAGTTTAAGCTATAGTTTGAATGTGTAAGGTCATCTGTCACCCAGTCATCGGCATCTTGATAGAAAGATCTTAAAATGTTTCACGGGGAACCAGTGATACATGTAAGAATCCCCAAATTCATCAGGGAAGACTAAATACAGCTGACTCATAGTTTGAGTCTATAATACATTTAATATGAAAATTAATGAATACAAAGTTCCATCCATCCATCCATCCATCGCCAACCGCTTATCGTGCGTACAGGGTCACGGGTCATACAAAGTTACATGGTTAAATTAGTCTAAGTTCAGTCTAGTAACATTTGAATCACTCACTAGGATAATTTGCAGTTTTCACAAACCCCATGCCACTGCAACTTACAGGCTGCCAAAATCTCTTTTAGTAAAGGGAAGTGAAATGTATCTGAGAGGTCTCAGAGTCATTTAACAGTCAGTATTCATCTTAATAGAAAGTTTAAATTAGGTTTGTCTTCAGTTTACAGGGATAGACACACAGCAGTGTATTGTCTTTATTTTTTCTTTATTGTCACCTTATCAATCTTCATCTAAATCAAACCACAGTGGTTTTCTCTCCCTCTCTAAGTGTCTCTCCTGTATTACAGGGAAGGCGGAATAAGGCCAAATACACGATGCTACATGAAAATACATGAAAGTCTGCGTATCCTCATGAGAGGACAGAAAACACTTTGTACCATAGGCCACAGCTTGTAAATGATGACACTCTTTAACATTAAGACACATTAACATTGAAAATGCTAAAAGCACAGGACTTATGTGCATTAAGACAAATATACATGTTTCCTTTCCCTTATATTTGCTTCTACAATTTCCTCATAGAATGGAGTGAGCTCTGTGCCAGACACTGTGGAGGACGATGACAAGGGGAGTGACGGTACCCCCTCTGATGATCTGGAGTCTGCAGTTCCCACTGACAGCAACAATGGAGCAGTAAAGTTTGGCTGGATAAGGGGCGTCCTGGTAAGTTATGTTGGGTCATGACGGTCTCCCTCTGCTTTATAGAAGCAGGGTCGCTCTACATAACTGGAACATCGTAAAAAGAGGCTCCATCTGTCTCAATAACACAGCAGGCCCAAGGGGCTTTCAAGACCAGAGTCTGGAAGTGGTTTGCATCTGCTCAAGAACTGGCATGCTGATCAAAAAAAGACCTCAACTGTTGTTTAGTGCTGTTTAATACTTAAAATAAAGTTTTGTAATTGAGTTACATTTTCATGTTCGAGTACACTTCCCTCGCTTTCTATCACATAATAGTATATCACAACCCACACTGAAGACTTTGAACTTAAATTGTTCTCTTCCACAGGTGAGATGCATGCTGAACATCTGGGGTGTCATGTTGTTCATCCGCCTATCCTGGATTTTTGGCCAGGCAGGCTGGGGTGAGTGAGAGAAGGATACATGTTGGTCAGATGTGACACACAGGGATAGTCCTTGAGCACATAGTTGTGTTTTGCACACGTTACATCTGTTCACTTGTTTGTAATTACTATTTTCTACCTGTGGCTACCTTCTACCCTTTATTTGTACTCTAGTTTTTTTTAGATGTATGCCTTTTAAAAGCCCACTAAATTTTTTATGTAATACAGGTCAACTTGACTTGACTTGATTGAGACAAGTCAGTCCATCCCCACTCCATCAGTGAACTCAAAGATGATTATCCAGTTATTTTCAGGTTGATAATGTTGTCTGGAGTGAACAGTAGACAGATCCTCTGTGTTACCAGAGGTTCAAGACCTTAATAGTGTGCTATCTTGGCCAGGTCTCCCTCGAAAAAGAGAATTGAATCTCAAGGGATTTCCTGAATAAATAAATAAAGGAACTAGAGACAATTATATAGGATTATATATCCCTCCCCTCATTAGCAGGGAGTGATTGAATTGGGGCAGATTCAACTGAAGTAGCCCATAATTATCTAAATTTGCAGAAGGTCTTTTCTGAAAGCCAAACCTCTATGAGCAGTGTGTGAGCAATAGGCAGAGAGAAAGGAGAAATTGTATGAATGGCTTCATGAGTGTGTTCATTGCTTAGGAACCTATCGATCTGCAGCAGCTTTTGTTGAGGCAGCGTAACTTAATAGTTTTAAACAAGCCGCAGGCAGCAGGCAGAGCAGGTACAGCAGGTACAGTAGACGGCTGTAACTTATAGCCCCCAAGTTTCTCTGGGAATTTGACACTCTTTTCAGAAAGTTTTATGATCGACCACTTAAATATAATACCTGAATAAGTTGTAGTTGAAAAACAATTATTATATATTATATTTATTATTATATTATATGTGTACACTGCAGGTCTGGGGATTGTGATTGTTCTTCTCAGCTGCGTGGTCACCACCATCACTGGCCTTTCTATGTCTGCCATTTGTACCAATGGCGTGGTCAGAGGAGGTAAGACAAGACATTTCATGAACAGAAACGTTTGGAATTCAACCTTTCACGCAGGCATTTCACGCATAACAGACACTCATACAATAGAGCCTCTGCAGCTGGCACCAACAGTTTAAACATTATTTATAAATGTATGTAGCCTGAGATAACACACACTCATAAAACATGACATATAATGACATGAAATATTTTACTGAGAGAATGGAATGGGCAAGAGGGCAGTTTGTGTAGATAAAGACACAAGGCAAAACTGCACCTGAAAGTCACCTTTTGAAGCCTTGTCTCCGTTTTACAGCCTACTTCACTTGTCCTGACATTAAATCAATGAATGAGTGATTAGGTTAGGATTAATCATCCATTACTGTATGTATGTGTGCTTCATTTTGTAATTTTCAGGAGGAGCCTACTACTTGATATCTCGCAGTTTGGGACCAGAGTTTGGTGGGTCGATTGGCCTAATTTTTGCCTTTGCCAATGCAGTGGCTGTAGCCATGTATGTTGTGGGATTTGCTGAGACTGTGGTCGAGTTGCTCAAGGTGTGTGATGTTATGTTATGTTATGACTAGAAGGAATTGTGGAAATGTCCCATTCCAAGATGTTGACTTTACACTTATCCATCCCTCTTTGGCCCTATCTGTTGCCCTCAGGATAACGATGCCATCATGGTGGATGAAATAAATGACATCAGAATCGTTGGGTGTATTACAGTGGTGTTGCTGTTGGCCATATCAGTTGCTGGAATGGAATGGGAGGCCAAGGTGAGAAATGAATATTATGCTTGTTGTTTGCCAATCTCAGGGGTTATTATGCTAAAACTTCTAACCATAACTTTAATTAATGAATTAATTGTTTTGTCCCCATAGGCACAGATTGTTCTACTCGTCATCTTGCTGGTGGCCATAGTGAATGTATTTGTAGGAACAGTCATTCCTGCAACCGAGGCTCAGAAATCTAAAGGCATCTTTAATTATCACCGTAAGGCACCCTCTCTAAACCAGTGCACACTTTATTACAAAAAAAAACATTATTTAACTGAAGAATTAAGATTGACTCGTTCAGAAAAGCACAGTAAACCCAAATTTTCTTCCTGCCTCTCGTCTTTCTTCCCTCTCTCACTCTTTTTCTCACAGCGAATATCTTCTCAGAGAATTTTACTCCAGATTTTCGAGAGGGTGAGACATTTTTTTCAGTGTTTGCCATCTTTTTCCCTGCTGCGACCGGGATCCTGGCTGGAGCCAACATCTCTGGAGACTTACGGGTAACTTTTTCATACAGAGGTCATTGCACAGGAGTCATGCATAGAATGCATTAGCTGCTATGGTACACAGGTTTTTTAACAAAGAGGCTGAAGGAAGAATAATAAACCACTGCATTTGAGTGAATAATGTCAATGTACCGAAGCTTTTTTACTTTAATGTCTAAAATGTCTTTACTAAACAAACAGTTTTCTTCATAGTCACTGTCATGTTTTGAAAATGACATGTTCAGATCCATCTGTTGTTTTATAGGATCCTCAGGGAGCCATACCTAAAGGTACCTTGCTGGCCATCCTGATAACTGGTCTCACCTACCTGGCTGTGGCCCTTTGTGTCTGTAAGTACAGTAATCCATGAAATACAACTCCAACGAGAAGCTTTGCTAATTTTATGTTTGTGTTTCATTTAGAAATACTACTTTACTGGAGTTATCTGGTGTTCCTTTCACAGATTCTGATAAATACAAGGATAGGTTTTCTCAACTAGCATTTGTCTTGATGACACATCCAAACACTGGAATATTTATCCAAGGAAGGTTAAAATCAAGGGCAACTGGTCTTGGTTGAAGATACTCAAACACGATTCGTCCCTCATCCAAGAGACTTCTTCAGTTCGGAATATTTAGTATTTCTGTGAGGTTGTTAGACTTTTCATAAAAAAATCCTAAGCAATGCTTCTGTTCCTCTTTCTAATTGGTCAGCCGCCACTGTTGTCCGAGATGCCACAGGAAACACGACTGACCTCATTAGTCCTGCTGGAGCACCATGTACTGGTTCAGCAGTAGCTGCTTGTGAGCTCGGCTATAATTTCTCTTCCTGTGCAGTAGAAACATGCAAATTTGGCTTGATTAACAACAATCAGGTATGCAGCCTTTCAAACTCTGATCCTCACAGATGAATAGCTTTTTTTCATCTGTAATGCTCTTCTCTCCTTGACTCCGGTTCAGGTGATGACCATGGTATCTGGGTTTGGTCCCCTCATCATTGCTGGAACGTTCTCAGCCACCCTTTCATCAGCCCTGGCTTCACTTGTCAGTGCTCCCAAAGTCTTCCAAGTCAGTAACACGCCACATTATTCTAAATGCATTGCACTAATATACAATTAATAAAACATAGAAATTCTAAGTTAAGCTCTGTCTTTAATAAGGCACTGTGTAAAGACAACATCTACAAGATCCTGCACTTCTTTGCCAAGGGACATGGCAAAAACAACGAGCCAATACGTGGATATGTCCTCACGTTCATTATTTCTGTGGCTTTCATTCTCATCGGTCAGTTCAATTGTCTATAATGGCCTGGTCATAACATTGTAACATCTTTATAAGAACTAAAATGTTATACTTTATCTTAAAATGTACTTTAGGCTTCAAATGAACAAATATCCGAATGGGCTGTTAACTGTTGTCCAGTCAGCAAAAAATGCATTGATCCTGAATTCCAATTTGATTGAGGTTTTTCTCTGTAGGTAATCTCAACACCATCGCTCCTATCATCTCAAACTTCTTCCTGGCATCTTATGCGCTCATCAATTTCTCCTGTTTTCATGCATCCTATGCCAAGTCTCCAGGTGGGTCTTTACAGACAAAGTAGCTTATAAATGAAAAATTCTGCCAGTAGGCTTTTGGGGAATTACTGTGGTATAAGTGACTGTGAATACATTAAAACAAGGCGGTATCACAAAAGCACCTGATATAGGATAAACTGAGTTACATTAATTAAATAGATTTGGATTTGTTTTAAATTCAAAGTAAGTCACTGTTAATAGATTTTATTTCTGTACAGTATGTTTCCTACCACTTGTCCAACACTCTGCAGTTACTTCTGTCATTTCCCAGGCTGGAGACCAGCATATAAATACTACAACATGTGGCTATCGCTGTTGGGTGCATTGCTCTGCTGTGTTGTTATGTTTGTTATCAACTGGTGGGCTGCTCTACTCACATATGGCATTGAAATCCTCCTCTACGTTTATGTCACTGTCAAGAAGCCAGGTGAGCTCTGTGTACATGCTTGCTAATTTGGAAGGAAATTCCCAATGCCTGCATGAACAAACCTGTCAGGACTCTAATTTTCTCTCCAGATGTGAACTGGGGTTCCTCCACGCAGGCGGTGACATTTGTGAGTGCAGTCAGCAATGCTCTGTCTCTGTCTGCTGTAGAAGATCATGTCAAGAACTTCAGGTAAAAGTCTGAATTGAATCAATGTGGGTGCAAATACATATTTCAAAACAATACAGTAAAACTTTTACAATACTGTCCTTAACAGTGTGACATAAAAAACTGAAACACTAAAATCAAAAGTGATATTGTAACTTACTCCCATTTATTTCGTAGGCCTCAGATCTTAGCACTGACAGGTTCAGCACGGACCAGACCAGCTCTCCTAGACCTGGCTCACTCCTTCTCTAAGAACTATGGACTCTGTCTCACCTGTGAAGTATTTTTGGTAAGGTTATATTGTAATCTCATAATTTGCAAATGCAAAACAATGGATATTACCAAGGCAGCACGTATCGTCTTACCCAAATCTTATTTTAAATATCAACCTTGTATTCAAATCAAGATTTGCACATCAAGCAAATTTTAATTTTGCAGAGTGCAGACTTCAGTGGATATTCAAGTGAATATCAAGCAAGGATAAGGTAAATGCCAACTGTCTGGATACCCAAGAGACTAAAGCTTAGGTTCAGTTGTGTCCTCTGAATATGAAAAAGGTGTATCTGTGATTTCTTTCTCTCTCAAACACACTCACACACAGCTGTAATGTTGTGATCTCTTCAGGGCCCAAGGTCAGAGGCCCTGAAGGAGATGAACAATGGCATCGAGAAGAACCAGATGTGGCTTTTAAAGGCCAAACGCAAGGCATTTTACGCTGCTGTGGTTGGTGAGAACTTCAGGGATGGGGCTAAGAGCCTGTTGCAGGTCAGTGTTGTCATGCTTTACAAAACATTTTTTCAACTGAAAAGAAATAAAAAAGAAACCAACTAAAAATCTAAATTCCATTGATTTTGAAAAGAGGGAGACAGCAGATTTAAACATTGCAGAAACAGGTTTTATTGTTCCATTTCTTCCTCACAACACCGAGTTATCTATTGCTGTGTTATGACTCTGGCTTGAACTTTTCTTAGGAATCTGGCAGGACATTAGTGCAGGAGGTTGAAGAGGAGAGAGTTAGAGGAGCAGGAAAACAGTCTTATGGCTCTGGCTGTCGCACTTTTGAGATAAGGCCTCGGTTCATTGTCAGGATTGCTTACTTCAAACAGCACGGCAGATTAAAAGCTATAATTGATTAACACTGCGCTGAATGAGTCCCTGCAGACAAATTGAGGTCTGCTGAGTGATCTGGTCATAATTTTTGGCAGTAAAAACAACTTCTTGTATAGGAAACTCTCTGGAGATTCTTCTTCTCCACTTAATAAGACCCCGTTTTCTAACTGCAGGGTAACATGGTGCCTATGTTGATTCACTGAACTGATTTCTAGAGGGTAAACTGGGTTTTATCTTTATGTTATGAATGTGGTGCTTTTCCTTACAGGCTTCTGGTCTTGGCCGTATGAAGCCTAACATAATAATGATTGGCTTCAAGGGGAACTGGAGGGCTGCAGGCACAGAGGCGGTGCAGAGTTATGTGGGAATACTGCAGTAAGATAAACACACATGACAATCATGTACTTAACAATTAAAACAAAGATAGGAGAACTGTGTGTTAAACTGGTGTCCTCATTCTTTTTTCCTTTTTGATAGTGATGCATTTGACTTTGAGCATGGGACAGTGGTGCTGAGGATGAACCAGGGACTTGATGTGTCGCACATTGTCGAGGCAGAAGGTCTGTGTGTAAACTTCTTTAAACTATGTGTTTTATTCTACAGGAACACCTGCACCCGTATAGCAACAATTATGTTTATATAATACTTTTCACGCAAGCTGCACAATGACAAGAAGCAATTGGCACCTAAAACAGCAGCATTAAATATAGGATGATATAAGATAGATGTATACTCACAATGAAGGAAAAAATGAACAAAAAAATGCCATTTGTAAATGTGTTTTAAGATATTAAAATACAGAGTAGTCAGTCAAACTGAACTAACTTCCCATTAATTTTGACGGTTTTAAACTACCGAAAGAATAACAAAAGTAATTATCAAACTGTACTGTTGCTATAGTGTATAATAACCACAGTAACTGACTATGATAAAATAACACCGATAAGCCATGGACACACTACTTATAAAGGTCAGATAGTTACACATATTCATAGTGATTACATATTTATTATCAAACGTAAATCTGATTCTGTCTTTCAGAGGAGATGCTAAAGGCAGCAAGGGAGCAACAGGCAGTAGAAGATGAGATGATGCCGAATGGAGAGAAAGCAAGAGGACTTTTCAGGAAGTCCAGGAAACCCTCTCAGCAAGTGCTCACGACCAGGGGTATCTCTCTAGAGTTTTTTGTGTTAACTTCTTAACTACCTTCAGAAAGACTTCAGTCTAAGCTATTTAAAGCAAAGGTAGCATCACAAGATGAGCATGATCTTTAAATATGTGGGGGAAGGAGGTATTTCTCTCATTCTAGTCCTCTCTTGCACTCATATTTCCTCTGAGATAACACACATTTAACAAATGAAATCAATGACACACATCTTTTTTTTGGAAACTTCTCCACAGTCCCATTGAGCTATAATTGAATCAAGCACTCACACTAAAAAAGTCTTTGAGGGTGTAATCCAATAATATGGTCCCTTTCGTTCCAGTTTGAAGAGCATCTCTTAAGAGCAGCCCTCTAACCCAGACAGCAGAGGGTGCTTGCAGCCTCTTACTCAATCTGTCTCTGTCTCTACATTACACACACACACACCACTGAGCTGCATCTTGGCAAGACTGCAATGGTCATTAGTATGCAATCTGGATCCCACTCATTGGAACATTAAACCTAAGAGATGGCTGTTCCTGCTGATGTAGAGTCAGCTCTTAATGTTGATTTGCGCCAGTTTTCCCATCCAACTTAACTCTCCACGCTTGGTCAATGAATTACATTCTCTCCTACTGTTCCTCTCCCTCATCCAGTACTTATTTCCCGTATCTTTTTCTCTTTTCAGTATCAGTCTGCGGCCCTCCACCCCCGCAGGTTGCCAAGATGAATGAGAGGCTGTTGGAGGCCAGTGCTCAATTCAAGAAGAAACAGCCTAAAGGCACCATTGATGTGTGGTGGCTGTTTGACGATGGAGGTAGGTGTTGGGTCCCTTAAGCAGCATTCTCTCATGTACCTCGCCTATAGATTGTGTCAGATGAGTACACAGGGACACAATACATTCTCCCTGATACTAATACAGATAACCTGCAGATTGAAGAAAACTCACTAAGTAAAATAAATTACACCTGAACAATAATTTAAAACCCACAAAAGGGAGACAAAAGATGGTAAACAGGAAGTCATTAATGCAAACCCAGAAAAATCAACACTGAACAGTCATCTACATTATGTCATACACAAAGATTACATTCTTAAGAATTATTATTTAATAATAATGTCTTAAAATCTAATCATGACTTTTAAAATCAAGTCTATTGATTTGTTACCGGACAATACTAATAGTCTAATAGCAGAAATGCGAGATCTGGATCACAACCAAAATCTAATCAATTGTATCCTGGCCGAAGCTTGATCTGTCCATTTATGTAATAAAACAGACTGGATTAATTGTTTTTACAATAACAAATGCATTTCCCCTCTCTTAGGCCTTACCCTGCTGCTCCCGTACATCCTCACTACCAGGAAGAAGTGGAAAGACAGCAAATTAAGGATCTTCATCGCAGGGCAGCCTGGACGCAGTGAGCTGGATAAAGATGAGTGAGTAAAAAAAAAATAAATTGATGTTTCAATATCAATAATAGCTTAATGGGTGGGAGTTAGCTTGGACAAATTAATTGGCAAAATCCATATATGAAAATTAATGAGCCAACAACATCACATTACAGGATATGTTATTTAGCATTAAATGAAAATAATTACCAACATTTATATGAAAGTTAAGCAGTGTGTGATAATCTGTCTTGCAGGATGAAGTCTCTGTTGCAGAAATTCAGAATTAACTGCAGTGACATTAATGTCATTGATGACATCCATGTCCAACCCCGCTCTGACAGGTAATTACATTCTTTTATGTTATAACAGTGACAGCAGACCAGATGGTGCAACAGGAGTATTAACATTTAATCGAGAACACTTCCTCTTATAACACCTCTAACTCCTAACCTCTAACATGCACTTCCTGTGCTCTTCTTCTTCTATCCCCTACAATGATCTTGTATTGATTGCACTTTTTGTTAACTCTTACTTCCTTCCCTAGGTATTTACCCCATTGATGTGATATGTACTGTGAGCTCTTACTAGTATTTATTGCTGCTCTTACTAGTATGTATTGTCAGTTGTAGATCTGTAGTTGATGCTCTGTTGATGCTTGTATGTTGTTCCTCAAATGTAAGTCGCTTTGGATAAAAGCGTCTGCCAAATGAGTAAATGTAAATGTAAATGTAATCACTTCATAGTATCTGCATATATGCATTATATAGCCTATGATAAATAAATAAAAATATTATCCACATTCAGTTCATGTTCTTATCTGCTTTCCTCCAGCTTGAAAAAGTTAGAGGACATGATTGAGCCTTTCCGCCTACATGAGGAGTCTAAAGACCATGCTCAGGCTGAAGCCATGCGGAGGGATCAGCCCTGGAAAATCACTGACGAAGAGCTGAGCACCTTTGAGGAGAAGGTAAAACACTGGCCCTAAGTTAAGACTTTTTGTACAGCATAGACATAATTATGTATTTATTTGGTTTGGAGGTGGTGGGTTAAACAGCAAAAATAACTGCTGCTGTTTTATAGACCAGCCTCCAGGTACGACTGAATGAGGTTCTTCAGGAAAACTCCAAATCAGCAAATCTGATTATTGTGTAAGTATAACAAACTGCTGCCTGAATAATATTGAACTGTCAAGCTTCATCCAGCGTGGGAAGGAACAGTGTCTAACATCTTCTCCCCTTACCACCCGCAGGAGCATGCCCATTGCTCGTAAGGAATCTGTTTCTGATTTCCTCTACATGGCCTGGCTGGACATTCTGACAAAGGACCTTCCACCCACCCTACTCATTAGAGGCAACCACAAGAGTGTGCTTACTTTCTACTCCTGAGCGCCTTGCAGGCTTTGCAGGTAGCTATAAAGGAAATAAATGATAGTAACATAATGATGGATATGTTCATGAAGACACAATGTAACACAAACATTTTAGTCCTGATGAGGACATTCATACTATTCATAAAGCTTGTTAATATTTTACCATTAACCTGTTTTATCACTTTGTCTGATATGTGTTGTTTCATGATAGCTTGCGGCATGCTGTAATCTTGCAATTACTGTGAAGTTGCAACCAGCTTGCCAGCAAAGGAACCTCACATTGTACTACACTGTACCAGCGTAAACTTTTAACTGCTGCACTGCTCTTTATGTGAATGCTGTCAGTAAGGAATAAGACTGGTCTAAATAAGGAAAAATGAATTTCTGACATTGAACTTTGTAAATGTCTGACAGGCTGAATGTAAATTTAAGAGCAAAGTTTGAGGCTCTTTGAAACTATGGACAAGTGTGGAAAAAATATTCATTATTTTATGAATAATATTATATAAATAGAATAAAAACAAATGGTCATAAATTGGGGTTAGAACAAAGTCAAATCACACATCTTCCTAACTTGGTCAGATCAGTCCAATGAACAAAGGCAGAGACAGACAGAGATACAAGGCTGCTTTGTTACACTAACATGACTGTTTCCTGCTGCTGTGATTGTAAAATAAATGTATATAGTAGATGTTTTTTGAGCAAAAACCTTTTCATGAATGATTAACAGCATCTGTTGTTTAAACTGTTGTATTAGTAGTTTTATTCTTTATTAAACATTCATTGATATTCCCTGAGTGTAAAATACACTGCTATTATAAAGCTGTATACAGCAATACTATTAAAATATTCTTAATGTTACTAGTATCACAGTTCACAAAACTGAATAAAATTAAAGATTGTAAAGCCAATTTGTCTGTGTATTTTAGCCTAGTATCTGTCTTCCTATTTAAAAGATATAATTATCATTATCTGAAATAAATAATTAAAAGCTATTCTTATTCTTGTCTCTGTTATTTACGGGGTGATTAAATAGATAACATCATATATTGTTTGTCCAGAGAAAGTGTCAGTGGAAGGGGAACCTGCTTGTGTTTGTAGAGGTAATCAAGCTGAAGTGTTTACTTTTTTATTTTTGTGAACCTATAGCCGACTTTTAATTATATTATTTTGATGTTTTTTTTAATTTAACAGAATAGGTTTATATGTGCAAAACAAAAGTATAACGTCTATGCACTTTGAATGTTTAAACTAGCCAGCAGTACAGGAAATACTACAACTAGAAAAGACTTCATGATTTCCCTCTTTTAAAGGCAGAAGCTCTGACAAGGTCTGATATTGCCAAATAGAGTCATTTGGACACAGATTTATTTAATGCAAAATAATTTATAAAATGTCTTCAGAATTAGAGGTCATATATGCACTTCTTGAATATGAGCACTGAATTTTAATCCTAATAGTCAACATCCTGAATGTCAATGCCAATTTATTCCCAATGGGGGCAGCATGGCTAAAATTCAGTTTCTGACTGTATAATCTCTGGGGATGATAAATTTCAGGAGAAAATCGTTAAAAATTAGTTTACTACACATTCGAATGGATTTTCCCGGCCATTAGGTCTAGTTGATATTATGATTAAATTAAGTTCAAGTTCAAGGTAACCTTATTATCCCAGAGGGGCAATGTGTCATACATAATGAACTATGTGAATTGTTTTTGAGTGACTTTTGGATATGGATTCTGTTCTATCATCATCATCATCATCAATAATAATAATAATAATAATGATAATAATAATAATAATAATAATAATAACATGATTTCATCAAAAAAGTACTTTGTGTTTTACCTAGACCAACACACATCCTGTCTACCTATGCCTATTCTGTATATAATGCCGCATTATTGTCATTACTTGTACTTAAACTATACCTTCAGTTTATACTGTATCTTAGCGAATTCATATCTACCCGTTAGAGTATATTGTTTATTACCTCTAGACATATGTACATTAAGCACTTCTAGTTTAACGCTAAACAGCGTCTCAGTACTTGTAGCCTACACTGTGCAATGACAATAAAATTAAATGATTTCTATCTTCATTTCCATCCTGTTATGTTTAACACTGGAGTTAGCCATAGTCTGTTGTAGTGTGAGGAGCTGCATGACAGAAGGAGGAGGCAGCAGGGCCGGCCCTGGGAGGGAGGAGGAGGAAGTGCAGGAAGTGCAGCCAGTGCAGCCCTGCGGAACGCAATCAGCAGTAAGGACATTAGCGCTAAGTTAGCTATTAGCTTGCAGACGACGTTAGCAAGCAGAATGACACGAATGTTCCTAAGGCTAAGGGGTCTTCAGCCACAATGCTCTTCGATTTATGATGCTGCTTCGCGTTTTATAGGAAGGGAATGTCATAATCAGACGGCCCCTCAAAACAAAGGCAAGCAAGATATTAATAATATGGATAACGTTACCATTAGCAATATGTTCAGCGCTTATTGACATTAGCTTTGCTAGCCTGCCTAGCATGTTGTAACCATAGGCTGTAAATGACCGCCTTGATTAATATGTTGCACTATAGCTTGTCTGTTGTGCACTGAACGCGAAACAAAACCAAGACTACGTCAGCTCTGTTCAGATGCAATGCGTAAGTACAGTGAGGCCTAATATTCTCTAAATGTTTCCTTTATTTTTATATCGGATGTACATTTGTTTATATCTGTAACGTTAACTCTCGCGAGAACGCATTTTCAGAGAGCATTGTGGTGACGAAATTGCCATAGGAACAGTGTATACTTTTTTTCATTTTATTAAAATGTGTTTCTCTCACGAAATGTAATGACAGTTCTGTGGCAACTTATATAAGCTAGTTGAGCTATTTATTATATGTTTTGGGGGTGTAAAATAAAGTATGTTTGACTTTCATGATTTTGAGGAGGAGGAGCTAATTTGGCGCAACTTCCACCGCGGGAAATTCGGTTCAAATAGTAGGACCGCCAAGACACTGGAGCAGAAGCTTGTGGGGTTTTAAGCTTGCAGTTGTTCTGTCTCCTGCTTAGTAACGTTAAATAGTTTGTCTTTATTTAGTGTATTTAAGTGTTTCAACTGTCAAAACCTTATCAACATGCCTGTCCTAGATGCTCCTGCAATTTCTCCATCAAAGAGGGCAAGGACAGAAACGAAGCCTGCAGAGGAAAGACCTGTCCTCAGATTTGCAAAACTTTCTGAGCATGCTACAAAACCTACCAGAGGTTCAGCTAAAGCAGCGGGATATGATCTCTACAGGTTGGTAATACTTTGAATTAAAATTATGTCTGGGTTTACTAATGACAATGAGAGAAGTTATATGTTACGTTTTAGTTCTGTGACCACAAAATGTTAACGTTGCTCTTAACAGAAGCTGTAAATTAACGACTCAATACAAATGTGTTTGAAAAATCCCCCAAAACATTCTTTAAAATTATATTTCAAATGTTTCTGAACATTTAGCTAGTGTTCCTAAAGAGGTTGAAACTACTTACTAAACGGTACACAGTAGAAAACCCTGTATCAAATGAATATAGTGCTACCAGCTAACCTTAGTTTTCTGACTTTAAACAGTGCATATAATTACTCCATTGGTCCTATGGATAAGGCCATTGTGAAAACGGACATCCAGATAGCAGTTCCACATGGTTGCTATGGGAGAGTGGGTGAGTGCTGGACATGCTGATGCAATTTTTCAATCCTATGTCTACATATGGTTAAGTTTTGCTCAGTGCATGTAATGTTAAATTCAATTCAGCATTTTCTGTATGTGTAATATTTTACACCAGTTGCAGAACAACAGGCCATAAATATAGCTTTCCTTTTTTTTTTCTCTCTTCAGCACCCAGATCTGGACTGGCAGCAAAAAATTTCATTGATGTTGGTGGTGAGTCTCTAACTTATTTTACTAACCTACTTATGATGACAATCAACATGAACAGGTAATGTTTAAACACTTGTCATGTCAGCCATTTTAATTTCTCTAATGCCTCTGTGTCCTCAGCTGGAGTTGTAGATGAAGACTATAGAGGAAATGTGGGAGTTGTGCTCTTTAACTTCGGCAAGGACACATTTGAAGGTGAGCAGTGTCATCAGTGAAATAAAACCCAGATTTTATAAGAAGGGTGAGGCATTACTGTAGAGACATTTGTTCATGCTTCTTGTTGAGCATGATTGAAAGTGAAGTGAAAATATTCACCCTAGTTTTTTGGTGTTCACTTTACCAACAGTGGGAAAGTGTCATTCACAGTAAGCATAACATGTTGAGTTTAACTCGCCCGATGCCACAGTGGGTTATCAGATTCAACTGTTTGCTGGCAAATATCACTAAAGTCAAGACAGATACATATAGCAAACTCATAAAGCACTATGAGATAACTGTTGAATTAGCGCTATATCAATAAAATTGAATATTTAAGCTACATACATAGTGAATCTGCCTACTGTGTAAACTCCGTCCATTTAGAACACAAAACTAGCAAAAGCAATAATAAAATAGATTTTAATGTTTATTTTTTACCTCCTAAATTAATGAGTAGGAATTAACAGTCCAAATATTTTGCTATCCAATTATGTTTAGATCTTATTGCATACTAAATCAGACTGTATAAAGACTAAAGATTATGAGGATTTTTATGCAGTCTATGGTACAGATGTGTTATTTAAAAATGGTCTCTTTTCCATTTTTTTTCCCCAGTGAAAAAGGGTGACAGAGTTGCTCAGCTGGTGTGTGAGAGGATCTGCTACCCAGATCTGGAGGAGCAACAGGTAAATTGCAAGAAACACAACGCACACTCTGTTGCCATTTTATTAGGTACACTTGGCAAAAAGTAATGCACTCTAATACAACAGTTTACAATAAATTCTACCTTCATGAAGCTTATGAGCTTTTGTTTAAATTGTTTTAAAGAGGTGTTTAACTATATCATTTTGAAGGATGCACTACATGTTGTGCTGTTGAATTGTCATATTGACAGGTATTTATATTGTCCTCCTCATTTATATTGATGATGGGCTAAATAACTGAAACACCTCCTGTATAACGCAATACAGTTCAATAGCTCCACAAACTAGATCCTCCAAAATAATAATTTGAATAAACACCTAAAACTGTTTCAATAAAAACCGAACATTATAACTTTCATGGATACTTTTGCAAGACTGTTGCATCAGACTGCACTTTTGGCTAGGTGTAGCCAATTAACTGGCAACTGATAGTGTACTTTACCTGGTTAATATGATCAGATTTTTCCCATTGCATGTGTGTCTTCCCTACAGTTGGTTTTAGTTCATGTATATGTCATCAGATTAGATCATAACATTAAAAAAAAAAAAAACATTGCTATGTTCTTTCAGACTCTTGACGAGACAGAGCGTGGTGCTGGAGGTTTTGGATCAACTGGACGCAGCTGAAGGCTCCAAATACAATAGAAGTCGAGTGTATACGATGAAACTGTATAGATAGGGTGCTAATAAAGTTAATGTTTTTTTTGTACTTTGGATAGTCTATCTTTACTGGGACTGTCACCCTCATGTTCTTGATTTTTGAGTTCTGTCAGATGAACCTGAAAGTCTTCCAAATCTCCACATGGGGGCAGTGCAGGACAAGAATTGCGTCTCAGCCAGAGTGAGGGGAAAAAACATTAAACTCGGCTCCATGGCTGAATTCACTGGGGTGAGTGTTTTAGCTACAGAAACTCACGTTGCACATGCCTGAATAAGAGGGACATCTATCATGAAGCTGTTGAACTTTGTTACATTAGTAATTTAAACTACATCATGGCGAATGCACAGCAGTCAATACATATACACCAAAAAATGTTTTTATTGTGAATTTACAACTATACCCTCACTGATGTGAACGGAGAACACAGACTGGTGTCAGGCTGGTCCGTGGCAATGCAGCACTGATTGTACTTGTGAGAGTGTGTGGCCACGAAGACCTCAGTGCATAATCATGAAGGCCCAGGTTTGGCATCATCTGTGTCTGTGTGTGTGTGTGTGTGTGTGTGTGTGTGTGTGCGCGCGCGTGCGCAGGTGTGTATGTATACACAGTTTACAAAGGAAGTAGTTGGTCATTATAAGCACCATTACAAACCCCTCTATTCCAGGGGCTTCCTCTAGTTTACAAATGCTTCATAGATTAAAAGTGGCATCGATTATTACAGTATAAACACAATTTACATGTAGTATAGAGGAGAGCAGACAGGCTATGAAGCTAGCTGTTACTGTTACAAAGACATGAAATCTTCAGAATGGCTGATGGGATTGTATCTCGTTGACTACAGAGTTTTGTATAGTAGTACAGTGCATTCAGAAGTCTATGTTGTTGTGTTGCCAGCACCAGTAAATATGAATTATTCTAGTCAGTAGGAAAGATGGAAAAGCATAGTTTAAATATGCAGTAGGAGTCATTCAAGCTCAGACATGGCTACATCTCAATAGTCCATAGTGGGTTCCTTTCCTCTCCTAACCATTCTTATTCTTTTTTCATCTTCACTCCATTAAATTAATATCTGGGGAAGGAGAAATGTGTTTACTTTCATGTATCCAGGTTTGTTCAGTTGTTTACCTGAGGGGAGGAAATGAATTTATTGCAGACTATTGGGACTCACCGTTTTCTTCCACTTAAGGTGAGTTCTAAAAAAAAAAAACCTTCAGCCTTTAGAGCTTTCTGCAGTCCACATGCCCTTCAAAGTGGCACTTGATTCCACATATCATCATACAACATTAAACCCTACAATTAAAAACCATTCACACTCTTAATAGTGCTTTATACACAGCTGACATTGTGTGTCAGGGCAATATGCTCTTCATTTGACTGAAATCTTTCATACTGCCTCATTCAGCTGGCATTTTCCACAGAAATTGTATCTATGATATGTAGAATCATCTTTGGCAATCAAATGACGCAGTCCCTCCCCCCACCCCCTTCTTGTGTCTTTGGTGGCGAGCCCTTCTCCCTGTTGGAGCAAGCAGAAGTTGCCCCTAACCACTGATCTAGAGTCAGAGATGTTTGGCCTTTTGGAAAGTGTGAGCCTGACACTGGATTAGCAGCTGCTGGGAACATCTGCCTGTCTCAGTCTTGTGATGGTTAATGGAGGATGATCTGCACCCTCATCTTCAGTATGTCTCCCAGCTGTCCTGTGAGGTAGTCTTTATCATGTCGGTCTTCCAGCTCAACCA
This sequence comes from Micropterus dolomieu, assembly GCF_021292245.1. Classification (NCBI taxonomy): domain Eukaryota; kingdom Metazoa; phylum Chordata; class Actinopteri; order Centrarchiformes; family Centrarchidae; genus Micropterus; species Micropterus dolomieu. The sequence continues at coordinate 10,361,268 of NC_060169.1, read as the reverse complement.
GCTCCTTCTTCCTGTAGAGGGGCATACTGCGGATCTGAAGGTCGTATGCCCCTGGGGGGACGGCTTTCTTCTTGCTCAAATGCAAGTAGCTGACACCCTCTCTCTGATTGATCTTGAAATAGCCTTCTTCATTTCCATAGTCAATGCTGTACCGCACATGGTCACTGAGGGTGGATAAGGCTGGGGTGAACTCAAGGATGTGGTCATGGTTGCTCAGGTCCCTGATGTTCAGGTGGAACTGTAGTGTGTCCTCGATGTCCACACTGGCCAGACTGACGTCATTCTCAGTCAGCTGCAGAAAGAAAACGTGTTCCAACTGAATTCAGTGGCTATAAGAAATGTGACCTATAGTACAGTTTGTTTTCTGTCATTAATCAAGCAAGGCAAAAGGGCACAGTATCATAAATGTACATAGAAACAAGGCTGTTGCCAGGATTTTAGCAATAGTGAAGTCCTGAGTTCTGCTGATGCAGCCCCTACTACCCTCAGATGATTTGGGCCAGAAACCAAAGAGAAGGTTTTTAACACCTTTCTTTTTGTCATATTTTATTTGTTCAATTATTATTAGTTCAGTTATACTTTTTGGTCATTTATCTACTTATTATTTTGTTGGCCTGAACGTAGTTAAATCTATACATCCTGAGTCAAATATGACTGGAATCAGCTAATAAAACACATACCCTGTTTAACATATAAATTGTTGAATGTTAGGTCCCCTCAGGTTCCCCTAAAATAACGAAGAGGACATGACTCAGCATCCTCAGTCTTAGCTACAGAAAGATTACCTGCACTTCTTCCAGAGGTTCCTCCTGTGTTGAGTTGGTGCTGCGACGTTTGCGTCCCTTCTTGGGATAGCCGTTGATCTTACATTCATAGCAGGCCTCAGGAGACAGAGAATTATCATCCTCCTCACCTCCCTGACCTCCCTGTCCAACACTGGTGCCGCCGCCACTAGTAAAGCCCAGACCTGTGACACAGTGCCTGAAAAGCAAACACAAAGCCATCGGTCAACTAGAAACATCTAGAGATCTACACATCGATTCACTTTACGTACCCTTGTCCTGCGCGGAATTGTCCTGGCGGACATCCACAGAGGTAGCCCCCGTCTGTGTTTGAGCAGCCAAACCTGCAGGGGTTCTGGCTGGTGGAGCACTCATTGACGTCTGTGCAGCCTCCGCCCGTCTGCTCGTAGTTGAAGCCGGTGGGGCAGAGGCAGCGGAAGCTCCCCAGGGTGTTGTGGCAAGACGCTCCCCCGCAGATCTGGCTGTTCAGACACTCGTTCTCATCTGGGTCACAGGAAGTTGACGGGAAGTAAACAAACAGAAGGTCATTCCAGTTGAAGGACACAAACAATGCTGGGAAAGTCTGCCATGAAAGTTGTAAATATGTGGAGTGATTAAAACTAAAAACAGAAGTTACTGTACACAGAGGCACACACGCACACACACACACACACACTGTACCATACAATTACATTGTGTATGCCTGAGCTATTTCTAATTCTTTTATGTACTACAGACTTTGGACCTATCCTTTTTTTTCTTCTTTTTTGTCCCTACTTCAATAGGCGACTTTTTTCTGAGAGATATTTTCATAAGCCTCTCAGGGTCTCTCTTGTTACCCTCATAGTTTGTATTTTTGTCTCGTTCTATTAATTAGGTGTACATATATAGTACACTTAATTGTACATCTTTTTAGGGTTCTAAATAGGATATTGAACATTTAGTTGTAACATTTCCTTTTCTCACGACCTTACCACAGTAAGGGAAGGGTTGAACTTCCAGAGGAAAGGAAAAACATTTTGGACATGTTTCTATTTTAAGAGTGGCAGGAAAGAGGGGAAGGGTGGAATTTTAAAATTGATTTTAAAAATGGCCATACTATATGATACATACAGTGCTGTGAAAAAGTAAGTGCCCCCTTGTTAAATAATAATAATAATAATAAGCTTTATTTATATAGCACTTATCAAACAAAGTACAAAGTGCCTCACAACAAATCACACATAAAATACAAAATCAAATAACCACGTGGGTAAAAGATACAGGGGGGTAAAATACAGAATATAAAAACAAGGATCACAATAAAGTATAACAAATATGTTCAGTAGGAGGTAAGGAAGATAAGACAAGCAAACAAATTGATAAGAACGGTAGGGCAAGAATAGTAAAACGAGTGACAGCTCAGATAAAATCTGGATATGCTTTCCGGTAAAAGTAAGTTTTTAAAAGAGATTTGAAAGAAGAAGCCGACCCTGCCAGCCTAATTTCCTCAGGCAAGTCGTTCCAGAGCCTGGGGGCCCTGACAGCAAATGCTCGGTCACCTTTTGTTCTTAGTCTGGCTCCAGGACAAGAGGCCCTTGCCAGAAGATCTTAGGCCACGGGAGAGCTCATACGGAGTTAAAATATCTAAAATATAATCTGGAGCCAAGCCATGAATAGCCTTAAAAGTAATGAGTAAAATCTTAAAATCAAATCCTAAAACAAACAGGGAGCCAGTGCAATGATGCTAAAACAGGGGTGATATGATCATATTTTCTTGTCCTAGTTAGGAGCCGAGCAGCTGAGTTCTGTACAGTCTGTAATCTATTTAAGGTTTTCTGATTAAGGCAAGTGAAGAGGCTGTTGCAATAATCAATGCGTGAGGAGATAAAAGCATGTATAACAGTTTCTGCATCTGTAACATTTAAAATAGGAGTTATTTTTGCAATATTTCTAAGGTGGTAAAAGCTGGACTGGACCAGTTTAGAAACATGATGCTCAAAGCATAACTGACTATCGAATAGCACGCCAGAAGAGAGCAGAATTTGATTGCAGAGATGTTGGGGCCCTATCCAGGATTTCTGTTTTATTGGAGTTAAGTTGTAGGAAATTATTTGACATCCAATGTTTTATGTCGGTAAGGCAGTCCTGTAATGAACTCAGCATACTAAGGTCAGTGGGCTGTACAGGTAGGTATACCTGTGTATCATCCGCATAACACTGGAAGGAGATAGCATGCCTGCGTATGATATGACCCAGAGGGAGCATATATATAGAAAACAAAATAGGTCCAAGGATTGACCCCTGAGGCACACCGTAGTTGGTGGTAGAGAAAGAAGATTTAAAATTATTTACAGAGACACAAAACTTCCTATTGGATAAGTATGAGGCAAACCAGTTCAGAGCAGTACCAGATACCCCCACCCACTGCCTCAGTCTGTTTAACAGGATGGCATGATCAATGGTGTCAAAGGCCGCACTTAAATCCAGCAGAACCAGTATTGAACATTTGCCCGCATCAGCGTTCATTAGGAGGTCATTATTAACTTTTACTGTGATGTTTATGGAAGCCAGACTGGAACTTCTCAAAGATACCATTATTTTCCATTACAGCAAGGAGCTGCTTAGAAACTATCTTTTCAAGGGTTTTTGAAAGAAAAGGCAGTTTAGAGATTGGGCGGTAGTTATCAAGGATGTTGGGGTCAAGGCTAGGTTTCTTTAAGACAGGTTGTACACATGCCGTCTTGAAGTAGACCAGGACACAGCCAGTAGATAATGAGCTGTTAAAAATGAATAGCAGGTGTGGGCTAATATAATCCAAAACCTCAATTAAAAACTTTGCAGGAATCAGATCAAGAGAGCTAGAGGAAGGCTTCATCTTCAACATAATTTCATAAGTTCTGCCATGGTAATAGAAGAAAAGGAACTCCAAGGATCCTGGGTAGGGTGCACAACATCTAAAAAGGCAGGGTTTGGGCTAATACTGGCTCTTAATAATTCCACCTTACTGAAAAAGTGTGTTCAAAATATCTCACAATCTGCATCACAATCAGCAGAGGCACAGGGAGATGCAGGGTTCACCAACCAGAGAGTCTTAAAAATAATTTTTAATATTTTAAGATTTGAGAAATGGTGAGCTCTTGCATCTTTTACCAACCTATTGTACGAAGATAGTAACTCTTTCATGGCCGTGAAATGGACCTGGAGACCTGATTTTTTCCATCTGCGTTCTGTTTTTCTGCATTCCCGTTTGCAGCTTCTGATATTTGCATTTAACCAGGGTTGCTTTGCAGAAATTTAGTGTTTATTTGTTTTTCAGAAGGGCTATGAGATCAAGGGTTAAGGAACACAGGGAATTAAAATAGTTGACAATATCATTAGTGGAGGAGATATCAGGGGGCACATTGCTAAATGAACTGAAGAGGGCACCAAATTTAGAGGCGCTCTGCTCATTTAAACTGCGGGTTTGTTTTGATAAAGACTGGACAACACTAGCAGCCTGTAGTTCACAGTGGAAATGAATGACCTGATGATCAGATATAAAGATGTCCTTAATTTCTACAGCGGATATCTTCACACTCAAGCTAAGGACCAAATCTAAAGTGTGGCCATAGTGATGAGTTTGGCCCGACATATGTTGAGTAAAATTAAAAGAATGAATGATACTTAAAAAATCAAGAGCAGGGAGATTTGAAGACTCGTCAACGTGAAAATTAAAATCTCCACAAATAAGGATTCTATCCTCATATAAAATAAGATCAGATAAAAATTCAGGGAATTCCAGCATGAAGGGACCAGCTGGATTGGGGGGGCGGTAGATGACAGCAATTAGGACCGGTGGGGGGCCACCAAGTTTGAATAAGAGCTCTTCAAAAGAAGAGTAATCGTTACACGGAGTTTGAGTGCATTTAAAGTGATTTCTAAAAACAGCCACAATGCCACTCTCCCTGGGGCGGGAGTCATAACCCGGATGGCATAATTCAATAAGATGACTGTGATCACCAGGACGTAGCCAAGATTCAGTCAGAAACATAGAGGCTAAGTCAAAAGAAGAGATAAAATCATTTAAAATGAATGTTTTGTTTGAGAGGGATCTAACATTAACAACTCTAGTGATCTATACTGTGGTAAAGCAGACGTAACGACCTGAGGCGAGAATAAAGCTTATTTTACTAATTAAGTTATTACTATTGCTGAAACGAATGTGTCTGTCTCGTTTATCAGGCCTATGCGAAGTCAATACAGGGATTTTAGGGATGCATGAGGCAGCGATGTGACAAGCCGGCCTCCCAATGTGGACTGCAGTTATAAAGGCATGGCTATATACCTTCCACAAGGGGGCGTCAATGGCAGTAGATGGTACCTTGTTGTTGCCAGTTGGCAAATGGGGCCAGAGAAGAAGGAGGAGGGGGAACAGGTGATTTAGATAGTCAGTCATGTACGGAGGACAGGTCACCGTGCTACAGGTTGGACGCTAGCATGCGCCTACCTAGCCTATTCGGACCGTCTTGTGCAAAGAAGGAGTCGCGATTCCAGAACAGATTAAAATTGTCAATAAAACCAATACCGTGGGTGCAACAGATAGATAGACTGGAGCCAGGTGTGAAGGCTGAGAAGCCTACTAAAACGACCAATTCCACGGCACAAAGTGGGAATTGGGCCAGAGATGAACACAGACTTTCCACTCCTATTGAGCAAGTCGAGGAGACGATTAAAGTCGCATTTCGTGAGCTCCGATTGCTGACGTGAAGTGTCAGTGAATGTGCCAACATGGACTATGATTGTCCTGATGGACGTAGGAAGTGAGGCAAGGAGGTCAGGGAGCTTATCAATGATGTCGGTGGTTGTAGCTCAAGGAAAGCTGTGTGATTGCATTTGCAAAGTGAATATTCCGCACTATGGAGTCCCCAATTAAGAGCGATGTAGGATGTATCAGAGGAGGCATCGTTAAAGGCCGTCTTACCGCAGCCGCACATGGAGAGATTGCAGCCCAAGGCTGCAGCAGTACAGAGGCCTGTGCGCAGGATAAGCGGATGATGATAGATTCAATTTAACTAGCCACACCCAGGCCTGCTTATTGCCAGACCTGTTGAATGAAGAAATCACCTAAATATAACCTGTCTGACAAAGTGAAGTAATCTGAAAGATTGATGATTTACGATGATCACTAAAGAAACTCAAGAACATTTGAGATACAAAGTTGTTGACATCTATTAGTGTAGAAAGGTTTACAAAGCCATTTCTAAACCTTGGGACTCCAGTGAACCACAATGAGAGCCATTATCAATGATTGGAGAAAACTTGGAACAGCGGTGAACCTTCCCAGGAGGGGCCGGCCTACCAAAATTACTCCAAAAGCACACTGACAACTCATCCAGAAGGTCCCAAAAGAACTCTCATCTAATATCTAAAGAACTGTAGGCCTCATTTGCTTCAGTTAAGGTCAGCCTTCATGATTCAACAATAAGAAAGACACTGGGAAAAAATGGCATCCATGGGAGAGTTCCAAGGCGAAAACCACTGCTGACCAAAAATAACAAAAAGGTTTGTCTAATATTTACCAACAAACATCGTAATGATCCCCACGACTTTTAGGAAAATATTTTGTGGACTGACAAGACAAAAGTTGATCTTTTTGGAAGGTCTGCGTCCCGTTTAAATCTGGTATAAAACCAACACAGCATTTAATAAAAAGAACATCATACCAACAGTTAAACATGGTGGTGGTAGTGTGATGGTCTACGGCTGCTTTGCTGCTTCAGGACCTGGACGACTTGCCGTAATTGATGGAACCATGAATTCTGCTCTCTACCAGAAAATCCTGAAAGAAAATCTCCGGCCATCAGTTTGTGACCTCAAGCTTAAGCGCACCTGGATTATAAAGTAGGACAATTATCCGAAACACACCAGCAAGTCCACCTCTGAATGGCTAAAAAACCACAAAATTATGTTTTGGAATGGCCTAGTCTAAGTGCGGATTTAAATCCGATTGAGATGCTGTGGCATGACCTTAAACAGGCCATTTATGTTCAAAAACCCTCCCAACGTGGCTTAATTAAAACAATTCTGTAAAGAACAGTGGGCCAAAATTGCTCCACAGGGATATGAAAGACTCATTGCCAGATATCGCAAATGCTTGATTGAAGTTGTTGCCGCCAAGGGTGCCACAACCAGTTATTAGGTTTAGGGGGCAATTACTTTTTTCACATACTGTAGGGCCATGTAGGTTTGGATAGCTTTTTAATAAATGTAATCATCTTTTAAAAACTGCATTTTGTATCTACTCAGGTTATGTTTGTCAGATATTAAAAAAATGTTTGATGATCTGAAACTAGTATTACTCACCCACACACTGGTTCCACTGGTAGTGCTGCAGGAAGCCTTGTGGACAACTGCATCTGTATCCACCCACTAAGTTCTGACAGCCATGCTGACACCTGTGGATACCATCACACTCATCCGTATCTGTCAGGGACAAACACACAATAAAACTAATGTAAGAGCCGATTTTCTGTAATGAGTCAGCTGATACTGAGCTTGGTATCAATTGTTTTCAGACCTTCACAGGTTTGTCCATTGGGATCTAATGAGAACCCTCGCTGGCACTCGCAATTAAAGCTCCCTGGAGTGTTCTGGCATACACCATTGGAGCCGCACAGATTGGGGTCTGATGAACATTCATTGTTGTCTACACAGAGAGGAGGGAAGGTCAGACAAGGGTAAAACACAAAACATCACATAAAGGCTGATTATAACCCTGATTTGGACACGATGAGTAATTTTAAAATTCATTGAGAGTAAACATTTGTGAATTGAAAAATAGGGCAGGTCACCGTGGATTGTTGGTACAAATGATCTTAGTGTCCAGAGGTTAAGGAATAAAATCTCTCACCGACTGATTCAATCTCACACTAATCGCAAACATTTGATTAATGAGCGTTAGACAAAACAATCTAAACTTAACATCTATTTTACAGCTTTTCCCAGAAAAAGGGTAGTAAAGTGAGCCTTGAGTTAAGATCCTTTGGTCAGACATCACAAACCTGTTTGACTGTTGTGACTGGAATCCATGCAAATCTGAACACAGTCATGTAGTTTAAGGTATTTAGCAACAGAGATCAAAGTCGGTTGAGATTGTAAAAGTCTTCTGATGTGTTCCCAGCTTTTTATCTTTGTTTGCTGAAAAATCACCATGTGGGACAAAGTGCTCAGAAGCATTGAGAGAAGGTATATTTCCCCTAAGACCTACCTGGCAATCCACATTGATTTCAAGTATTGCTTTAAAGGAGACTGACAAACATACTGTATGTTTCTTACAGCAGCATCTTTGAGGTACAGATGTGTTGGAAGGAATGAGAACGTCTTTACGTAACATATTTACAATATGTATGGTAAAATGTTCAGTTCAATAACAATATTTTTGGCCTGCCTGAAGCAGTTTGGGGTTCAGTGTCCTACACATCAGCAGTAGTTACTGAGGTAGCAACAAGTGAACAAGTGTTTTATGTCACCCGGTGTTTCTCCAACCTCCTTACTCCTAAATTAATAACACATCCACACCTACGTCATTTGCCTGGGCTTATTCCTATAGTCAAAACTGAGGGTTCCCTGTGGCTGATTTGATGTGAGGTCATGGGAGCTGCTTTATGGTCTGTAAAGAAAAGCTTGTGGTAGTCATGACAATCCAGTCCAAAGTTCCATAACAAAGCATTGCTAAGCTGCCATGACTTCAAACCAGTCCAGCCTAATAAGATCATTGTGATATCAGTCCATTAAGTCTGAACGAGAGTCAGTAAAGGTGAAGCAAGAGGGTGCTACAGTGGCCTTTTATGAGCCGGGCTGGAATATACTATAAGAAATTACATTGTAAAAGAACAAATTGTGTGTGCATTAAACACAGGGTGTACATGAGAGAATCTGCTTAAGGGTTATGACACCATGGAGCACGCCACTTGTAGGGATATACAGATAGTTGTATAAAGGGCATTTCTAATTACTAAATATTTGGATGTATATCAGTATATCTACATTCTGCATGTGCTTATTTACCAATGCAGGCAGTATGATGCTGGGTGAAGCCAGGAGGACATTTGCAGGTGAACCCTCCGATGGTGTTAACACATAAGAACTGACAGTTATGCTGTTTGGTCGAGCACTCATCCAGATCTGAAAAAGACGAGAAGTTGTACAACATAAAATCAGTTATGAATTTAACAGAAAAGATAAATCTACCAAGTAGTTTACATTTTAGATACAGTGGTTGGAGTGGTGTGAGATCACTGCATGTACTACTGTATGGGGGCTGCTGTTTTCTGAGTCAAATTCCAGTCCTTCTACAGTCACTGACCTACAAATGAACTGCAAATGAACCAGACACCGGAAAGGGGGACTGTAGAGGGGGAAACTAAAGCTATGGTAAATAAAGATGAAGGAGGCCCTAAAAAACGGAATACCATGTGTACACTTGTTTAGACTCACAAACAAGCCTGATAAACAGAGACAATGCCATATGCACTGTGTCACAGAGTCTGGATGAACAATTAAGTGCACATGGACACACCAGTCCAAATGGAGCGTCCTGGGACAGGGAGCAGAACAGTGACAGAGGGTCCGGCCCATTCAACACTACAGTGGCTTTAACCTGGAAACTACCTCAAATAAGAACTTATTATCACAAGGGGGACATTCGTCTCTGCTGCTGGTCACTATAAGAGCAACACCCTCTTTCCAATAGCATGCCACTGAACATTGATTTGAATAGCACTTTAGGTGGGCTACTCTTGAATATTTAGAGGTTCTGTTTTGCTGCATGTGTGCGTGTCACCTCTGCAGCTCTTTCCATCTTCCTGTAGGATGTATCCGCGGGGGCATGAACAGAGATAACCTCCTTCTGTGTTCTTACAGATGAAGTTACAAGGCTTTGGTGCCTGGATGCACTCATCCACATCTAGAGGGAGAGGGGGAGACAGAGAGAGTGAGAGACAGAGAGTTTGATCCTGTAGCCAGAAATTCCATAAGGGGAGATGATGAGACAGACAGCATTTTTCACAGGAGTCTGTGGGCAGTCCACCCACGTAGTTTCGGCTCTTTACTAGACAGCAGGAATGAGAATGGGGTGTAGACATGGTAGGAAAAGAGTCCATAAAGTGTAAGTGCTGGAGGTGAGATTAAGCCTTACCCACACACAGTGTGCCACTGATGTCAGTGGTGTAGCCAGGTTTGCAGGTGCAGCTATAGGAGCCCAAAGTGTTGATACACTGACCATTCTTGCACAAGTTCCCCATCACACGACACTCATCAATATCTGGACAGAAACAAGAAATGTTAGCTCCAGATAAATGTGTCACAGCTGACTTACCAGTCAATTACCTGAGGTGGAATAAGTGTATGCTCTAAGTCGCCGCTTCCTTTCAGAGAACAATCTGCAGAGGACTGAATTTTAATAGTAAGTAAAAGCTGTGTGCCGCACAACCTTAGGGAAATGTTGTTGTTGTTCTAACCATTTAGTAAAGTATCAGTGTTGTGTAAAGAAAGAAGAAGTTTATTTTTACTGGCAAAGTAAAAGTAAATGCATATGTTAATAAACAACTTCCTCTTCAGAACCATATCAGTGGTTTAAAGGGTACAAATTACTACTGACAAATTAAGAAAGCACAAGTTGCATTACAACTGTCCAGCTTTTCAGGCTATGATTTATCTGGATGGTTTCCATTCATTGTAAGTACACATAAAACATTAACGAGCAAAGACCCAACTCATGATAACCAATCACCTTAATAATTCACTGTTTTATTTTTTGTGGAGTTACCTTATAATGTTAATGGAGTTGTGAGCAGGGACCATTATGAAAACACTGCCTGGTGGCTGGTACTAACAGGAGTATTTTAATGCAAAAAATATATATCCTATCCTATAAAATGATATCCTAGCTAATAAATGCAATGCTTTTCTGCAGGCAAGTTTTAAATCTTAGATGTGGTAGCCTCCATGAAAACCAACCAAGAAAGGTTTTAAATTAATCCAGCTTTCTACGGCAATTTACTGAAATTAAAAGAAACCACCGTTTGCCTAGTTAAGTTAGGTGGAGGAAATCTGTCTAACGGCACACTTATGCACCCAAAATACTGTTAGAGAAAGATCCACACTCATTAAAAAAAGTGCCCCTGATTGTTGATTGATTCTCAAATTTTCACAGTGATATTAAATTTAAATTCTTCAGCAGTAAGATACCTCTGCCATCTGTGGTGTACCCTGGTCCCAGAGGACACATCCTCTTGTACTGTGTGGTCCCAGGCAGGGGGCAAAGCTCGCAGTTGGTGCCCCAGCCTCTGCCTCCATCACAGCAACACTCTGACTTGGTCACCAAGTTCCTGTTACTAGAAGTCATCTGACACAGAGTGGTCAGAACTTCAGTGAAACAGAAGCCTTCCCGGTTATCTGGAGGGTGGGAGAGACAGAGGAAGACGCATGAGAGTGAGGCAAACAGACAGGCGGACAAAAAAAGATGTTGGCCTAACAAAACCACCCAGACAGGACGTGGCCTCAGAGATCCAGACGTTAATTGATAACCAACAGTGCTCTATCAGTACTGTCTGTACGGAGTAAGATAGCCATAGAACCAGAGAGCTTACAAAATCCCTGGAGTTTTTCTCACCAACTTCAGCACATCATGTCTATCTATATATTTAGATTAGGGAGGTAAGCATTGAAAGGATTGCCTAGCCCCTATCTTGACACAGACAGACACATGGTTTTTAACGAGTCTGTCATGCTTTGGTTAAATTTTCAATGAGATGAAAATGTACCTTTTCACCTAGTTAAAGTAGCCAAGATTCAATAGCATAAAACATTTCTATTTAAATATAACATCCATAAAATCTGTAATGTTTTATCAACATGATGACAAAAAAGTTTGGCTATTAAATTCTAAACTATTGTTTGTCAAGATGTTAAACTGCTAAGTAATATGGGGGGCTGAGTGAGAGGGAGAGGTAAACAGATATTTTGTCATCATTTCCTACACACGGACTTTACACAAGAAGCCCTTTCTGGTACAAACTGGTAAGTCAAATTAAAGAGGCAATGAGGACACAACAGATGCTGATAAAAACTGACACTGAAGGCAAATAAGTGAAGTTAGAGCACAATGGGGAAAAACATCAAAGAGCAAGATATATAAATTAATAACAATGTACCTACCGATACATTCAGTCTGTGTGGGATTAGCAATGAATCCGTGGTCACATCTGCAGCGGTAGCTTCCTACTGTGTTTTCACAGCGGCCATTCTTACAGATACCAGGTTTGGCTGTACACTCATTCAAATCTAACACAGACACACATATACAGAAAAGTTTTAAAAATTAAAAGAGAGAGAAAAGGGAAATATTTGTTACACAGGACTACCTGATATGTCACTATGTATACTATACTATATGTCACAACTTAGTTAAATGAAGCTAACTTGGAAGTTCAACTGGGAGGTCCACACAGCACACACACACACACACACACTCACACAATATGTTTCTTATGGATTAATTTTCGCAGTTGTGCACATATATGTCAATACATCTTGCTCTGTTTTTATAGTTATGTTCAAATTATTAACAAATCTGTTTGCCACTTTTCCCAAGGTCACTAACCAAACCAGTCATATCCTTTCAAGTATATACATTTAGTCATATTTCCCAATTTCATCACGGTATCATTGTCTTTCATTTCACCCCAACACTCCTCCTCCACCTTCACTATGCCACAACCGACACCTAAGACTTAGAAAAACTCATCATCGAGGACACAGCCTATGATAAAAGACCATCATCTCACCTACAAACGCAAGTTTATATCTCTAAATTATTGTATCATCTTTAGACCTGTGACATGGTTTACTCCAAAAGTCCTGTGTTATGAATATTTACATACATAAAGTAATAATGATTTTAAGTGTGTTGGTTTCTCCTGTTTTTTTGTTTTTTTTTACTTTTACTTGATGAGTATCAAAATTGATTTTTTTTAAGCAAAGTAAAGCAAGGATTTGAGGCCACAAACTGGAGTGATGGTTCATTATTTCCTACAGTAGGACATGTATAATAATCTTACCCATGCAACCATCTCCGCCGGGGTGGCGTGTGTATCCAGGGGAACAGATGCACATGTATGTACCAATCAGGTTCTTGCAGGTCATGCCTCTGCTGGCACAGTCATCTATACCATCTTCACACTCATTCTGATCTGGAAAACAAACAGTACACTAAGAGTAAGAGGATACACAAGAATGAATCTACGTATGTGCATGCATGCATGTGCAGCAATTACACCAGGGATGTAACACGGACACTCGTTCACACTGCAGTACTCCATACATTGAGCTCTGTAGTGCTAACAGGCGTGTAGTGGGAGGGTTGGTGGTCTGTTTGGAGCTCTAATGTAAACAGTGACGCTATAGACACTGAAAAGTTCCTCCTGTCTCGGCGCTTCCCTCCAAATACAACCGTTGCTATGTTGCCCGAGCTATCTGAGAGAACGGAGGTGTAAACAGTGACTCGGCTGGTTACAATTTCCAGAGGTTGTTTTAAGTTTGTCAGAGACAGAGAACACTTGAGGATCAGAGATAGTGTGTTATGTAACTTTATGGATGGGGCCAGGATTTGTCTATGAGGTACTTAGTTTATTTTCTACCAACAGTTTTCAGTAAATGGACCATGACTTAGAAAGCTGAGTGTATGAATGAGTCATTTTGCCGTAGTACCTTTACACATCCTCTTGTCCTCACGCAGCACATAGCCTGTGGGACATTTACACTCGTATGAGCCCACCACGTTAACACAGCGGAAGGCGCACAGTAGAGGATTCTGGGAGCACTCATTGATGTCTGGACAAGGAACAGAAGGCAACAAGTTATAGTAGTAGTACAGGACTACAAAGACTGCATAATTGAAGTGAGAATGCAGACACAATTTCACATACCTTCACAGGTCATCATTGGCCCAGGCTCAAACCCCTCATCACAGGCACACTCAAAGCCACCAATGACATTAGTGCAAGTGCCGTTGCCGCAGGGATTACCAATGTCACATTCATTAGTGTCTGTATTGAAGAAAGTTACATAAATCCCATTAAGCATATTAGCCTTAGATTAACATCTACCAGGTGAATAAATCAATGGGAGGGAGAATGTCAGTGGCAAAAGGAGAGGTAAGGTGAAGATAAGGAGACACTGAGAGAAAGATAGCAAAACAGTGGGTAAACTGGCCTTCACATGTGACTCCACTAATGTCCAGACGGTATCCCATGGGACATTCGCAGCGGAAAGAGCCATCTGTGTTGATGCACTGGCCATTAATGCAAGGGTCATTGAGACATTCATCAATATCTGCAATTAAAAAGCATAAACACCAAGTGAATTACATGCCACACCTATACAGTAACAAACATGCAGGAAAGTGAGCATTCAGTGGTAACGACACATACCTTTTGGGTGGTCATCTGGCCCACGTTGATATCCCTCATTGGGACAGAGAAGAGGATAGGCCTCTGGAACAATGAGATGTGAAAAGTCATAAATACCATTAAATATTACATATAATTTTGTGGATGCGATTGCATGGCCGTTGGTGTTTCACTGCATATGTGTGTTGTGCGCGTGTGTCAATGTGAAAGGAAGTGTACACACCTTCTCCTTTGCTGGGACAGATTTCACAGGGGTCTCCCCAGCCTTGACCTGGCATTCCGGTACAGCAGCACGCTTCCTTGGAGGTGTTCTGAGGCTTTGGAGCCAGGCAGCGTCCATTTTCAAACTTGGTATAGCAGTAATTCACACGGATATCTAAGTGTTAACGCACACACACAGAGGAGAAAAGTAAAAAATGAGAGCGGGGCCGAAGGAAACAATGAGGAAGAATCGGAGAGAGAATGAGAGGTGGACTGATCAGTGCACAACATACAGTATGTCTGTTCCAACACGTTTACTTTGTCTTAAAGGAATAGTTCCACATTTTGGTAAAATGTGCTTATTTGTTGTCTTGCTCAGTTACTTGAAATTGACTCTCATATCTGTCCATTAAATAGCCTGCCTCTGTCAAAAAAAACTTCACATCTCAAGCTCACTTATTCATAGAATTAATACTAATTATATGTTGTTCATTTAATCCGTTCAAAACAAGTTTGTACTTGTTCGTTTGCACAGCACCCCAGGTAAGTTTTCATTGACATATCACTTCATTCGATTATCTGTGAAGTAATCCAAGCATACCAGACTACAGGTTGTGAGTAATTGAATTTTTTTTTGCATCTGGGCCTTACTGTCACACTTTTGGCTAATGTTTCCATAGGTCAGTGTGATATTTAATTTCCATCATCAAGGACGCAGAATTTAGTAGGGACATGTCCCTACCAATATCCAGCGACTACTGAATTGTCCCTAGCAATAATTTTGATCCAAAAATAAAAATACAACCACTGTTGTCCGTCAGTGTCTAGTCAATGTATTTGGTACACAAACAATTAACAGCTCTCCTTCTCTACTACAAGTCCAATTCTTTTTTAAGTTTTGAAAGATTATGTCCTACCCCTACCCGCTACCCCTCACAGTGGTTTGGTCCCCTGCCTACCTTTTTCCAGCCCTAAGAAACTTTATTTCTAGAAAGCGACTACCGACTGATCTATTGAGTTATTCAGACCATCAGGGGGGAAAGTGAGAAATATACAAAAGTCTATTATATTGTAGGCTAATATATTCCCCGGCATGCTGCTCAGTCAGGCAGCAACTCCTCTCCTCTCGCACCGTGCAAGCAGGAGTGAGAGAATTACTATGGTTACAGGGACGCTGTTTTTCTCTGTTGCTTTGAAGCTTCACGACTTTGGTCCTTACCAATGTTGAGGCCAACTCTACGCCCTTGACCACCATCATAGAGATTCCAATGGGTTTTATTCAAGTCCAAGCTTAACCCAAAACCAAAAGCAACGATCAACGGTTAGGTTCATGTTTCTGGGGTCAAATAAAACTCAATTGTAAAACTGTCCAGCTTGTGCCCACAACCTTGATAATGACAGCGGTGGTAAAGTATTTGTAGTGAGCAAAGAGATCAGTGTTTGCCAGTCTCTTTCCCTCTCTCTCCCTTCTTCTGATGGTTCTTGTTCCTCCTGGACTAGGCAGGCACTTACTTGTAATGAGAAGCATATGGTTGTGCTCTCCTGCTAGCACTGGCCTTCACTGAACTCAACAAAAATAAGCTTTCTGACCACCATAGATCACACACATATGTGCACACACCTGGCTCAGAGGCAAGGATCACATACATGAACACCTGGTGCTGTGAGGAGAATATCAAAGAGTGTCATGTTACTTTCCTCCATGAAACTGATTTGTCAGCCCTTCCGCAAAAGAGATTTATGGTGCTCTGTGCACAGCAATTGTGCAAGTGCGTGAGCACATGCGCATGTGCATCTGCACATGCGCATCTGCACATGCGCATCTGCACATGCATATGTCATTCTTATTTTGTAGTTTATTAACTGGTTCCATAAAGTGTCAATGCTATGTATTTTTTTTTATCTGTATATAATACTGAAAAAATACTAAAAAAAAAAAATAAAAGACAAAACATTAACTACAAGTTAGGCTTGGCAAACAAAAGGTGGTGACAGTGGTGACACACATCTGATGGTGGTGAGGGTGGTGACAGATATTTAATGGTCATGATTATGGAAATTTGCAAAACCACTACAGCATTATAATTTAAAACATATCCTTAATTGTGGAGTCTGATGGCTTAGACATATACTACATCCTGTCTCTCCCCATGTTTCTCTACTATCAATAAAGGCTAAAAAAATGTTTTAATTCATTTATTATTGTATTGCGTGTTGCTCTGTCACTTAGCACCTGACAAGGTTAGCTGCAGTTTAAAACAGGTCAAGCTAAATGGGTTGCAATGGTTTTAAACTTAGTTGATTGCTTTGTCAATCTGAACATACAGCATTAATGTAAACTGACATACTGGATATGAGGAGTGGTTAACACTTACACATTGGTTCACTAGGCTTTTGGGGAAAATAAAAAGTTAGTTTAGTTGAATGTGCAGAGCTATGAAGAATACAGTATAAACTTAATCTTAGTGTTAAACTGTGTATGTGTTGTGTTTATATGCCTTGTTCACTGCTCCCGGCTCTCTCTGTGGAGAAGAGTTATTATTGATTTTAGGGGGACAGAGATGATATATTAACAGATTAAATCACAAATATTTAAAATATTAATAGTGTGATTGCAAACAAAGAATCACAAATGATTTTCATTGCAAAAACAAGGGTTTTCTCAGTGGGACAGGGAATGTCAAGAAACCTTGATCTTTTTTACTGCAAAGTTGTTCACTCTCGAACCTGCTCCTCCTGTTTATCCCCCAACCCAAGCACTGAGACTGGAGAAAAAAGTGAAATATAAACTGTAAACTACCTCACTGAACTGATGATGTCATCACTTCAGTGTTTGGAGTGGGAACTCCCTAACAGAGGACTCAGCGCGCCCCCACCCAACCCAAAAACACACATACGTACATAAAAACACGCACACACACGAGTGAGGAAATGGAAAAGTGATCTGTTCAGAGCCACCCTTGGCCTTGTTGAGGCAGCAGAACCAGCTGGAACACAGTGTGCTGTGTATAATGAAAGAGCAGGAAAAGTCTAACACTGACTGCTGCTTAGTCTCCACTAGCACTCAGGGACAGACTATACAGATACACTAGTATTTACACTTTGAACTTGATGCATAAGATAGTTTCATAGCCTCTTTAATTCTTATTCCCCTATCTCTCACACCCACACACACTCAATTACCTAAACATCTGCGTCCGGAGGCAGAGATCTGGAAGCCGGTGGGACACGAGCAGGTGTAGCTTCCTTCAGTGTTGGAGCAGGTTCCAAATGTACAGAGCTCAGGCAACTGGGAACACTCATCAATATCTGACACACAAAGAGGAATGGCATCAACCACCTCACCCAATTTACAAATCCAAACCATCAAAATCCATTCCTAATTTGGACCATCAGAAGTCCACCCTGCAGTGCTTCCTTGACACATTTTTTTCCTTGAACTACTGTCATAGCTGCAGGAATGAAGTCATACTAGCACGTCATGGTCTATCCAAATGTGATAAAACAGAATGTAATCTCACTAATGGACAGTTGGATAAAGCCGTATTATCTGGAATAGCATCCATGTCACGTGTTCGCTCATCACAATGACCAGCTGCTGCTGAGAATTCAGTGCTGTTCCACCCTGCTTCCAGGAACAGAGCACAACGCAGGAATGTGTTGAAGTCTGCCGAATATCTCTTCATCAGCCCCACTGTATAAACAATCCAAGTGTTCTGGCTTGAGCCCACTCCCACGTGCGAAAGTGAGAAGAGGGGTGTTTTGTATCAGCGAGGCAAAGGACGAGAAAGAAGAGGCAAAGCTTATTCTCGTCTTGTTCATCTCAGCAGAGCTGGTCTAAGCTGTGATCCACGCATGTATATGTGTGTGTGGTGTGTATGTGTGTGTGTGTGTGTGAATGTGAGAGTGTGTTGCATGTTAGCTTGTGTTCTCTGCATTACCTGATGTGAGATTCAACCCTGCATGCAGATATTTTATTCCTCCAGAAATTCCCATTTTTATTTTTCATGTTTTGGCTTATGTTTATTGACCATGATGCAGAAAGGACTGGCTTTACCTTCACAGGTTTCCTCATGGAGATAATAGCCAGGTGGGCAGATGCATCTGTAAGAGCCATCCAGATTCAGACAAGTTCCTGCACCACATGTGCCTGGATTCACTGCACATTCATTAATATCTGAGAGAAAAAAAAGAATATACAGGGGATATACTGTATAAGTTAGATATTACATTCAGATAAATATAAAAAATTAGGAAATAAAATGGCGGTTCCTAACCTGCACACAGTCTGCCGTCTAAAGTGAGCTCATAGCCATCAAGGCACACACAGAGGAAGGTGCCCACAGTGTTCACACACTGCCCGTTTCTACACAAGCCCCTCTGCGTCGAACACTCATCGACATCTGATTAACGCACAAACACCAGAATATATCACATAAAAGCTTTAGCTCTCTTGCATTTTTCTTTTACTAGTTCACATCCACAGATGCACGCACCTATGCAGTCACTGTTGTGGGAGTTCTGAAAGCCGATGTAGCAGAGACAATTGTAGGAGCCCACTGTGTTCTTACAGGTCCCGTTGCCACAGGGTTGTCTCTCACACTCATCCACATCTGAAACCAAGGAGCATCATCACAGTTTTACCTCAGACATTACTCACCTAGTATCATGATGTCAAGAACTAGCGAGAACTGATAGGAACCAACACAGCTTACCAACACACATTGACTGGTCCCGCGTTGTTTTGAAGCCATTGGGGCAGATGCAGCGGTAGCTCCCCAGCGTGTCAATGCACTGGCCAGGATTGCATATACCAGGGTTCTCAATGCATTCATTACGGTCTGAAAAAGGAGAAAAATTGTCCAGTCAAACCACAAAAGCTATTACTGCAGTGGTGAAATATACAGTCGCACTAAAAAAGCAACAGTTACAAATGAACAAAGGAGTTTATTTCCTCCACTGTTCTTCTATCTAGTTTTATTGATCAAGTACCTCAAAACTAAAATCTTTTGTATTTTCATATCAAAATCAGACAATTTTCTCTCCACTTCTGTACAGAACAATAAATGTGAGCATGGCATGGCAGCCTTGCATTGTCAGCCCATAATTTTGCATTTGTCATTTTAAGCCAGCTGGAGGAAACCTAACTACTCCTAACTCCTGATGAATACCCGATCTCTATGCAGTCTTTAGGCTTTGAGCCAATTTTAAAACATGACAAACTTGGTGACTGGAAACACAAAAAAACAGTCTCCTGAAATCTCCAATTATAGATAGTAAATGTCAACGACTGTTTCTTAACATTCATTAATTAGTCAAACAGGTACCAAGTTTAATCAACTTGACTGTGGCTATGCAAGACAAAGATTTGGGGAAATCCAAACAACCCTTCACATTATACATATATATATATATATATATATAAATTAGAAAGTCATTTTTTGCTTTTACAGATAACTAGTGTACATGTGAAATAACTCTCACAATTATAATAATTTTAAGTTCCGTAAATTTAATATGACTTGAATTACTATTTAGATATTTGTCACTAGCCACAAACTATCACTAATATGGGCATGTCTTTATTGCTTCATATGCTAACTCTGATGCATGATGACAAAATAACTGTTTTATGATATCAAAGTAACGTCATTATTATTTAATTAAAGTCACAAATATGTCCGTTTATACATACTCCATTTCACATTATGCCTTGAAGCAATGCTGATTGTTTTTACATATCACTGTAAATCACTGCATTATAAATCACTGTATTTAATTATGTATTTAATCCTCGTTGTCTCAAGCCACAGTTTCAGTTTTCTCTCACTGGAGTCTGATAATGTCTTGCTGTTAGAAGTCGCATGAAAAGCAGGAAGCAAAAGCTCTTCCTTAAGCCCACCATGAAGAATTCCTCAGCCTGACTGTCATTGTGCTGCCTCTGGTGCTTTATCTTTGGCATATAATTGTGCAGTTCAAAGAGTTTCATATGACTGAGTTTGATACAATAGCTTGAAGAGGCAAGACAGCAATGGGCAACAGAAAGACTCAGAGTCAGCATCATCCTCACGGAAGAAGGCAGGTTTTGGCTGCCTTCCCTAACTTTTTCTCTAATGCTGCTCCATGTTTCCACCAATACAGTATCATCTCCACTGAGGTCATTAGGAGTTGACTGAACTCCTGTTGGTTGAGATAACAGTAAAAACTATTAAAGCATTTTGTAACTTGTCTGTGAAAAGTGCTCTATAAATAAAGGTTATTATTATTATTATTAACTATGCATCGCATCACACCAGTAATGTCCTGTATAATCTGAGTGCTGATGATACCTTTTAACTCTTAAACTCTTCTACTCACTAGGACACCTATGTCCTCGACCTCAACTACATTATCTTATTATCTTTCAGAGGCTGTAGAAGGTTTAAAGCTACAATGAAGATACTGGTATCGTATGAAAATAGATTTAGGCTAAAATTTCGGCTACATTTTGGCAAGGGAAAAACTGGCATGCCCCCCCCCCCCCCCCCCCCCCCTCCCCCCTCCCCCACAGCCTTACCTAGACACTGCCCAGTGGGAGTGAAGCGATATCCGGGTTTACACTCGCAGCGGTAGCTTCCCGGCATGTTCAGACAGGCTGCATTCTGCTGGCACACCGGTCCATTCTGACACTCATCAATATCTAACAACAACAGCAATAGAGGTGTTTAAAGACAGTCATCTACTGGTGACACTTTCACAAAGAGGGCATTAATATAAAAAGACTCACCTGATCAAAATCAATGAACTGACTTAGTTTAAAAACCTAGGAAGAATTCACAGCATCTTTTACGTTTTGGCATCACCTACAGTAGAACTTTAGTGCAGGTCATACCTTCACAAATCAGCAGCTTGTCATTGTAGATGAAGCCAATGGGGCATTCACACCTGAAGCTGCCAATCATGTTGATGCACACTCCATTCTCACACACTCCTGGGATTTCCCTGCACTCATCGATATCTAGCACATAAGGAAGAGACGAAGGAACAAGATAAGAACAAAACACACTTTCCTTTTCATCACATTCACCTTTGAATGGGAAAGTCTTACCAATGACCCGTCCAGTGGTGATGTCGATATAATATCCTGGTCTGTCACTGCCGCACAGGATCGAAAACTCATCTGTGTGGACAAAACATTCTTTATCCTTTAGATCCTTATACTCTCTACACATGTGCTAGCATACTGTATGTGTGTATGAGACCTCACCAGTACTGGGCACAGGACACTGTTCACAGGGTTTATTCCATGCACGCCCAATGTTGTACGAGCAACAGCACATCTTTTTGGTCATGTTGAAGTTCAGCTCTCCATCACATGTCCTGTTGTCAGAGTAAAAGTTCCTGTAGCAGTAGCTCTTCCTCATGTCTGTGTGTGTTTATAATAAAAGAGAGAGGAAGTTACACGCAAAAATGTCCCTGCATCACAGTAAAAAAATCGCTGATTAATACAGGTATGAGAGTACAGCATGCCAACCTACCCATGCAGTTGTTCCCTCCATTGACCTGCATGTAGTCCAAAGGGCAGATACAGGTATAGTTCCCGATGGTGTTATAGCACTGGCCCGGGCCACAGATGCCTGGTCGTTCACACTCATTGACATCTGCACACAGGACAGACAGAAATTAGTCCATTGTTTTGATGGATACTGTGTCGGATTTAAATTTCGTTGAGGTACCACATAACTTATTCTGCTAAGTAAATAAATGCTTGCTTATTTTAAAAAGGAAGGTGGAATGAGTGAAATAAGGAATTTCAACAAAGACCACACCAATGTTAGGAATAAAAAGGTAGTTTATTCGGATAATGAGTATTTATGATAAGCGACTTGCTTATCAACCCCCTGTGGTTCCTGTGGTAGAAAAAGAACAATTACTTAGGCGGAATTATGGATTTTAGCATGCATGTCTTTGATAGTGGGAGGAAACTGGAGCGCCCGGGGGGGAAACACACGCAAACACAGAGAGAACATGAAAACTGCACACAGAAAGTCTTGGGCTGACCCAGATCTGAACCCAGGACCTTCTTGCTTGAATGAGGCACAGGTAGTTGAATTAGTGAGGGAGAGAGGTGCGGTCCTGTTCCTGAACTTTAGTTATATAGCTTCATATAAAGAAAAGATCTATGCTAAATTCCTTTCTCTGCCAACATTGCTGCCAAATAGCAAGCACAGTGCTTGTTCCTTCCAGCCCAGCTAACAGCTGAACTGTTGATTGACTAGAGACATAGTGGATGTGCAGTCCTGGACTTTTTTAGAGCAGACACCCGCCTTTGTTCTCTTGGCCAACAAACACACACTAATTAAAATGCCGCCAACAATATGTCATTGTCTAACCCCCAGCCCCCTCCTCTCCTCTCTGTTCCTGTTTCTTTTTTCTAAACACCCTTCTCATGTGTTTCTTCCCCCCCTATCTGTCATCCCTCTGTCTCTCCCTCCCTCCGTCATCTCTGGCCTGTCTACAGGGCACTCAGCGTACTTCCCCAAGGAGAGGGCTGACCACATCAGAGCCTTGCTCCTCTGGACACAGTTAGGCGCTCAGATGTCTCACCATTCTAACTGAGCTTTGCTGGGTTAGCAACAGACATGAACTGGAACTGAGGCATGTTGAGCTAAAATGAGCTGTAGTGTTGTCTACAGGACAAAAAGGTCCAATAAATCTTTGTCTTTTTGCTGGACTCAATTTCCTTCCCACTGAAACATCCCAAGGCAAGAGCTAGAGAAGAATAGGTCACCTGTGTGTTCATGTGTCTGTGTGTGTCTAATACCTTCACAGACTCTCGTTTCTGTGTTGAGGGCGAAGCCTCTTGAACATTCGCAATGGAAGCTGCCAAAAGTGTTGATGCACTTTCCTCCCTGGCACAAGCCTGGCAGCTCCTGGCACTCATTGATGTCTGACAGGGAGAGAAAAAGAAACACTCAGTGACATTGTGAGTGGGTGGGTGTCCTCTCTGTCAGCGTCTGTCTGTCCACACACAAACACATGATAGCATGTTGCTGTCTGACCTTCCAAGATGACAGTGATGGGGTTTGGTCTGAAGCCTTCTCCTCCAGGACACAGCGTCTTGTACTCAGCTGTCAAAACAAACAAAAAAGGAACACAGCACCAAATCACATTAACCAGCAACAATGACACGGCACACAACATACAGTCAAGCTTGTTTTATTGTGGGATTTGACAGTAACGGTTGGCTGATGGTGAGAGTCACATGCCCAATTGGTCAGGTGCCTTAAAAAAAAAGACATTTCTGGTCATCAACTTGTTTCCTGCCACTGTCTGTTTTGTTTTTTTCTGATCAGCCATCTCAGATCTCAGTTATCCACAGAGCCCATTGGACCAGACATGACTGTAGCTACTCAGAATTACAAGAGAGAGAGAATAAAGAGAATAAAAGAAAAAGGTTTGTTCGTGTCATAGAAGCAAGCATTTCCTTGAGCTGAAAAGAGTGAGTCATTCCCTGTAATGTTGTGAAGCATCTGTTGGCAATTTCAAGTAAGTTGCACAAAGCTGTCTCATCTTTACCAGCAACAACAATTACATCAAATAGACATTCATCGCATGACAAGAGCAGGCAGCATGTAGCCTGTATGCTGGCAGAGCAGTAAACTCACACCTTTTTGGGCCAAATTTACATTGTGGTTTATTTAAATATTGATGTTTTGGTTATGATTTTTCATGTTACTGTTAGTTTAAATAGTAAGTGAAAACCTTAAAACACTGCAATGGACTTAAAGGCAACAGGTGGCAATTGACTGACTGAGTCCTGTTGTACAAAGCAACTTATAGAAGGATTTGGCAGGGTTGACCCTTAAATTACTTAATAGCCATTTTAAAAACAGAAATTCCCCGCCCACTCAACTTTTAAGATAGTCCAAAGTCTTTGACTCTACTATTCACATGTTTACTTGTGTTATGAGTAAGAGAGGCCATCTGCCGGTCGAGGCAGATGGCCGCCCACCCTGAGCCATGGTTCTGCTCGAGGTTTCTGCCTCTTAAAAGGAAGTTTTTCCTTGCCTCTGTCGCCTAGTGCTTGCTCTTGGTGGGAACTGTTGGGCTTCTGTAAATATCATCACAGAG
>NC_060169.1:10303752-10336722 GCF_021292245.1 Micropterus dolomieu | reverse complement strand
ATCATCACAGAGTACGGTCTAGACCTGCTCTTTTATGAAAAGCGCTGTGAGATAACTGTTGTTGTGATTTGGCGCTATATAAATAAAATTGAATTGAAAAATTGAATTGAATTGAATTGAATTGAAGAGACTGAAATGTTAAGCACAACTACATAAACTACAAAAGTAGCAGCAATTTTGTCAAAGCACTATTTGAATAAGTTCTCTATCCTTATTCGTACTATAATGAAAATACAAAATTGTTCATTTCAATTATAGCCATGGCCCTGCGATGGACTGGCGACCTGTCCAGGTTGTATCCCGCCTTTTGCCCGATGTCAGCTGGGATTGGCTCCAGCCCCCTGCGACCCTGTACACAGGATGAGCGGTTGATGATGGATGGATGGAATTATAGCCACATGTAACAGGAGTTATGTGGTTGAGTTGGATTGGTGGAAATAATAATAATCATCATCAATGTTCATCTCTTCATTTCTTAAGTAAAGGGAAAGAAATTAATGTTGTGGATGACAGGTTATTTAGTAATGTTGCACTTGAAAGTGAAAGGTTTGTAAATAAACATAACAACTCTCTACTCGCAACTTTGCTAACTTGAAGAGGTTTTATCAAAACAAGTAATGATAACATCAAAATGCAACTTCTTCCCACTCCTGCCTTTTAATGTTTGATCATTTATCATTGAGCTAATCAATTGTGCAGATGCAAAAAGTTGACCAGATACTATGGTGAGCTAACCATGTGCACATTAACTCCTTCAGTGTAGTGAAAATATCAATACCTAGCACTAAATTTACTGTGTATTGACTCATACATTTAGAATATCCATCAGCACTAAGGGTTATGTCTACGGTTGGGCGGTGTCTACAAAATTTTCATCGGACGATGACTACAATGAAACATCGGGATGGACAATGTCATCGGGCGTGCGCACGCATGGGGGGGCAGCGGTCGTCTGATGTGCATGTGTTCTCGCCATAGACTGTAGGTTCTCGCACAGACTTCACTCGGTAAAAAAAATTGGTAGACTATTAACTTACATCACAGGTAGCGGTGGATATTTTACGCACAGACCAGGTAAAGCAGCAGTGAACACACAGGGTGCAGATGTTGGTTTCAGTTGTTTGACAGGCTTGTTATTTATAAGCCGACGTGCGGCTCACCTGCTGCTGTGATAAGGGATCGCGGGTGGAAATAAAAGGAAAAAAGACAAGTTCTCAGTCTTATAGGCGACTTTATAAAACATACTGCTGATGGAGAAAATGGAGCAGACGGGGGAAAGAGACAGAGAGAGGCGGGGCAAGCCGGGGTGTTTACCTGAGGTGTAGGTGTATGTGAGTGTGTCAGAGTGTGGGGAGAAGAGAATTCCGAGGCAGATTGTGCAAAGCATAATTAAAAACAATAATAAGAATGTTCGTGGGCATTAAAACCTGCTTTCACAGGGTAATAAATCGTGAAAATTTGGGAATTTTTTTGCTCGGGGGGCAGGAGTTTTACAATCACGATGCCGGCTCTGTCAGCCATCGCTGATGGACGATGGCATTGTCTATCAGTCCAACCCTCGTTACGTCACTTCAAAGCCCTCTATTTGCCTGTATAATTTCTGGCTAGACGTCACAAACCTTACTATTGAACTGAAACAGAAATAAACATGCATAAATTACACAAAGTCTAAATAACGATGGGTTGACTCACTTGAGTTGACAAAGGGACATGATTCACATGGATTTCCCCAGCCAAGGCCCAGAGAGCAGCAGCAGGATGCCTTGGAAACACCAACTCCAATTTCATTGGAGCAGTCCAAGCTCTCTGATGCGTCTCCTCGGGAACGAACATCCAGGTAGCAGCTTCCAGAGCGAGTGTCTGTATACAAACACACAGGTGTTTGGGTATACAAGTATGCCTTGCCCTGGCTTCAGAATTAGGTCTATGATAAACTGAGATCAAACACCAACAATGTGTAGTGAGAACTTGAACCATCTCACCTACACAGCCCACCCGAGTGGGGTTGAGTTCAAAGTCTGCTGGGCAGTTACAGTGGTAGCTTCCAGGGATGTTGACACACATTCCATTAATACAAATGGTCGGGTCTGCACATTCATTGATATCTGAAAAAGAAACAACAGTCTATAAAATGTCTTCATCTCTACAAAAACTTACGACATTTTTTGTTAAGAGCAAGAAGGCGAACAATGACTTTTTCACTGTATCTCAGGGGAGATGAGAGCTGTTAATCTCTCTGTTACTGTTGTTACTCAATTCCTTTTATACTCAATTCAAATTTCCTCAGCTCATTGGGGCATCAACAGAGCATGATTGGGGCAGGCAGCTGGACTGGTGTGTTGACTAGCCTTACCTGTGCAGTTGCCTCCACTCCTGTCCAGTTCATAACCCGTGCTACATTCGCATCTAAAAAGTCCTGGGATATTCCGGCAGCGTCCATTGACACAGATGTCAGCAAAGGTACATTCGTCTATGTCTGTAAAAGAGACAGAGAGAGAGAGAGAATGATGAAGAGGGGGAGAGAGAGAGGCCCAGCTGTGAGGGATTAGTGGATCATGGGATCATGGTGGAAAATTGGCAGCCAGCAATAGGAAGTGAAGGCCGCTCACCTCTGCTTAAGAATGACAGTTCTGGGGCAAAAAATGCCCAGACATATCCAGACAGACACACACATACACTGTCAGACTAGCAGCCAAGGTTATGAAATTGTGTTCTTCCACATCATTAGACTCTGCACAAGTCATTACTGTCCAGTCCTGCCTGAGTTGAGTCAGGCAGGACTGGACAGGTTATTTGAGGATGTTTGACACATCAGCAAAATGAGGTCAGTCTGCTCATTCAGTTGAATCCAGCAATGCCTTATCACTGGAAGCATGAATCACCCTTGTCTACAACTAGTCATAAATGTGTTCATATTTCGACTCTATAGTAGCTCGGCTCAGGATCACACGCAAGATCCCTTCTCAGTTATTTAAGTCTACATGCAATCTTACATCACATCACATTAATATTTTATTCTATTTATGTATCATACACCCCAATTAAAAAATCAGATACCTAGATAAGGCAAACCTGGATAGCCTATAAGCATATCTTAAAGGTTATGTGTCTGAAGGTGCATGCAGCTTTGTCCCAGACAAGATCAAGATCATTTCAGCCAGTAGGGAAATAGCCCCAGATTCAGACAGTATGACCTTTTGTTACCACTACATTTTGTAAGTTGCCTGTAAGTCTGTATAGAGTCTATACAGTCTTTATTTACAATAAATGTTTTATGCAATGACAATTTGCACTTTAAGCAAGTAATAATATTTGGCCATGGATTTCAGTGGAGGTCCGTCCACTCTGTCCATTGTTTTTCTGCATCAGGAAAACCTTAATTCTTAACTGTATAACATCAAAACTAGCCAAATAAGGTTATGTCTAATTGAGTCAAGACAACCTTAAAGTTTGTGCCCACTTAACCTTTACATCATTCACATCATTAGTCTAAAATGTTAACTCGTTAGCTAATGTTAGTCCTGTGCTGCGTCTCATAACGTTGAGCGTGGAACACTGGACACTCCACACCATCAACGGTCGCCATCTTGGCTACGTAGGGAAATAGAGGAGCCACCAACCTATTTTCAAATTTTTTGAAGCTGCAGCAATTGCTATTGCACACATAGGAAAGCAAAAGTATGTTAATTTTTAGTCATTTTAAATAAAATCTAATTGAAATCAATTAAGGAAACAAACCAGCAGATATTTGGGCCGGAGAAAATTACAGTCAAATGTTGGCGACAGTTACAATTCACAATTTAAAAAAAGAAGAAGTGGTTAAATGATTTGACACTGCCCTGTTGAAATTTCATACACTACGCAAGTAAGTACATATGGTGCGTTCCAGGCAACTCGGAACTGGGAAAATTCCCACCTCCAACTAGAAAAAGTACTATGGAACACCACTTGAAGTCGAATTTACTACTTGTGAACTCGGAGGAAAAATATGGACCCTAGCTTCACGAGTAGCAGCCGAGTGACACACAACAATGGCAGCTCCCATTGAAGCACACATTATAAATGGTAAACCATAAACTAAAAGGCAAAGTAAAGTATTACATTAAAATAATACATTCTAGTATCAAATAGTCAAACTTGTTCTGCATGTAAATTGATGTACAATATAAACAATCTTCTCTACCTAAAACTTATTCAGGAAAATGTGAAAAAAACATTTGGAAATATAGTCTACGACTATTGCTGACTTTTGAGGATTACCAACTGATGTAGCTAGAAGGATACACAGTTAACAAGTAATGTATATTTATTACTTGTTTTTAAATTAATTTTTTTAAATGGCCATCCTTTTAATTAACACAAAGTGCACTGCTGAGGGTTTAACTGTGCATAAACTTGCCAAAGAAACATAAGTTTGTCACAGCCAGCCATGTTTATTGTTTATATTAGGCGTCATGCACCACCATGCAACTGAAACACTTTGAGGTTGGAAGTCGGATATTTCAACTTGGAAATTTCCCAGTTCCAACCGGTCTGGTGTACACAGCGCTCAAAGAAGTTACTTTTTCTTTAAAATATTTTTTGTTGCCTACTATTTCTCACTAAAACACATGATGTTGCATTGCAAAAAACACAAAATCATCAAACAGATTTGAAAGGGAACGAGACAAGATGTTCTCACAGCTAAAACATAGATGTTAAGCATATTGTGTGCTTCCCAAGTCCAAAATACTATCTCACGAGTTCCATTTGAACGCACCATCTGTTTGTATTGGTTATTTTTCCAAACAGGAAAACAAACCATTCGCCAGAGTAACACCAGACCTTTTTAAATCACTCAACATAATTTAGGATGTGGGCACCAACTCAGAGGTCTCTAATCAGGTTAATCAGGAATAACAGTGTTGTATTGCCTTACCTTCGCAGGCCTTACGGTCAGGAGTGGGCATGAAGCCCATGTCACATTCACAGCGGAAGCCTCCTGGCAGGTTTAGACAGTGGCCACTCTCACATAGGTTGCTGTTCTCTGCACATTCATCGCTGTCTGTAGGTGTGATCACACAGTCCATAAACACACATGCATTCATATATCTTTTAAAAAGCAAAAATGTGGTTTAGGGTATCAGTTTTGTGTGGGTGACCTGAGCAGTAGAATCCATCTCCAGAGAATCCATCCTTGCATGCACAACGATATGAGCCCATGGTGTTGAGACAGTCAGCGTTATTGCTGCACATGTGTGTCCCATTGGAACACTCATCCAGGTCTGAAACACAAAAAAGTCCAAAAGCAATTACATGTATGCAGGTGGAAACTACTTCATCAAAATGTCAGGAAAAGGATAAGGCTGGTGATATTCCATATTTTATTAAATGTTAACAGAACCCATAAAAAGACCAAAAACAAATGCATTAGTCCATCTCTCAAAACTTTATGACTTCTCTGTCTGTGGCACTCAGCCACAAGCTCATTCATTCCGAATGAAGACATAAATCTTAAAATAAAAACTGCTAAGAAATTTATAGTTTCATTTCTAAAAAAGGCAAAATAATTTCCTAAAACAGTTGGGCACTGTAGTTTGTAACACATGTTACTCAGACAGGGGTAAACAGTACATTTGATGGGGGACTATTTTCAGCTGTGGATTAATACACAAGTATTTGCAGCACTAGGACACCAAGACTAATTCAAAATAAACTACAGTACCTACATATATTGTAATGTAGGAACATGTCAGCCAGTGCAACGGTGTGGATTTATGTGTTTTCACTAGTTTAACAAAGGAGGTTTATGACACAAGCTACTGTATATTAGACTTAAACAGGTCATATGTGTTAATAGTATTGCCTCAATGTTGGTTATGGTATTTTCAGACCAACTTTAAGCAAAAGTAGGAAAAAATTGAAAGTATTTTTCCTGTTGTTTGGTTGCTGAATAACAAAGAATTCCTCACCTTTACTTTCTTAGATATTGACAAAAGGTTACAGAAATGTCCATTCCTTCCATTTTGATGCATCATACATATTATATTACATTATATATACAATTTCAATGGGTCCATTGAGTGGCAGCATTTAATTGTGCCTTTAAGACATCAGCCATACCTGTGCATTTGAGGCCGTTGCCAATCCACCCTGGAGCACAGTTGCATTTAAAGCTGCCAGCTGTGTTGGTGCAGGTGGCGTGTCTGTCACAGTTATGGGCGCCAATCTCACACTCATTGATATCTGACGAAACAAACGAGAAGCCACGTGAAGAAAAATAGACACTGCTCTGATGATCTGATGATTTGAGTCTGCATTCTCATTCCAGTCGGGTTCTTGGCATTGTGGAGTGAGTTGGTGCTTGGTTTGAATTGTATAAAGACAGCAGCAGGAGTCGACAGAACTAAGTCTTTCTGGGTCACTGTTTTCATCCATGGAGAGCTGTATTTCAGAGCAGAAGGCTCGGAGACATTCTCATGATCTCTGATACTAATAGCCTTCCTGCAGAGGTTTAATGAGCAGACCCAGTCTCTGGATTTTCATTGTGCAATGTGTCCAGAGTTATAAAAAATGTCTAAGAGAGAGAAC
Source organism: Micropterus dolomieu (assembly GCF_021292245.1). Taxonomy (NCBI): domain Eukaryota; kingdom Metazoa; phylum Chordata; class Actinopteri; order Centrarchiformes; family Centrarchidae; genus Micropterus; species Micropterus dolomieu. The sequence continues at coordinate 10,330,152 of NC_060169.1, read as the reverse complement.
AATATCCTAATGCTAAGGCCTTGTTCTGTCTGCTCTGTCTGCACTAGAATTTCTGAGGTTATTTTAGGCAAAGATTTCCCTCTTCACCCACAGACCCACAGACGCTGCACCTCTCAGATGAGGCTTTTCTAACAGCCCTCTTTAAATGCTCATGTTTTCTCACCACCCCAGATGTCAAGTTTGGAAATTTAATCTTTCCCAAATATAATTTCTATAAAAATGTGAGGTGGTAATGTTCCAACTCTACAAATAAACATTCCCTCATGGCAAAACCATTATAATTACATCTGGACGCTGCCAATCGATGAAATATTGAGGTACTTAGAAGATAAAGCGGTTGTAAAAATACCTCTCTATATGCGCCCTGGATTCTAATAAATGAACAAAAACAATTAATGGGAACAATTAACTTGGCTACTATTAAAAATCTGCCCTGCCCATAAAGCTGTTTACATCCTGAAGGGTGTAACCAATAAGGATCTCCATGAAGCAGCTGGAGGTGATAAGATGCTGTTGTTCTGCAGTTCCTCAGGCAGTTCTGACATTATCAACTACATGGCACAATGGAAAAAGGCCTGTATGGGTCTACAACAATGATGGCTGCTAATTTGAGCCAAAACAACTCTGTGAAATACTGACCAACACAATACCTGGCCCTGAGCCTGACAACTGAGTGTTACAGCTTTGATGGAGGGATTGTGCAAGTGTGTGTGCATGTGTGTGTCCTTGTACATCAAGGGAAGCCATGCTATGAACTCAATCAAGATGTTAGGACTTATCAGCCACTGAGACACACTCTTCTCTGTGTGGCTGTCTTTGTGAGGGTAGTAATTCAAAACACTGTCAATTAGAGATTAGTGCTGCTGGTTTACAGTCTTCCTGAGGAGAGGGTACGGTATATTTACACTACATTTGATGATGGGGTTAATATGAGGGCTGGGAGCAAACAAATCTTCCTGGATTACAGACAGAATTAAAGATAATTTCCTCCAAGCCTTTGATGACAGAGAGAGCACAACAAACACACACACACACACACACACACACATTCTCATGTGGAAATGTAAAATGCAAACAGGGGTTGTTGCATGCAAGATGCATATCAGCGGTCACAGCTGGTGTCAAAGAAGAGGCTTGATTTTACTAGAGCTAATGTTTGACAGATGAAGGGCAAAAAAGGATAAAAAGGGATAGCAGAGAATTACACATCTGCCTACCTGGTTGTCTATCAGTCTCCAAGTTTGTATGCCTGCATGATTGACTGTCTGTTTATCTGTTTGCCTTTCTGTCTATCTAGCTCTTCCTGACAATGTGTCCCGACAGTTATATAGCTATATGCTAAAACAAACCAAACACATCTGCAGACCCAAGTCACATTAAGAATATTAAATATGGTCACCTCTCTACAATTGAAGCGGTCCGCCATATTTCTTAGTTTTATACCTGACAAACCCATTTCCTCTGTTATTGAGAGTATCTATTTGCTGTTCCTTTTCCTTATGTGCCTGTTTTGATATAAGCGGAACCCTGAGAGCATGTAACTTTTGATAAACTACAATATATGTGGCCTCAAGAGTCAATAACAGGTTAATGGTCAATATTAAAATGTAGTGTAACAGTAGCATAAGTAGAGAAGAGTCATTAACTTACCAGTTTCAGTGGTGTCAATTAATATCTTTATTTAAAATTTGCTAACATTAGCCATCATAAGACTGCAGAAGCAAAACCCCTGATTCTGTTGAATAGGCCAAGCACATGTTTTATTGCTTTTGAATTTAACATTTCATTTTTAAGAGGAAGATTGTGTCATTTCTTGTTTTTAGAGTGATATAGCCCGGCTTTATCTCAGATTGTTTGACTGTCATGTATCTGAAAGACAATAAAGTCAACAGTCTTTCTCCCTTTCACCCTAAACTTCTCTTTAAAGCTGAGACACTCCCATACTTGTAAACTCCTCAAATAGATCTCCACCCAGTCCTAACTTTCCAAAACACACGCTAACACCCCAAAGTGCTAAAGTGTACATATAAATACACACCCTGCCCAAGTTCTCATTGTTGTTGTGGAATAAAAAGGGAAATCATTCTTCATCAACAGCTGGATCAGATCTGGGGGTGAGAGTGCAACTCACTCGTTGACACTCACACACACGCAAGAAGATTAGGTCCATGCATACCAACGCGTTCACATAAGGCAATTCGACAGTGACAACCAATTTCTGACGCATATTTCGCCTGAATACACTGGAAGGCGATCGGTTCCAAAAAGAGTAGCAGGTTTTGTTCGCTTGTCTTTAACAAGACATCCTGCCTGTCTGAGAGGAATTACCGTCTTGATTCCCTGGTATTCTGGAGTTGAAATTCCAAACCTGTGAATCAGAACTGGCTGCTTTACTGCAACTCCAGCTTTCTCAAAACAAGGAAAATACTGTATGGACATTTTAATGGGATTAGAATGAGCTAGTGTGTATACGTGGGTGAGTGAGTTTGAATCATACTTCAGACAGACTTGTTTATTTGCATCTGAAGGAAGACATGCTGGTGTGTCTGACTCAATTCGATTACCAAGACGAGGCCAGGTAAGATCATTGGCCAAACATTTAACTAGCCCTTAATCCCAAACTTTTAACTGCCCGTATAAATCAGACTTAACTCTGGCTAGAAACTATCAAAGGACTGTACTGGCCGGATGGACTTTGTATTTATGTGTTCTGGAGCTGTTTCAGGTGATTACGTGATGCAGAACTATTCCAACCATCACGTAATGTTTAACTGACCTTAATGAAAGAGCAACAAAGGAATAAACAAAGGTGCAATATGATGTATATATCTGATAGAAGATAGTGATGTCACTGCTGCTGCTGCTGCTCCTAGTTAATGTGAGTTATCTGTGTTTGTAAGCGTGTTTCTCATCAAGTCAGACAGGAGCTCTTGAATGAGGGTGAGTAATGTTAGAGCTGCTTCTGGTTAGCCAGACATTCTCCTTGCATCCTCTCATTTCTCACCTCTTTCTTTGACTTGCTTTCACTCCTCTCATTCACGAAAACCAATTACACACACACACACACACACACACACACACCAGTTAATCAGCAGCAGCCATCTACTGACTCAACGACCTTTCACTCCCATCCACGTTCTTCCACTGACAGGACGTTTTGTTGTGGGTAGGAATGCTCGTGTGTGTTTGTGCTTGTTTCGGTCACCTGTGCAGCCTGTGGTTCCCTTGCGTACAGAGTATCCCAGATCACAGTGACAGATGAAGGATCCCTTAGTGTTCTCACAGTTCCCACTCAGACAGATGTTTGGGTTCAGCTCACACTCATCCACATCTAGACAGGGAGGAAAAGGAAGAGAGAGAGAGCAAGAATGTTAATTTGCTAAACAAGACTACAATAAAGGAAAAGTTTATGACAATGTATAAAACTGAAAAAGCTATTGTTGATTTGGCCTGCCAAACAGGTTTTGATAAACTTGTGATGTATGCAAGAGAGTCACAAAACAATTACATCATGAACCATATAAAGGCTTTAAAATGTGTTTACCTATAATAAATACAGGACTTGTTTTCTTACTCAGTGGATCCAGACATCTAAATGTCACGCATTCCTCCCTGCTCAACCCAGCTAACACACTGTTCACTTATAAATCAACAACATCAACATTACTCTCTGTTCTCTCACACACAGACTCATAGATCTGAGTCATTAAGTCTCATTCTCATGAGTCATATCTTGGATAACTTTTAGATGATCATTACGTTGTTTCAGTAAACTTTTGAGAAGTGGTTCTAATAAGTGCAGAGCTGCAGAGGGAGTAGCTGTAGTGTTTTATTGCATCCATTACCCAAACAGGTCTTCATATCCTCAGATGACATGAAACCATCAAAGCACAGACACTGGTACGTCCCTGGGGTGTTGGTACACTGGCCTCCATCACAGATGTCTGGGCTCTCCTCGCACTCATCAATATCTGAAGATTGAAGACAGAGAGGCTGAGAGGCAAATCAAATGAATGAAATGAAGAGTGGAGGACAGCAAAAACTGCCCATGTTCTCAAAGCTTATATGTTGAGGTTTTATTTACCATACAGGTTTCTCTTTACATACAGGGCAGAATACATACAAAATAAAATACATTAAACTCTGGTGTAAATATACTTTTTCACTCAGAAATGTTCATGTCTGGACAGAGCTTGTGCAATAAAGTGAACATTATTCTGAGCAATGGTAAAGTCACAAAATACAGTGAAATTACCCTCGTACTGCCTTGATCTGTGTTTGTCTGTAATTAAAGGACTGAGTTACAGGAGTCAGTCTATGAACAAGTCATGAAGCCTACTGTCATCATGGTATAAATGAATACCCTCTGAGCAAGAAATGCCAGTAAACCTAATTAGCCAGATTAATGAATTATCATCATCTATCAATATTTGGTAACATTTTTAAGCTAGTAAAGAATGAACAGTCTTCAGATTTAGGCTTAACCTTTTACTTTGCAGACCAATGTATGATTTCGTTGAACATGTGCCAGTCAAATCACAGCAGTGGCTCTCTATAAACTAGGTTTCCTGATTTTCTGCTTTGTTCCTGCTCTTAAATCAGATCTTTCTAAATACAACCTTTGAATTACTTCTGTACTACCATACGTGCAATCTGTAGAAAATGTTCTGACTAGTAAAACCTATATAAAACCTATGAAATGCAGTTTTCTTTAGTTACCACATCTTGAAAAAGGTGGCAAAAGTACATTTAAATATTTTAAAACTGCCTGCTGTGTAACACAGAATAACAGACACAGGATAAGACATGCACTACAGCAGAATGACAGACAGAGGGACAAGATACAAGACAAGCTACTTTACCAGTGCAGCTTCTCAGATCAGGCATCAGGGCGTAGCCAACATGGCAGCTACACTCATAGCTACCCTCTGAGTTGGTGCAGAAAGTCTCACAGCCACCATTCTCAATGGTACACTCGTCAATGTCTGAGAGGCAGAAAAACACACTATCACATACTGCTGTCATGCAACCTTCAGACTGCCTCAATGGTAACAAAAGGAATATTGTGTATATATATATATATAATAGTTAATAATATGTTCAATACGCACCAACGCAGTCCAGTCTGTTCTCAGTAGATTTGTACCCTGTGTCACAGGTACACTGGTAACGGCCGATCATATTGACACATTGGCCGTTCCTGCACAGCCTGTCACTCAACTCACATTCATTGATATCTATGAAAAGGACAAAGCAATTATCAGAGTCTTGCACACAATAAAGATAAACCACATGTTTAAAGCTGAAGGTATCATTTGAATGATGACTGGAAGTTTAAATGCTTGGACACAAAATGCAAGTCAGGATGGAGTAAATGGAATAAATCACCCTTCAAAGTGCCACTGAGAAGAGTATAAATATGGCTGGCACTAACAATGAATCTGCTGATTATTTCCTAGATTAAATAACTAAACATTTGGTCCATAAAATGAAAAAATTTCAGTTTCAAAAAAATGAGAAAGATATTGGAACTACTTATTTTGGGTGGGCTTTTTGTGCCTTTATTTTTGATAGGACAGTTGAAAGAGAGAAAATGCAGGAGAGAGAGGGGGACAACACGCAGCAAAGGGCTGCGGGTCAGATTCGAACTCAGGGCTGCTGTGGAAAGGACTCAGCCTTTTGTACATGGTGTGTGCGCTGTACAGGTGAGCTAACCTGCGTTTTATTAGTTAAAAATGACAAACAATTAATAAACTATCAGAAAATTTGCTAATTAGTTAATTGCCATTATGCTGCTGCATGTCTTGGCCAGGTCCAAGAAAAAGAGATTCTTAATTTCAATGGGTTGGTTAAATAGAGGTTATAAATAAATAAATTAGAGCGCTTAAGTGTATGTGTGTGCTATTTAACTGAGCACCTGCCTGAGATCAGTGGATTACTGTGGAGACCGCTAATCAGGATTCGATTTAAGATTGTGGCAAATGTTTCATCATGGATTCATAATCTAATGGTGATAAATAGGACATTTCCAACAAGGAAATCTGACATCATTAACCACACTGTATTACACTGTATGAAACTGTTTATATAACTAATGTTTATTATCATTATCATTTCAGCACTTCAACTTGTTTTCACTTTAACTTATTTCACCAGAGATACTGAAGACCATTGTCTCAGAAGGGATGAGGTGTGAAGTTTTCAGTAATGCTTTCATTGTTTTTATTACTTTGGGTGGTAATAAAGAAAATAAATTAGCTTGAGAGGCAATGATTGCGCATTAGGTCATGGACTGAAACCCTCGCACACTGCATTAGGTCATCAATATGACACCCAGTGAATAATGCATGATCAGCTTAATGCTATAAACTAAACATGGGAATCGTGTAGCGATAGAAAGCATTGGAAAAGTCAGACTCCTCTCTGGTTCTTGTAGAAAGAGAGTGTGGTCGCTTCTTCCCCGGTCAACTAGGCACTCAAGTAACCAAATTGCAAGGGAAAAAACTACACACAAAACTAACTGACTTGCTGGAAGAGTCTGCTCGTTATCCAGTCAACATGTTTCAGCACAGAGCCGTGACTGGGGTCTTTTACAGAATGGTGGGGGAAAAACTCCCTTTATAGACACAACTACATGGCTGAATAGTTGTCACTGAGGACTAGACACATAAAAGGCCAGCCTCTAAAGAATGCTGCAAGCAGAAATTTCACAGTACACAAGAAAATTTTGCATAAACATAGTCACAAAATACAAACAAATAAATAAGGAAAACATTTAAGACAGAAACAAATATTTAAAAGCACAAAAGTTTAAATGACCCCTCCCATAATAAAAAAAACTCTCTAATACAAAAATCCTCTTTTATGTTTCTCTCATCTTTACAATTTTGAGATTCAAGTTCACCCTTCTTAGTGCACACATGTCAAACACTCCCTCCCTACAAGTGAGCTCACACACAGAAACAGAAACAGGCAGATGGAGGGGGGCGATCCAAAGCTCCTTTGTCACTCAAACTGCTCTGTGACATCTCCTCTTGTTGGTCTTCTTTTCACCCTCCACATCTTTCTTTCATCTCTTACGAAAATAGAGTAGAAACTTTATTCTGTGACACAGATGTCTCAAAGAAAGGAGAAAAGCAAGGAGGAAAAAGTTTGGAGAAGAAGAGCTTGCCTCTCTGATGATCACTCACCTAGACAGGCCGAGCCATCAGGTGCGATCTCGTGTCCGTCGGGGCACACACACTGGAAGCTGCCCTCCGTGTTTACACAATCACCTCCACGGCACAACAGAGGGTTCCTCTCACACTCATCAATATCTGACAGTGGAAGAACACACAGATGTACAGTACATACATAGACTCAAGTAGAGAAATCTAGTGTTAGGGTTCAGTCTATCCAAATATTTGTTTCTAGTCAATTTCCAATGAATCCCACTGGATAGATAAATTCTAAACTGTGTTTCCAGCTGGCATATTTGCAGATCAGATTCACCTTTGTTCAGCAATTTAATTGTGATTTAATAGAGGTTGTGGGCCTGACCTTCAGGAAGCACTTTGTTTTTATCCTTGTCTATATAACTCTATGGCTGGCAGTGATGTTAATAACCGAGATTGACCGTAACAAAAATAAAATTTGTAAAAAGGGTTTTTACTTGTTATATATTTTTGTTAGCCAAGTCAGCTAGCCTAGTCAGTACCAGCAGCTTATGATTGCAACCATGCCCATATTATTTCCAGTCTAAGCTGCTTTTTTTTGCCGCAGGGTGCAAGTAAATTGTGTCTCGCCAGTCTTGGTCTAATGGCGGCTTTAGGCCAACAAAAGTATTGAGACTCTGCATTTTGGCTGTACGATTTCTCCATAGAATTAAATCAAAAAGGCAAACCAGAACAGAAATAGAGCATTAAGTATTTTCACAGATGTCAGAACATTAGGATTTGTAGCCACATATAAAAATCATTTTGCTGGGCAGCTGATTGTGTGTCTCGCATGCAGGTCAAGTACATAATAAAGAACAATTATCTTTGAGACTTTATGGAGCAGTTTTGCAAAGACATTGTGACGACACTTGGGCTGCCCAGACAAGACCCTTTCAACGCCCCATAGGGGTTTAAATAAAGTTTTATTCTCCTTCTCTCTCACACACACATATATATACAAATGCACACAGCCTGAAAATTTCAGATTACATCAGCCGTCTAAACAATGAGGCATGTTAGCCTAAGCACCTCATCCAGAGCTTATGGCCCAAAAGGGAGAGTGGAGGAGATGACTGGGTTGTGATTGGGACTGGGGTTGTGTGGTAGGCCTTTCTTATACTTGGAGACCTTTATAGGTTGGCAAAGTTCTCTGCTCTCAGATGATGCCACTTTAACATAGTGTGCAAGAGAACTGTTAAGGAGATCAAATTTCTGACTCATGTGCTCACAGACTAAATGATTTCATATGATAGAGTGCTGTCTTTGCATATAACTGTACCAAATCATCTCAGCCTGAAGAGGTGATTCAATGTATGTATTTTTAGTGTCTGCAGGAGTTGGTCACTCACCCATGCAGTTTTTCATCATCATGAAGCCACTCTCATAACCTTCAAAGCACTCGCATTCAAAGTCTCCTGGTGTGTTGATACACTTGCCCTGTCCGCACAGGTCCGGAGAGATGCGGCACTCGTCGATGTCTACAGGAAATGAATGCAACAAAACTTAGCCAGGTGGAACTTTATAAAATATAAATTGCACCCACATTCACGAGCCTGTGTTTATTATAAATAGAAATTTAAAAAAGAACATTTGTTTTTGCAGAGATTTTCAATTAAGTAACAAACTGATTTAACATAAGTGAAAAACACATAGTAGTAGAAGCAATGAAGCTATGATTTATACATGTAAGAATAAAAAACATGAAAGCACAGAATATTTAACAAAAGGTTACTACATAAAAGAAAGGCTATAAAATAAGATTAAGAGGTGAATTTAAGGATGATTTAGGCAGCCTTAGCTCTTCAAGCAGATTCTTCCAAAGTCTAAAGCTAAAGGCCTGATCCCTTTGAATTTAATCCACCTTTTGAAACACTTAATGCAAAGACTTCAGGCTGGGATCTCACTCATATGGGGTTAAAAGGTCCCGTATATCATTTACTTACTAAGAGCCTATAAATTATTTCAGAATAAAGCCATGGCACTGGCATTTAAACCTAAAATAATGTGTGCACATTTCACCAGAGCAGTAATGCAGCAAACCACACAACAGGGACCAGCTCCAACAAGTCCAAAACAGCCAGACTCCCATTAGACTGAATGAGCTGAATGTAGGCAATGGGCTTACACTACTTTACTGTAATTAGTGTTCTCACCGTGATTCAGAGGGGGACTAATGAAGAATAGTTAGACTTGTAAAGATACAATGAAGCTGAGGTATTGTCAATGTTTTCATGCTCTTATCTTGTTTTTTATATTATTCTTTACACTTGTTAAAGCACTTTGTAACTTGTTTTTGAAAAGTGCTCTACAAATAAGGATTATTATTATTATTATTATATTATTGTCATAGCTGATGTTACATTCCAGCCAAAAATAGCAGCTACACATATGTCAGCTCTTACATTATAGCCAATATGTGAATACCTGATTCCTGAAGAGTTTCAAATTCAAAATGAATCTGTCTAGTCATTCAAGTAACCACTGTACAGTTATTGAACTGTTCCGTGTAGTCCTCATCAATAAGGCTGCATTATCAGTTCATCTGTCAATTATTTTTCAAAAAATAAATTTTGAGCCATATAAAATGTCAGAAAATAGTGAAATATGCCCATCACAATTTTCCAGAACCATAGGTGGCGTCTTTAAATTGCTCAAAACTTAATATAAAATGATACCAAACAGAGAAAAACAGCAAATCCTCACATTTGTGGAAGATGGAGCCAGCACAAGTTTGACATTTCTGCTTGATAAATGACTTAAAAGATAAATAAATATCAACTTGTTGTTGATTAATTTCTTTGTCAATTAATTAACTAATCAATTATCCGACTGATTCCTTCAGTACTACTCACCCGTGCAATTCCTCTCATCAGAGTCCAGAGCATAGCCATTATCACAGCGACAACGGAAGCTACCGATGGTGTTTCTGCACCTTCCATTTGAGCACAGAGTGTTTATCATCCTGCATTCATTTATATCTAAGGTATAGAGCAGAGGGGTAAAGACGGGTGAGAGACCATTAAATAAAACCACACTGGCAGTCTATGCAGTCTGTGGACGGCACAATACCTTTGAGGAAGGGCCTGCCGTTGATGAAGTCACCCCTGTGTGAGAAGCCTGGGCCACGGGGACAGAGCTGAGTATATTCTGGTGTGCCCTTCTCCGGACATTCGTCACATTCAGGGCCCCAGGCTACACCTACTGAACAGCAGCAGGCATCCACACGATGCTTCCCTGAGATAGGAGCCCCACAGCGCTCATCCTCATGGGTGAGGTAACACTGCTCCGTACGCAGGTCTGGAAGTCACAGACACAATATTTTACACATATATAAGAATTTGAAGTGGTTTTAATGCACAAGTCCAATCAGGCAGTAACAAAACAAAAACAGCACACATGACATTTAGACAGTAAGGTGACATCACTACCACTACATATACATTACCCACCAATGCACGTCCTGCCGCTGACATCAACAGTCATTCCTGGAGGGCACTGGCAGAAAAAGGAGCCTGGTGTGTTGATGCACTTGCCATTGATACACACTCCGGGAAACACTTGACACTCATCCACATCTGACATCCAGCAGAGAAGAACAACATCAACAACAGGTCCAGGGTTTCAAGTTACTCAAATGAAATGCAAGTCTGAATTTCCAGGTCTATGAGGCACCAAAGCAGACATTACCTTCACAGACATTTCCTCTGATTCTAGAGAAGCCTTTACCACAGATTGGATCTGAAAAAGAAGGGGGCACAGTACAATGCCAGTTAATGGAGTTATATGGTAAATTTTAAAATGTGCAAAATGGTACATATTGATCATCTGACCTTTTTCACATTTAGCACACGGGCTGTTCCAGGCTTCCCCCAGTGTGGCGCAGCAATGGGACTTCAGTGTAGCCCCGTTGATGTTGACCTCACAGCGATTATTGACTATCTTCAGCCAGCAGGTGCTTTTAGTAGTCTCTGTTTTATGAAACAAGCCTTATAGTTACTAGACATTCAGTTATATGGAATGAAATAACATCTGGGTAACACAGGCTGGTATGTGTTAATTGATGCCTAAATTCTGTAATTAATTAATATATTTTGCATTTAATTAATCAGGCACAGCTCTTCTAAAATAAGAGAGTGATCATTGGCTTACTAGTAGTCAAAGTTCCCTAAACAGGAAAACCAGTTTCTCCAGGCTATACCAGTTTCATCTTTCAGATTTTCAAAGTATTATTTTATTGTGTTCCAAGTTTTGCCAAATGTAAACCACTTTTTTCACATTGTTTAATGTAGTTGATAACAGAGCTGTTGAAATGTTTAACTTGAGGTTAGACAGCTTTTTGTGTGTTATTATAAAGTGGGAAAAAATGCTTATTTTTTAAAACCACATTGAACTAGTATAACTTAATAATACTTAATACTTAATAATTGTTACTATTAACTAAGTTTGGTTTTATTTTAAATATTTTTTATTATTTTTTATGTTGAATAATTAAACATTTGGCCAGATAAACTACTGTTTTGGTGATGCTCACTTACCAATACACTCCAGCCCAGAGCTGTCCAGCGAACTGCCCACTGAACACAAACACACAAAGGACCCTTGGCTGTTCCTACAATCTCCATTAACACAGGGGCTAGACTGACACTCATCCACATCTGTGGGAAACAAACACCAGATTTAGTTTCTCATATTGGCCATTTCATTTTAATCTGATATAGTAGACATGCTGTGGCATTGTACTGTACAACAGAAGAAATGAGTCTCTGACCCTCGCAGACGTCTGTCTCAGGATCAAAGAGATATCCTTTGGGACACTGACAGGTGAAACTGCCTGGTGTGTTTCTACACAGACCGTTTTCGCACAGCAGCCTGTTCATTAGACATTCATCAATATCTAAAAACACACAGAGAGAGAAAACACTGGCTTTTAATATGAGGGCTGTATACTTTAATTTACTAAGAGGACGAGGAAATTATACAGCAGTTAACCTACCAACACAGTTTTTGCCCGTCAGGTCTACCTCAAAACCTTCATTGCAGGTGCATTTGTATGTCCTCAACATATTCTCACACACCCCATTCTGGCAGATGTCAGGGTCGAGGGCACACTCGTTAATATCTGAGAAGGCAAAGAATAACCTGTTGGAACATCACAGTAGGAAAAAGCTCTAAGTAATAACCACAGTTCATTTGTTGGCTCTGTTTGGTTTCTGCAAGCTCTCTGTTTTCATATCATTGAAACACACACGATGAGCTTGCATTCATTACCTCTTCCATCGCCAGTTATGCCAATGCCATTGGGACACAGAGCCAGGAACTCAGCTGCAGCAAAAGACACAAATAGCACAGTTTTGTTGAAAAAAAACAAAAAACAAATAACAGGATTTGAGAAAATTTCTCATTTGCCAAAATCCAAGAAATCTCAAAGCAAAACATTTAATACCATGTCATTATCCATTTCCATGCTTTCTCATTTAGCCTAGATGTATATAAAATGGTCTCCTTAATGTGGTGCAGTTCTGGCGTCTTTTGATATAGAAACTTTAATTGGCAGGACTAATGAGTGAATAATGTGTGGGTGTGGGTGGGTGTGTGTGTGTTTGTGTGTGGGTGTGGGTGTGGAGGCTGTCAATGTCTCCTAAGTGTGGGCGTCTCTGTCAAACAACTTAGCCTTGATTTCATTTTCTGTCATTTATGAAATCCAAGCCGGCATGACAGAAAAGACAAAGCATTTAATCTGGTCTTCCTGAATTTGACAGGTGTGTTTAGAATTAAACACAACCTCTGTGTGCCTTTCTGTGTGTGTCTGTATGTCAGGCGACAGGAGGTGGCACCATATGTGTAAAGGGTGGAGTGATTTAAATATCCGTACCAGAGCTCTGTGGTGGGCAGGGGTGGCAGGGCTCTCCGTAGGCGTATTCTGTGCTGGCACAGCAACACTCTGACTTGGTCACAGCTCCAAATAAAGGCCTAACACACTGCCCTCGCTTGTAGCCACCATAACACGAACTGCGCATATGTGTGTCTGTTTCGGACAAAACAAGACAAACCCTGTGTGAGAAACAGGGATGAGGCAAGGGATCTGGAAAGAGACTGGAGACGAAAGAGAGAGAAAGGGAGGCAAGAGTCCGTAGCTCCAATAAACAACAACACTAGCAAAACAAACGGTTGTTCTCTCTCCATAATATCCAGGGATTTGAGGCATTCTCCTGCGCTGATATCATCCCGACGAAAACTCACCCAGACCCAAAAACAGCATTTCAACACTTCCAACACAATACACAAAGAAATGACATGTGGGGGAATGTAGGAATGTTCAAAATAAAGGCATACAGATCTGCTCTGCGTGTGCCAGTCCAGGGGACTGGAGCACAAGGAGGGAGGAAAATGTTTTTCAATATTGATCCACATAATGATGAGCATATAGTTGCAAAAGGTTTACAGGATGAGCTGTTGGTAAAGTTTATTACGACACAGTTATTCTCTGCTTTGTCACATTCAGTTTTGCTTATTGTATCACTGAACTGGAACATATTTTGTTGTGGTTATTCTTGCTAAAATGTGCAGACAGATTAAAGTATGCTCACTATGAGCGTTCAGTTATTTACAGTTTTTTTCAATTGCTAACCTGCGTTGGTCAAAACTGAAGTCACATTGTCAAAACTCTTCACACAGTCAGCGCAACAGAAGTGTATGTGGACCAAACTGTGAATCATTTTTCATTGCTTTCACACAAAATGCATTCAATGACCCCTTTCTCCAAAATTCATGAACTCTTTTCTCATTACTACTTCACCACCTGCAAAACACTGTATATCTGCAGCACGTTTTTCAAATGCTAACACACTGTGTCCAAAACTGAAAACACATTCAAAACAGATTGATGGTAAATGTACTGCATTTCTGCAGTGACCAGACTGAAATAAGTAGAAAATCTTAGAAGATAGGCAATATCACTTTTGGAAATGGGAATTTGGTCAGCACAACGACAATTGCCAGAGTCCTGGAGAAACATAAAATAAGGACGAAGCAGTTGTACACTGTACCATTCGAGAAAAACTGTGAACTTGTGAAAGAACTCGGTTATCAATATGTAAGATGTCTGTTCAATAATCAATCAGGGAACATACACAGTGATGCATAATGTGAAGTCCTGTAAAACTGTGTATTTACTGTATTTTAAAGAGTCATGGAGGTTGGAAGCCAGGGAAACTGCACATACATTCATCTTTGTGGATGAAGTTGGATTCAACCTGGCAAAAACACACCGCAGGGGAAGAAATGTGATTGGACAGAGAGCAACTGTGGATGTCCCAGGGCAGAGAGGAGCTAACATCACGATGTGTGCAGCACTGTCCAATGATTGTTTGCTGTTACACAAACCACTCATTGGCCCCTACAATACGGAGAGCTTCATGTCTTTCCTGGATGACCTGCATAATCGCCTTGCGCCAGCGGAGGAGAGAGGAGCAAGAAACTCCCCTATCTTTGTTGTTCTGTGGGATAATGTGGCATTCCACTCCACTCTGCTGCAGTTGCAGACTGGTTCGCTGCACATCCCAGGATGTCAGTGCTGTTCCTGCCTCCATACTCCCACTTCCTAAACCCCATAGAGGAGTTTTTCTCTGCATGGAGGTGGAAGGTGTATGACCACCATCCACATGACCAGATGACCTTACTGGATGCCATGAATGCGGGATGTGGAGACACTTGCCAAGGTTGCATTAGACATTCCAGAAGATACTTTCCAAGATGCATCGCCAGGGAAGACATAAGATGTGATGTTGATGAGAACTTGTGGCCAAATGCAGCAGAGAGGGAGGACTAGCACCCTCAAGTACTGTACATTATGAGTTTTTGAGGTGTTTCTTATTTGTATTACCGTTTGCAGCCCTGGAATTCCAGAAATTTGGGGGGGGAGGTTTGTTTCAACTTACAGTAAAATTTTTCACAGTTTACAATACTATCCACAGATATAGAACAAATAAAGGATATTGAAGCAAATTGCTGCATTTCTGATGCATTCTTGTTACATATACTTTAGTACCGTCAAAGTGAAAATATGTTATTGTTATTGTATAATGAAAACCAAATTTATTCGCTCACGCTTCAAAGATAAAAGTTCTTAATTTATGTAATGCTCCCTGTTTTTAGTGTTTTGTAGGTCAGTGTGTTATGAGTGAGACTGTATCCTTTCTAAATGAGAATTGTTTCCGGTGTTTTGGTTGAACGAGTCTATCTTGAGACTTGTACGAAGTGTTTTGGTGGTTTGAGTGACTTTTGGAGGTCAGATTAACTGTTTGGCCAAGATGCCTGTTGGTAATGCAGACTGTGTGAAGAATTTTGAAAAAGTGGCTTCAGTTGTGACCATTGCATCTTAGCAATTGAAAAAAACTGTAAGAAAACATATTTTGACAAAAGCTTTGTCCAATCACGGTTGGGTAACAGAGGCGAATGGACACCTATGCAATAATTGACTAGAAACCTAAGCATATTTGCTCGTAGGAAACTGCTAGAAGCACGAGTTCTTTACCAAAGTAGTCAATGAACGTCTTCAGCAGAGACATTGTAAAAAAAAATCTAACTTCTATCTTCTCTTTGAAGCAACAGGGAACTTTCACAGGAGTTGCAGCCAGACTGAAACAGGGGGACACATACCAGATACAAAAAGAGGGTTCACCTTCAGTATCTCATGAAGCAAAACCCGTGTGGCTATCTAGCTAACTTTGCCTAAAGAGGGTGTTGCTTTTGATATTGTTTGCCACTCATGGAAGCAAAACATTTACTCACCAACACAGACTCGTCCATCCAGGCCCACTGCCATCCCAGCCATACACTCACAGCGGAAAGATCCCTCCGTGTTGACGCAGTGGCCGTTCATACACATGCCTGGAGTCTCACACTCATCAATGTCTAGAAACAGATGTAGCAAAATAATTTATTAATTCGCAAAATGAATGGCAAGAGGCTAGAATCTATTAAAACAAAGCAATTTCCTGCTGAAGCAGTGATTATTAAAGTCCTCAGGTACTTGGTTCATTTAAAACCCAGCCAACACTGCTGCACATTTTCAGTTTTACAATCTCAATGAAGAAAACATTATTTTCCTTCCCCTTGATCCCATCAGCGTATTACAATAATTATCATAATGAGCATAAACAATGACATGGCATCATGCATGCATAAGTGTGTGTGTGTGTGTGTGTGTGTGTGTGTGTTCTGTCTGGGTGTGTTGGGGGACAGACAGACTGTAGATCGAGATGATGAGGCCCCAGGGCCCCTTTAGACTACACATTTCATTAATGACTGCAAACATCTGCATACTTCGCCCAAACCCTGCTCTGCTATTTATTTATTCTGCTATGACTTAACCAGGTCAGTGTCTCTGAGATCAAACGTCTGTATCTGAAGCCATGTGGAGCAAAACAGCCACACAATACACACTGTAAAGACTGTTCTTTACGGGAAATTTGTTGGATTTATCTTTTCAACATTACAATTATTTAAAATCTGTTTGATATTGTACACAGCATTTGATAGTGTCATTTACGACAACAAGGTTGATCACTTGCTATGTGTCTCTAATCAAACCGGTGCCTAATATAGCATGTTTTGTCTCAGCTCAATCTCTTTGCACTGAACAAGTTTAGGGAAGGCTGTCTGCTAGAATCTCAAAACAGGTGGGCCCCAAATAGCCACATGTCCAGCTGGCCTGCCTGGATGCTGGGGGATTTTTCCAAGCTTTTAAGAGCATTTATGACTTGTGTGTGAAGACTCACATTACAGAACTACTAAAATGACAGAGAGGTAGCCACCTTCCAAGCCAGACGGAAATGCAGATCAAAAGAACAATTGGCTCAAAATATATTCAGGTGATGTACAGATGCGATTTTAATTATCTGACAGTCTGTGGGCTTTCTGACAAACACACCTACACACATGCGTCCACTGGTGTCCAGCAGGAATCCAGGTTTACAGATGCATTTGAAGCTGCCATCTTCATTGATACAAAGTCCATTGAGGCACATGTTCCTGATAAGACACTCATCCTGGTCTGTGGATGAACAGAAACAAACTGATAGACTGATAGCAGTGCATTTAGGTATAAAGATATAGTGGTTAAAGGCACAAACTGGTGGTTTTGCATGGTTTAGTCCATAAACAGCCAAATAAACTGGAGCTATCTAGCAGAGTATCATTAGCATTAGCAGGACCACACTTCAGTCATGCCGGAATTTCCATAAATATCCACCGAACCCGTCTTCTCTTCTTCACTCTCTTATTCTCCTCCAACCCCCCCCCCCCCCCCCCCCCCCCCCCCCCCCCCCGGTCAGCGTTGGGCGGTAACGCGTTACTCAGTAGTCGTTACTACAATGTTATACTTTCCCCAGTAACTAGTAGTGTAACGGATTACTATTAACAATAGTAATATTATTACAGTTACTCATCCAAGTAACGCTGCGTTACTGTGTTACTGTGTTACGAGGACACCGTTTTGTTGTCCTTATGGCCGAACTTACTGTAGATTGTGACATACCTTCAATAGAACTTGAGGATGCTTGAATGACCCACTTGCAAATCAATGCAGCGCAGCAATAGAGAGTGCAAAGGGACAGTTTGCATTAGTCACCTAATCAGGAGAATCAGCAGATTACTATTGTCTGGTACAGCTTAGCGGGATAAGCAAAGTGGCCGGTGGACCCTCTGCCTCAGCTGTCTCCCAATCCTTTGTTCCATCAAAAACTCTATTTGACTGCATATGAGCAAATGCTCCAGTATTTTACTGAGGAGAATGAGCGCTGCTACGCGTACCTGTGTGTGTAGTGTATGTACATTGTGAGTCTGCCAATGTAGGCCCATCTTACTATCTGAATAATGCACCAATTCTACCATCCAACAAACAGTTCTGAGGGAGTCTACTGGCCTATTAATGGCAACAAAGGGTTTCCTGTGACGGACTACCTATCTAAAGCAAGTTTGCAGTTTGCAACTAAAATGAATGAAAACAACTGAATACCTGCAAGGTAAGAAGTAAGTATTAACAATTGGGAGTCCTTTGGAAAAGGGTTGGTAGTAATATAAATGTACATATTTTGTAGTTAATGGGCTGAAACACACAAAACCACCAGCATGATCATTTAAAATGTTGCCTATAAGGGCACATGCCTCCATCAGCTATTGTTATTAAATGACCACCTCCAACAGATCCATGGTCCATTAAACATTACACATTACTTTGGTTATTACAGACACTCTCCTTAAAATATGTCTCTACTCCATAAATGTCAGAAGTTGACAGACCTTGACAGTTTTTGCCATCTGCTGAAATCTCAAACCCAGCATTGCAGACACAGTGGAAGCTGCCCTCAGTGTTCACACAGCGGCCATTGTTGCAGATACGACCATTGGCCACACACTCATCCAGATCTGGCAGAAACAAACAGATAAAGCACAGTAAACACATACATCCTCTTAAAGTGTGGGTGTACATGTCTGTGTACGTGTATGCATATGTAACCTCGGCACTCTGTCCTGGTTGCAGTAGTCTGGAATCCAGCAGGACACTGACAGATGTAAGACCCTTCGGTGTTCACACATTCTCCATGTGCACACGGGTTTCTCTCACATTCATCAGCATCTGGAGAACAAATATAAAGTTCAAAAATGTTCTTCACCTGCAGTTTAATGCTCAAGAACTTGTTCCTCACCATGTCAAAAACTTACCGATGCACTCTCCTCTTCCATCCAAACGAAAGCCCATGTTGCACTCACAGCGATATCCAATGACAGGCACGGGGATACACCTGCCATTCAGGCAGAGGTTACGGTAGGCCTGGCACATGTTGGTTATATTCTGGCCTTGGACAATAGGGGGACCTGCCAGAAATGTTCACAGAAACATATCATCTATAGATCATAAAATGCAACAGCAACAAATCCACAGCAACTGCTTAGTATCTTTTTGGTTGGTGCTGCTGTTTTTGTTCTTTTGTAATCTTAATTTATAAGATATCTGGTCAACAGAAAATGTACATAGTCTACAGTATGATCAAACAAAACAGTAAAGGAAGCACAACTGTCTGCGAAAGCATTTCATAAGGATGCAGTTTTGCATTGCCAGACCTATCTACCCCCTTGAACTGTACTAAGGTCTGGCAGGACCCACTATCATTATCATCAAAAATGCACTAAGTTGTTTGAACTTCTTAAGTGAAGCCTAAACTCTGACAAACTCCCCTGTAAAACAGTTCCGGAGGAAATGTTATTGGGGAAGGTTTTGCAAATGGCTAATTAAACTCTTGACTTGGTCTGGTCTACAAACATTCAAGGACATTTTCTTCACATTTACTTTGGATATCTTAACAGCAATACCCAGATGAACCAAGCAGCCCTGTGTCAGTGTACAATTAAAGTCTTAGTGAAATGTTTCCATCATTAATATGTAACTCGTTAGCCAGAGGGAATGGGTTGTGATTGCTCAAAACCAGGATTTTGAACATGGCAACACAAGACCAGTGGGAGGTCGAGCATTGCACATCCACTGAGTCACACCAGAAAGTATGAGTTGTAAGCTATTATTGCACACGTCAACTTTGAAGAACGTACACCAAACACAAGCAGAAAGCAGGAGCCTACCTGGCGGAGGGTGTAAAGGCTGATGCGGAAATTGTCCGGGAAATGGAACTGGGAATTGTATTGGGATTTGTCCTGGGATTTGTACTGGAGTTTGTCCTGGAATCTGACCCGGTACTTGGCCAGGGACGTGGCCTGGAACCTGGATGGGAATTTGACCAGGAATCACTCCAGGTACCTGGCCAGGAACTTGCCCTGGAGTTTGACCAGGATATGGAACTGGGTAGATGCTGGGAAGGTCAGGGCTCCCTGGGACATGACCAGGTATCACCCCTCCACCGTTCCCATCAGGTATCTGGATGCACAGTTTCTGATACTCCTCTAAAACATGCACAAAACGGCAGGGGGTTAAATATGTGTTGAAACATGGTAATGCACACATGAGAACAAAATATTTAAAGCCAAGTGATTGGGAGTGACCCTAACCTGTTCCACGAATGGGGCACATTTCAGGAGTGGATCCATCAGACCAGCAGCGTCCACTATCACAGCAGCACTGTATTTTGGTCAACAGCTGTGAGTTTTGGTTGGCACACCGCCCATTCAGCAAGCTAGCGTAGCAGTACCCACCACGAGCATCTGTGGGAAACAACACAGCATGAAGATGGTTAAACTAACCATGCTGTATGGACTATGGCATGTGTTGTCTGGATGTTGAGCAAACTGGCAGGAGTACAATCAAAAGGTTGTTGTTGCTTCAGATTTTCCATCATTTGGAAGATGGAAGTCACTTCCAGTAGTCATCACTTCCTATTTATGAGAACCATTCCTACATCCTGCAGTGCACAAGCGTGACTAACACTCAGACAGGTTCCCTATTAACATAAATATATTATGTCTTGTTTCACACCCAGCCAATCCGGCGTATTCATATGGAGAAACTGACAGGCTACACTACTATAGCTCGGTTAAGTTTGACAAAATGTCAAAAGAGAGTTGATGCATGGGAAAGAGTTTTTTGGAGCAGAAGACGCAGACATTCCTTTCTCACAAACATCTTCTCCTGAGGGGGTAATGTGAGCGTGTGTTTGTATATGTTTGTGTATGAATGCATGTGTGTAAGTCTGCATGTGTGATTATGTGCGTGTACATCTAATGGACTATTTTGACCCAAATTCCTCCCTGGTCTGTTTTGGGTCAAACTGAGCTGCACTTGCAAGCTTTACAGGCATTTTTGGTGATTGTCTGTGTTTGTGTGTTTGCTTGTCTGTCTGAATATGCACACTGTTATCAACCTCCCAGGATGTGGAGTATTGAATGACACACATGTAGAGTGGCAGAAAGACAACACACATGCCTACTTATTCCAACCACAAAGTCAAAAAACAAAGTCACTTGAACACGACTGGAGTTCACTTCTCTCATCCCGTCTCCTCCTCAGTTTAAAGGGAATATAGCTCATTGTTGTGGAACTAGAAACAAGCAAGTGACTACTGACCTAAATTCTACCAGCTGGAACATTGGAAAGATTTCATTACTTTCTGCTCCTAGTGCCAGGCATAAAGAGAGACAAATCAAAATGGGGTGGAAAAAGAAAGTGAATGAGGCAGCACCTTTTATGCTCAACTGCAGGTCTGAGCTGAGAGAATGAACCAAAGCAAATACAATCCAAACAATTGTCCTTTTGATGAGGTTTGACTGCCAGTATAACAGAGGACTCACCTATACACCTGGATCCGTCCACAGAGGTGTAATATCCCTGGGGACACTTGCAGAAGTAGCTGCCAACAGTATTAGAGCATTCACCGACACCACAGAGACCTTGAATGTTTGAACACTCATCCAGATCTACAGAGAGGAGAGAAGTGGAGGAAATTACAATCAAGCATGGTTAAAAAAAATTGAATGCTTCCTGTTTGTTCTTTGTTGCTAAAAATTGCATTGCGATCATAACTGTTGATGAAAGTGATTAAACAGAAAACTAGCTTGAAATGTGATTCTCTTCGAAAGTGACTATAGCACATATTGGCAATGACAATGCAAATAAGGCATTGTCATAGGATATTAAATGCAGGGCCCTTTGCTCTTCTGTTCACTTTTAACCACCAACCATCGTGCACAAAGTCTGTTAAGAAACACACTGTAACTTAGACCAGTTTGAAATGTCTTTTACACAGTCCAGAAGTTTTCCGGCAATTATTTCTGGGCATAAAATAGCACATATTTCACTCTGAAAATGAGTGCCACAAAACCCTGCTATGTCTGTTTCAATAGTTAAACTTGGTCTGGAAATTGTCATATTCATGTCTTAATGAGACAACACTTTTCACAGGCTAACTGTGCGTCTTTATTTGTGGGAGAACAGAAGTGATGCAGACAGAACGGTTTCATTTAAGATTGTTCAGCCAGAAACACTAAAAAAGTCTCTCAGTTGCAAGAATTATAAAGTAGGAAAAACAATGTGATCAAGCAATTCTGTAAGCCAGTCAGAAGGTGATAATTAGGATCCCCAGCTGAGAGAAAAATGTCTTTTCAAAACTACATGTGGACATAATGTTCTCTGACTGTGTCTTGACAGATCATGTTGTGCACTGACATACCTGTCTGAGAAGCTCTTTTACAGCGATTTAACTTTGGCTGAACAGTGGCCACTGTGGCCAAAAGTGAGAGTAAAACTAAATGCTAAACTACTAGTAAGCAATTAGCTAAAATGCTAAACTAATATAACAGTAGCGCGAGTGGAGAAGAGTCATGAGTCAGCGAAGTGACTCAGTAATGTGTATTATTCAGCAATATTTACATAAAAAGTTGAGCTTTATTAGCATTAGCTCACATAAGCTACTGGTCTTACCAGACTAACTAAGGTTGTAGCAGCAAAACCCCTCAGGGAACTGAATTAAGCAATGGCACATTTTATTGCTCAAGAATTCAACATTTCATTTGTGGAGGAAAGGTGTGGTATACACTTTTTCAAAAGTTACATAGTCTCACTTCAACACAAGTTTAGGGGGGGAAAAACTACTGAAATGTGTTATACAGGATTACTGAAAGAACTGAGTTGAGTGCCACTATGATTTAATTAAACATATTTCAAAGGAAGGGCAAAGTGGCTTATGTGTGGTCTCTCCCCACAAAGTAACAATCAGAATACCGCGACTGAGGGGAAGTTAACCACAACTAGACGGATATGGCTTTCAACTCTACTTTCACACCGTTATATAATTTATTTTAGCCTGATCTGTCATTCAAGCTAACACTGAAAGTCAGACATTTCACAGTTTTAATGTGATGGCTGCTGCTTTGATTCTTACCTTCACATTTCTGTGAGACCTCATTGAACTTGTGCCCAGCGGGGCATTTACATTCAAAGGATCCCACTGTGTTGATACAGTTTCCTCCTTGACAGATGCCAGGGATGGCCTGGCACTCATCCACATCTGTACATACAAAGAATACAATTAATACACACCATAACACACAGATGAACAAACACACATGGACACAGATTGCTTTAATGTTCAAATCCAGACAAACAGACACAGAGATGGTCAAATACAATAATATAGAGAAACTGAAGCCAAATCGACCAAGGAAGAGATAAAAAAGAGGGAGATAAATATAGAAAGGACAGGTCTACAGTCAGATAGAAGGTTATAGTTGGAATCTGTGATTTTGCGAGGTACATTGGTGATTAAATTAAATTAATTTAAGGAATATGACAGATTACAACGTAGGTCTAAGCCTAAAAACCTCCAGGAGGCTGTGACCTGATGCAGTCCCAGAGTACTCCATGTTCCTCTGGGTCCTGGCTCAGGGCCGCCTCCCCTGCAGAGATTCTGATGTTGTTGGGTCTGGAGCAAGCAGGCACAGGGCCGTCTTAGCAGAAATGAGCTCTCCCACGTGGCACTGCCAATGACCCGTGTTACTGACTCTGACAGTCCCACCCCAGCAGGGGTCTGCAGGCATTCCATACACATGTAGGAGGCACTGCCGCCCACCCCAATTTAACCCAATTAGAAATAATCCTCTGGAGAGGGGATGATGGGTAGAGATGAGGGGATGACAGAGGAAGAGGGGTGAAGGCAGACAAGGAGGGAGAAGGAGTTAAAAGGGGCAGAGAGAACAGAAGCAGAAGTTTACTCAAATGAGAGGGGAGGGAGGGTGACAGAGAGAGAGAAAGAAAGAGACAAAAACAGAAAAAGAGACAGAGACACTGAGGAACAGACTTTACCTTGGCACGCCCCAGTGCGGTGGTTTGGTATGAACCCTCTTCGGCAGGGGTGAGGCTGGGCTGGGCACATCTCACAGGGGTGACCCCACGCCCGTCCCACTGTGGCGCAGCACAAAGTTTTTGTGCACACAATGCCTGTGAGCTGGCCTTGACACATCTGGTTATTCACAGAGGCGAAGCATGGCCCAGTGCGGTAGTCTGTAGAGGCAAAGCAGGAATTTGCTTTTGTGAAAACAATTTGTCTCTTTATTTTCAGTATAAACGCAATGCAAAACAGCAAGGTTTGGTAGCCATTCAAACAGAAATTTGGAAAAAAAAAACATTTCCACTGGTTGAAGTATTTTAGATATAAGAAACTGCAAAACAGTTAATTTGTAAAACATTTCAACCCCAAATGTGATAAAGAAAGCTAAAGCAAATGCTGAAAAACATAGAACCTGAACTTGATTCTGTGAGTGATTAACTGTCTGGAATACACAACCAGAAACGCTCAATCTGAATATAATTTTTCTTGACATCTACAACTCACTCACATTATATGTGATGAAAGTGCTGCAGAGCAGACAGTATCATGCTCCATAAAGAATGCATTGTCTGTTGCTGGCATTTTAATCGGTCTGGCTCTCAGGTGCATTGTACGTGCGTGTGTGCGTGCGTGTGCGTGCGTGTGTGTGTGTATGTGTGTGTGATAGAGAAAAGCAGAGATAGGGAAGGGGTCTGGAAAACCTTTTAAAGTTGTGTGGGCGGCTGTGGAGAGCAATAGGCAAAAGCTACAATAAGCAAGAACACCCAGACAATGAAAAATCAGTCTGCTGCACATATTATATGATCATCAGAGCTTTAGTTACTTGCATTGTGTTTTTAAGGCAAAATGGCACATTTACCATGTGGTGTGCTGATTTTTATTACTTTTCTAGTAATACATAATCTACGGAATAGGTCATCATCCCTAAGGCCGGCAGAGGCTGACAGGGTGTGTCTATGGAACACAGTAGGTGATTTCCACACTAGCTACAGCAGCCTAGAATTAAAACGAAAAAACATATAATAAATATGAGCTCAATAGTGTGAAGAAAGTCCCTCCATCGAGATTCTCTCCTCCCCTTCAAACTGGTTTAAACCTAATTCCCTTGATCCCGCTGCTTGTATGCATCTATCCCATCACTTCATCCTCTGTCCAAACACCACTCCTTAGTTGCAAACTCCCCACAGATTTAACAAAATCACTGAATCTTATCAGGTGAAGGATTGGAAGATGGTGAAACAGAGATAGGGACAGCGAGAAAGAGAGTGGAAAAAACTCATCCCTCCCAGTAGAATCTGGACGTGATCCAAAGGCAAAAATCATTTCCACATTTCACGGCAGACAACAAACAGCGAGAGGAAAGAGGGAGACCAGTTCCAACAGCGCAGTCATTTAAAACAAACGAGACATTGTGCGTTTCCCGTGTGGACCAGGGCCCAGCCCAGACCCGTCACGTGCACCACAGCTTCTACGGTCTCTATGCCTCTGGCACCAGCGTTGTGTGAAACAGAACTGGGTCATCTCTCCTTCTCTTTCTCACTCCCTCCTGCTCAGGCTCTACTGGAGACCGAATGCTTTTGATTCTTAGTCTTCTTCTCGTTCCACTCAGGGTGGAAAGTAACTAGCTACATTTACTGAAGTACAGTTTTGAGGTTTGAGTATTTACATTTTGGGCAACATCTACACCACAACATTTCAGAGGGAAATATTCTTAATCCACTACAGTCATTTGAGAGCTACCAGAAAGCTGGAACTTACTACTTTCAAGAATAACTTGCATGCTAAACAACACATGCTAAACTCAGATGACATGAAGCATTGTAACATAACCTAAACCTAAAATGTTACAATGTTTAAGGAATGGTTCAACATTTTGAGAAATAGGCCCACGGTTATTCGCCTTCTTCCAGATATCGAACAGAAAAATTATCCTACATCTTTCCAGCGTGAATGAAGCTACCTCCACGAGCCGGTTAGGTTAGCATACAGTAGCAAAAATACTTGAAACAGCTAGCCTGGCTCTGTCTAAAGGTTAGTATTTTCCAAAATATGCACCTGTTCTTACACTATTTTACCTTCAAATAGAGCCAAGCTAGCTGTTGCCTCCTGTGTCCAGTCTGTAGGCTCTGCTTAACTAAGCTAGCCATGTTCTGGTTCCAGCTTCATATTTAAGAGACACATTTGTGAGTGGTATGATTCTAAATATCTAAGGTAATGATTATGTTTAACAAAATGTCTAACTATTCCTTTAAAAGTAAAAGTAACAGTAACTCAACAACATTAAACGGGCTGCAACTTTTACTTATGATACTTACCCACATTTTTTTCTATTTAAATCAAATTTTGAATGTAAGACTTGTAATGGCTTGTTTTAA
>NC_060169.1:10252204-10303652 GCF_021292245.1 Micropterus dolomieu | reverse complement strand
AAAACTACTGAAATGTGTTATACAGGATTACTGAAAGAACTGAGTTGAGTGCCACTATGATTTAATTAAACATATTTCAAAGGAAGGGCAAAGTGGCTTATGTGTGGTCTCTCCCCACAAAGTAACAATCAGAATACCGCGACTGAGGGGAAGTTAACCACAACTAGACGGATATGGCTTTCAACTCTACTTTCACACCGTTATATAATTTATTTTAGCCTGATCTGTCATTCAAGCTAACACTGAAAGTCAGACATTTCACAGTTTTAATGTGATGGCTGCTGCTTTGATTCTTACCTTCACATTTCTGTGAGACCTCATTGAACTTGTGCCCAGCGGGGCATTTACATTCAAAGGATCCCACTGTGTTGATACAGTTTCCTCCTTGACAGATGCCAGGGATGGCCTGGCACTCATCCACATCTGTACATACAAAGAATACAATTAATACACACCATAACACACAGATGAACAAACACACATGGACACAGATTGCTTTAATGTTCAAATCCAGACAAACAGACACAGAGATGGTCAAATACAATAATATAGAGAAACTGAAGCCAAATCGACCAAGGAAGAGATAAAAAAGAGGGAGATAAATATAGAAAGGACAGGTCTACAGTCAGATAGAAGGTTATAGTTGGAATCTGTGATTTTGCGAGGTACATTGGTGATTAAATTAAATTAATTTAAGGAATATGACAGATTACAACGTAGGTCTAAGCCTAAAAACCTCCAGGAGGCTGTGACCTGATGCAGTCCCAGAGTACTCCATGTTCCTCTGGGTCCTGGCTCAGGGCCGCCTCCCCTGCAGAGATTCTGATGTTGTTGGGTCTGGAGCAAGCAGGCACAGGGCCGTCTTAGCAGAAATGAGCTCTCCCACGTGGCACTGCCAATGACCCGTGTTACTGACTCTGACAGTCCCACCCCAGCAGGGGTCTGCAGGCATTCCATACACATGTAGGAGGCACTGCCGCCCACCCCAATTTAACCCAATTAGAAATAATCCTCTGGAGAGGGGATGATGGGTAGAGATGAGGGGATGACAGAGGAAGAGGGGTGAAGGCAGACAAGGAGGGAGAAGGAGTTAAAAGGGGCAGAGAGAACAGAAGCAGAAGTTTACTCAAATGAGAGGGGAGGGAGGGTGACAGAGAGAGAGAAAGAAAGAGACAAAAACAGAAAAAGAGACAGAGACACTGAGGAACAGACTTTACCTTGGCACGCCCCAGTGCGGTGGTTTGGTATGAACCCTCTTCGGCAGGGGTGAGGCTGGGCTGGGCACATCTCACAGGGGTGACCCCACGCCCGTCCCACTGTGGCGCAGCACAAAGTTTTTGTGCACACAATGCCTGTGAGCTGGCCTTGACACATCTGGTTATTCACAGAGGCGAAGCATGGCCCAGTGCGGTAGTCTGTAGAGGCAAAGCAGGAATTTGCTTTTGTGAAAACAATTTGTCTCTTTATTTTCAGTATAAACGCAATGCAAAACAGCAAGGTTTGGTAGCCATTCAAACAGAAATTTGGAAAAAAAAAACATTTCCACTGGTTGAAGTATTTTAGATATAAGAAACTGCAAAACAGTTAATTTGTAAAACATTTCAACCCCAAATGTGATAAAGAAAGCTAAAGCAAATGCTGAAAAACATAGAACCTGAACTTGATTCTGTGAGTGATTAACTGTCTGGAATACACAACCAGAAACGCTCAATCTGAATATAATTTTTCTTGACATCTACAACTCACTCACATTATATGTGATGAAAGTGCTGCAGAGCAGACAGTATCATGCTCCATAAAGAATGCATTGTCTGTTGCTGGCATTTTAATCGGTCTGGCTCTCAGGTGCATTGTACGTGCGTGTGTGCGTGCGTGTGCGTGCGTGTGTGTGTGTATGTGTGTGTGATAGAGAAAAGCAGAGATAGGGAAGGGGTCTGGAAAACCTTTTAAAGTTGTGTGGGCGGCTGTGGAGAGCAATAGGCAAAAGCTACAATAAGCAAGAACACCCAGACAATGAAAAATCAGTCTGCTGCACATATTATATGATCATCAGAGCTTTAGTTACTTGCATTGTGTTTTTAAGGCAAAATGGCACATTTACCATGTGGTGTGCTGATTTTTATTACTTTTCTAGTAATACATAATCTACGGAATAGGTCATCATCCCTAAGGCCGGCAGAGGCTGACAGGGTGTGTCTATGGAACACAGTAGGTGATTTCCACACTAGCTACAGCAGCCTAGAATTAAAACGAAAAAACATATAATAAATATGAGCTCAATAGTGTGAAGAAAGTCCCTCCATCGAGATTCTCTCCTCCCCTTCAAACTGGTTTAAACCTAATTCCCTTGATCCCGCTGCTTGTATGCATCTATCCCATCACTTCATCCTCTGTCCAAACACCACTCCTTAGTTGCAAACTCCCCACAGATTTAACAAAATCACTGAATCTTATCAGGTGAAGGATTGGAAGATGGTGAAACAGAGATAGGGACAGCGAGAAAGAGAGTGGAAAAAACTCATCCCTCCCAGTAGAATCTGGACGTGATCCAAAGGCAAAAATCATTTCCACATTTCACGGCAGACAACAAACAGCGAGAGGAAAGAGGGAGACCAGTTCCAACAGCGCAGTCATTTAAAACAAACGAGACATTGTGCGTTTCCCGTGTGGACCAGGGCCCAGCCCAGACCCGTCACGTGCACCACAGCTTCTACGGTCTCTATGCCTCTGGCACCAGCGTTGTGTGAAACAGAACTGGGTCATCTCTCCTTCTCTTTCTCACTCCCTCCTGCTCAGGCTCTACTGGAGACCGAATGCTTTTGATTCTTAGTCTTCTTCTCGTTCCACTCAGGGTGGAAAGTAACTAGCTACATTTACTGAAGTACAGTTTTGAGGTTTGAGTATTTACATTTTGGGCAACATCTACACCACAACATTTCAGAGGGAAATATTCTTAATCCACTACAGTCATTTGAGAGCTACCAGAAAGCTGGAACTTACTACTTTCAAGAATAACTTGCATGCTAAACAACACATGCTAAACTCAGATGACATGAAGCATTGTAACATAACCTAAACCTAAAATGTTACAATGTTTAAGGAATGGTTCAACATTTTGAGAAATAGGCCCACGGTTATTCGCCTTCTTCCAGATATCGAACAGAAAAATTATCCTACATCTTTCCAGCGTGAATGAAGCTACCTCCACGAGCCGGTTAGGTTAGCATACAGTAGCAAAAATACTTGAAACAGCTAGCCTGGCTCTGTCTAAAGGTTAGTATTTTCCAAAATATGCACCTGTTCTTACACTATTTTACCTTCAAATAGAGCCAAGCTAGCTGTTGCCTCCTGTGTCCAGTCTGTAGGCTCTGCTTAACTAAGCTAGCCATGTTCTGGTTCCAGCTTCATATTTAAGAGACACATTTGTGAGTGGTATGATTCTAAATATCTAAGGTAATGATTATGTTTAACAAAATGTCTAACTATTCCTTTAAAAGTAAAAGTAACAGTAACTCAACAACATTAAACGGGCTGCAACTTTTACTTATGATACTTACCCACATTTTTTTCTATTTAAATCAAATTTTGAATGTAAGACTTGTAATGGCTTGTTTTAAAATTGCTGTATTTTTACTTTGAATTAAGACAGCCTGAAAATGTGATGCATGTGAATCATGCAGATCTGTAATAAATAAAAAATTACAGATTTTTTATTTTTTTTCCCTTCTGAGTATCAAGGATGTTCGTTAACGCTCAGCTGCCAATTCCACACCTGCGCAGTGTGTACCACAGGCACTCTCGCACATCAGTGGTACGTAATGTGTTTGGCAGTAATAGACCAAAACAGTTGTATTATTACAGTTACTAATCCAAGTAACGGTGCGCTACTGAACGCACCATCCCTGACGTGAATAATAATAATAATAATAATCTTTATTTGTAGAGCACTTTTCAAAAACAAGTTACAAAGTGCTTCAACAAGTGCATAGACAACAATACAAGCAAGAAAACATTGAAAAGACCAAAATACACATTTAAGATAAATAAGTAAAATAGAACCAAATAAAAGGGATAAAATAAAGTCAAATAAGATCGGGAAAGGCTCTCCTACAAAAGTATGTTTTAAGAAGGGACTTAAAAGATTTCACTGACTCAGCCGACCTGATTTCCTCGGGCAGGCTGTTCCAGAGCCTCGGGGCCCTGACAGCAAACGCTCTGTCCTCTTTAGTTTTCAGTCGAGACTCTGGAACAGACAACAGACCTCTGCCCGAGGATCTCAAGGTACGTGCTGGTGTGTATGGGACTAAAAGATCAGAAATATAACAAGGCGAGAGGCCATGAAGAGCTTTAAAAGTGATCAATAAAATTTTGAAGTCAATTCTAAAACACACTGGGAGGCAGTGTAGTGAAGCTAAAATAGGGGTAATGTGGTCATATTTCTTTGTTCTGGTTAAAAGCCAGGCAGCTGAGTTCTGGACAGTCTGGAGTCGATCAGTAGATTTCTGGGTTAAACAAGTGAAAAGGCTGTTGGCAATAATCCAGGCATGATGAGATGACGGCGTGTAAAATGGTCTCGGTGTCCTTAAAAGTTAACATAGATCGAATTTTTGCTATATTTCTAAGTTGATAAAAACATGATTGAACAAGCTTTGTGGTGTGCTGCTGGAAATTTAAATTACTATCAAACCAGACACCAAGGTTCTTTACAACAGGTTTAATGTGATTTACTAGGGAACCAGCAGATGGCAGTATTTGTTTTGCCATCTGCTGGGACCCGATGACCAGGATTTCTGTTTTTTCTGAGTTCAGCTGGAGGAAATTATTTGACATCCATTTTTTAACTTCACAAAGGCAGTCGGTAAGTGAACTCAGCATTTCAGGGTCTGTGGATCTGACGGGCAAGTACATTTGTGTGTCATCAGCATAAATATGAAAAGAAATACCATGTTTATGGATAATATGTCCAAGGGGAAGCAGATACAAGGAAAACAAAATGGTCCTAAGACCGACCCCTGAGGCACACCATATTTAACTGGACAGAACGAAGAGACATAGTTGTTTACAGACACACAAAACTTCCTATTTGACAGGTAGGATGAAAACCGACCGCGGCTGGACCTTATGTTATTAAAGTCAGCTGGAGAACAGGGAGAGAGAGCTATAAGTAACGTTATTGCCATTACTGTGTCACAGTCTAAGATGCAAAGAACATTGTTGTCCGTTGTAAAGTTTTCAATCGCGAACAGTTCTACATTTATACTTAGGCTAATTGAAGCATCAGCTAAAGCAACACAGCAATGTGAAACTCAGAGAGAAACTCCGTCCGCTGCTGCCAGCGATGCTTGGACTCATCGGGAGCGAGTGGCGTTATAATAGGCTATCACCCAGTAGTGGGCCTAAGTAAAGGGACACATCTGGTTAAAGAGGTTAAAGGTTTTGGCACGTTATTAATTAATTTCTTGTGAATGGTTGTGACAAGGTTTAGGCTATATAAGGCCTTTTCACACGGGTCGCTCTGCGCTCCTCATCAACAGACAGGCAAACGAGCGCTCCGCGAGGTAACCATGGCAACGGCTTCTGTGTGACTGGCGCGATCCTGTTAAACTGTCGCGGTCGTTCTCGTCTCAGGCACACGCCCACCCGCTGCCAGAGTTGAAATGTCAAACTTTTTCCTACAGTTTCCAACAGATAGAGACTGATCAGCTGTTTGAGTTTACTGAATAATATAAGTGTTTCTTTAACAGTCAGGCCACCAGGTCTTAAACAGGCAACAACCTTTGCTGCTGTCTCTTATTCATTAAAAATCATCTATTAACTTCAACTGAACTAATTTGAAAGTTAGTAGTTACATTATTTAGTTATAGACTCAATTATTTCATGTTTCATGTTGCACATTTAGCTGTTGGAGTTTGGTAAAAAATTTATACAAAATAATAATTATTATAGAGAGGTTGCGATGGTGCAGTGGATTAGACCCTTGTCTTTGATTCCCACTGCAACACATCCATTAAATAACTTATTGTCATTTGTCCTGCTTTACCTTCCATGTTAGAGCCGCCGCCAGTTTAATCGGGGTGTCGGGTGGTCTCAGTATATTTTCCTGCTTTTTTGCCCTTTGCCAGTCACATGCCTGATTAAGTAAGGGATCAGAATACTTCCACCACTGCTTTCAACAATGTTTAAGCTTTCAGACAAGAAACCAAACCATTTGACAGGTATCTTCTGTAGCTACTCAAAGCCTACATTATGTGATTTACCTTAAAATCAATTACAGGAGCTATGGAAAGTTTTTGCATGGCGCCCATATAAACTGAGTACAGCAGACTGTGTAAAGAACTCAAGTTTTTCTTTTCATCACTGTAAGATTTATGCGTAATTACAGTTGGGCTGCCACACATAATCCATCTGACATAATTCCTGATTATTACAGCTGTTTGTGGAGGAGAGGAAGCACTAAAAACACAAAGCATGAGCATGAAAATGCAAATACAAGCGCAGCACCTAAACAGTCAGCTGAGGTAAACAGGGAGAGGCGGACAGCTTTAGGGTGAAAGTGGTGTCATTTCATCTGTCATTTTACTGTCTCTCCATGAACTGCATACAGCTGGGGGATCCACCCATGTCCTGTACATCTGGGAGCAATCGCACGTGTTCACACATAAACGCACTCAAACACACACACACAGAACCTCAACCAATGGCCCAACCCCTCATCCACAGTCTAGCCAGAGATGACCTCAAAACATTTTTTTAAAGAAAAATTTTTGTCTTGTTTTTGCTTTACTGCTCTACTTTTGGAAACACGTCAATTATGGTAGCTGCTTCTGAAAACTTGCATCTTAATATGGGAGCAGGTAGTTTGTTTTGACTCTCATTAGCTAGTGATTTCATGTGTGTGCAGAGGTGCAGTTACTTTTGGAACACAATAGAGATGTTGGCTTCCTTAGTGACCGGTGAGATTACGCACAACAACAGCCTCGGTGTGAACAGGAGGGAAGCCCGCTGGGAAGTGGGTCAAAAGAGTTTCCTGGATTAACTCCAAAATGTTTGCACACACCCACACAAAAATCTGCCCACCTTTTTCACATCCACCCTCCCTTATTCTGCCGCTTGGTGATGCTCACAGCATCCTTACACAGAATATGTGCGCTTGCATTGGTCTTATATCAGGGTGGGGCCTTCCCTATTGGCCTGTCAGCAAATTTCTCCATCCTCCCAGGACTAACAAGTTAAGCACGCACTCAAACACACACAGGACACACACTTTTGGTTATCTATCTACTGAGGTTCGCATTGGGCTAGAACAGACCCTAATAGGGGAAAGTCAGTGACTGCTGACTTATTGACTGTGTAACTCACGTGTCACTATGTTTCAGGCCAGTGTTTCACCACCATCCCAAGTGAACTCCATTGCGTCACACCAAAAGCTTGACTTTATTGCTCTGTAGCTGAATGACTCTGCAGGAGAAGCAAAGAGCCCTGTGTGCGATTAGCACCAGTGTGGCTGGATCTCACCAATCCCACATTCCAACCTAAATCACATTTGCAACCAACAAAGAACACGTTGAAGTACCAGGCTGCAT
The DNA here is from genome assembly GCF_021292245.1 of Micropterus dolomieu. Classification (NCBI taxonomy): domain Eukaryota; kingdom Metazoa; phylum Chordata; class Actinopteri; order Centrarchiformes; family Centrarchidae; genus Micropterus; species Micropterus dolomieu. The sequence goes on along the minus strand of NC_060169.1, from coordinate 10,296,069 downwards.
TTTCACTGCCGTCAGCTGTGCCTGGTGGTGGGACCACTGGTTAGCAGACCATCAGTCACTTTGGCAATATAGCTCAAAGTCACAAAGCTCTGCAGTCGTGATGTGTTCATGTTGAGCCATGATAGCAACAGGATCTTTCCATATCCAAGAAAACCTCTGAGTCCTGAGTGCAGCTACATCTCCTCTGGTCAGATCATGTGTTTGTGGAAAACCTTGTTCGTGCTAATATGATAAGATCACGCCTAATAGGGTACAGTTCTGTAAATTGCATTAAAAACAGTGTGGGGTTGTGCATGTGTGCATGGATGTGTGTGCACATGTAGTTTATGTATGTGCTTGTGTTTGTGTGAGAGCACAATGTCTTTCCCTTGGGAGGTGATGGATCGTAGCCAAGGAAATTCCAGTGAAAGTAACTTAACCCAAAATGCCACTGTATTCGTTGGCCTACTTTCTCTACCTCTCTTGCAAAATAAAGGACCAAATAACTGATAACTTTCCGGGCTGAAAATACAGAATATTTTCATTATTGATCAATCTATTGTAACTATTTTTATTAATCAGTCAATAAAATGCGACAAAATGTGATTGTGAATAATGCCCATCAAGTCCCCCAAGCCTAACATGACATCTTCAAATAGCTTAAAGAGTCCAAAACCCAAAGATATTCAATTAGCAATGACACAAAACAGAAAAAGCAACAAATCTTCACCTTTCAGAAGCTGGAACCAGAGAATATATATTCAGCATTTTTGCTGAATACTACATTAACACCCTGCACTGGCCAGTTCAGACATATCTAAATCTTGGATAGCATGGAAACGTGAACACACAATGACACAAATGAATACCTCATGTCAGTCCGGCACAATATACTCTTGTTAAGATGAACGACTGAAAATGGAAGTTAGTCTCCAAGCAGCTGTTCCCAGACACACACAAACACACACACAACAAAAAGTCTGCCTGTTTCATAGCAGACAAGAAACCACCATTCATAAAGCAGCAGACAGTTTGCATGCTTGTCACCTTACATGGCAAATCAAAGTTTTAAAACCAAATGTGGTTGAATTCTTTACCCGTACATGATTTCTTCATCAGAAACCATTACACAAGACACAACAGCAGAGAGTTTCTGAGATTCCTTGTGTTCACCGGAAAAGTATGAACAGCTAGAAGATACTGTGGGTTGAAAAATAAAGTTCTTCATTTGAATTCCTCTACAGTCTCACAAACTCTTTGGCCAAGCTTCCGCAGGAAAGAGTGGAAACCAAAGTTACAACACGTAGAAGTGTGCTTCTGCAGATAAGGCCTGGCGTTAACCCACCAGGCAACCAGATAGTGTCTTATTCGTTGCAGGGTTGAAGAAAACACTAAAGTAAACCAAAGGACAAATCCTTAGGCAAACCTCACTGACAGGCTCCTGAAGCAGGGCCTCGTTAAAAGGGACATTACTAATTAGGAGCTCTGCTGCAAATCCAAATATTAGCTTTACAAGGTCACCACATTGACCTCTACAGGTCATCACCACCACAGACCCCCAGCACATACACAAAACACACACACACACACACACACACACACACAGACCTGCATATGAGTACGCTTCACTCACAAACACAGCGCATGCTGCCCTTGCTTTGCGTGTGCTTGTATACTTTGGAGCCTTGCTCACATATGCCAGAGAGCAACCACAGGAGGTTGGGAGGTCTTCAGTTAACAAACAGCGCACATTTAGAAAGACATTACATTCCCCAGAATGTCGTTTTAGAGCAGATGTGGAAAATAATGGTCATTTCTGAGCTCAAGCTTGTCATGCAAATGTTCCACAACAAACCACATTCCTGGAGCCACTGGCATTACTAAGAAGGAATCATCTTCAGTCACAAAAAACAACCGCCATTCAACATCAAATCACATTTGTAGAGCACAGAGACAGTGTGATGTAAGATGAGTAAGGAGAAATGCTGAGTACTGCAGTGTGGCACTGATGACTGTACCTCTCTCACACTGAGCCCCGGTGAAGCCGTAGGTGCACACACATCTGTTGGGAGCAACACAACGTCCTCCATTAAGACAGCCATTTTCACAAACCGCTGGAGAAGACAGGAGAGGAAAAACAAACAATGAAAGAAAGAAAGAAAACAAGGAATTAAAAGGATATTTCTGGTTTACATAGCTTGGGCTTTATGTTTGTAGTTTTGGCCATCATTTACATTGGTTATGAGAACATAGTCACAATCTGGGAACAAGCAGCCATCAATAATACCAGCTACACACAAGCTAACAGTTTAGGCACATTATCTAAACGTGAAAAAAGTGAAATAAGTGAGCACAGCCGAAAGGCTGTTGATGATCCTTCATTAAACAGGAAAACAGTGAATACACAACTACAGGCTAGCGGCTCTGTGAGGCTGTATTGGGCACAGCAGGGCTTTGAGAGCTAACACTAGCATGGCAACATACTCACAATAATAATCTATGTTAACATGCTGTTGTTTAGCATGCTCACCGTCTTAGTTAATGTGTTAGTATGCTAACATCTGCTAATTAGTATTTAACACAAGCTTAAAATGAAAAATGTTATAAATAGAGGTTATATTGCATAGCTTTTTCTGAAATTATGTCAAAAATAATAAGTGTGTCACAGTGATCTTTTCGGGATGATCCTTACGTTGACCACAGTGGTTTCCCACGTAGCCTTTCTGACACAGGCAGTGGTCCTCAGCACATGATCCCCCATTCATACACCGAATATTACAGTGCTGGACTATAGATAGAACAATACAAACACATACACACAGAGCAATGTTGGATTTAAATTCGGAGTACACAAACATACACTGCAGATTAGATGTACAAAATAAACAAAAATCACTCTGAACCTTGGTTCTTTGAAATGTCATGCTAAGATATAATTTCCTAGAGGTTTATGGTTTGCAAACAGATGAGCACACTAAACTGAAGTGCTGTGAGCTGCAAGAGAGCAACATGGAAGAGAGGTTGACTGTGGAAGTCTTCCAAAACACACACACATACACACACACACACAATCAACTCTTACACACAAACACACACACAAACATGCACACAAAAACCCACAAGATTAACCGCTATTTGCAAGAATGTGATTACAACATATATCAATTGCTTGGGGCAGTTTCAAGGGATGTATTTAGGAGGTTCTTTGGCTTAGTATCTCATATTTTTGTACCATGCTAGTTAGTGCTCATTACTCATGATGAGGAGAAGAAAACTTAAGAAAAAAGATGCAAACACCACAGTGGGGTCTGAACTCAAACAATATGAGCCAATTACAGTCTCTTTCATGTATATCCTTCAGAGGAAAAAATATGACATGGCTGCATATTCTGTCATCTATCATCTTTCACAGTTTGTCATTATTGTTGCTGCATGGTGAAATGTTTTTCTAAATATTATAGATCCTTTATATTTATGCAAACAATAGGGTGTGGTGGTATAGGCCTTGCTTACCAAAAAACAGTTGTTTCGACATACATGCCTATTTACATAATTCATAACATTAACGTGTTTATGTTGGCCAAGTACTAGTTAACCCCTCCCCATCTATGCACACTATAAAATAAAACCCATCAAGCTGATGATAGCAAGTGTCGAAGGAGTTCACTCCTTGGGAAAAAGGAGGTGCTGTTTAATGACCTGACTTGGATCCACAAGATGGGGCAATCTGGCCATTGGGACAGGTGCACATGTTGGGTCTGGAGCAAAATCCATCTCCACATGAACTCCGGCAGATTGCTGCAAAGAGGCACATGACACAACATAAGCAACATAAAAATGTTCATTGTCTGGTGCAAGATAAAATAACAGTCCAATGCTCACTTTATGGTTGCAGGATTTGTCTTGATCATGCATGAGAGAAAACCCATTGCTTATCAGCCTGTCTGCTGCAGATTTTGAATTTCAAGTCAAAATTTATTTGGTGCAACTTAAGCCATGATCAAAACCTCATACTGAACTCTCCAGTATTATTTCAAAACTCAAACAGACCACAGTCCGAATATGGTCAAATGTTCCCTTTAACCTTCATTATGGTTAAGTTACAGAAGCCCGCTTGGCAACAGAGCCGAGCTATTTTCTTCTTTGAGCTTTGTTGCCATAAATGTGTACCAGTGTGTGTTTTCAGTTGGTTCTGGCTGTTATTCACTCAGTTGTTCTCTTTCCCACAGACTGTAGTTGGCAGGTCCCCTGCCCCCAGCTCCCATCAGGTAGAGTCCAGCCACTGACCCCTATTCCCTGAACCCCACTGCTAAACAATGTCATTAGAGCCGCGACAGGCATCCGGCCAGCCGACCAGCCAGACTGCAATCACACAACTCTACAGCCTCTCAGACCTTCCTGCCGACTGAGGGGGAGAGAGGGGGAGAGAAAGGGAGAGAGAGGTGGGGAGGAAATGCAAAGAAAAAAGAAACCACTGCCAGAATACCTGAGTAAATGGACCAAAATGAATGACCACTACCCATTTGTTTTAAGTCATGCTGTCGGCTTATCACCACACTAACCCATTGGTAATGTAAAATTATAGGGTGACCAATAGTAATATTTTGTTTGTACCTGAGTAAAGTTCCAAAGCTTACTTTTTCACCTGTTCAAACTTTATACCATCTGAAAGTAACTAAATTTCTGAAAGTGTTAGCCGTCAGGATTTTTAATGTTCATCCATTACTTGAAAACTACAGTGCAGTCCCTTGTAAGTGAACCTATAGGTTCCATATGATAGACTCACTGAACAAGTGCAATAAATCAAGGAGAGTTACATCTTTACTATAATAGTGCATTTTATTCCTGCTATTTGATATTAGTGTTCAAGAAAGAGTGCAAATTTATTTATTTATTATGTTTATTATCTATTATTTATTAGATCATTTTTTCATGTGCTGAAAATAAGTGAATATTCGATCCTGGTTTGCAAGAGTCACATTCCTGTTGGATTTTTTTCCTAACAAAGTAGAAAACTTCAGGTAATGTGTATGATACTGGGTGGCTCCAATAAAAAAAACAGCAGGGTGCTGGTCTCTGAAAACTACTGCTGTTGATGATCAAAGCTCAAAGTTCTACCTGACCTGAATTTACAATGGTACTCGAATAATGGAGGTAATACTCACGAACAATGCACTGGTTTCCTCCTGTCAGAGTCTTCCAGCCTGGGCAGCAGTAGGCGTTGTTCCTTGAGCCACACACATTTGGTCTGTTGAAGACGCAGCACCAGAAGGTCAGTAATCCATGTCACACAGTTCAGATCACTCTCAAGTCTAGACTTTATTTATACACAGACCATAATCACAGATTTGTCTTTCGTCTTTACAATCTATGCAGCATATAACACCCTCTGTCTTTAGACACTCTATATCTGTCTACTGATGGAAGCTTAGTGATCATAGATCCACATACTTTTACAACAAATCTCAATTTTCTCAAAAATTCCAGTGACATTTGTAGGATTAGCAAACACACAAGCCCTCCCAAAACTTTCCCTTCTTTTTTAGTCCATCCATCCATCCATCCATCATCTTCACCCGCTCATCAGTGCAGGGTCACAGTGGGGGGGGGGGGGGACAACCTGGACAAGTTGCCAGTTCATCACAGGATAGGTCAAAATATAAAGTTTATATACATATTAAGTAAATTTAAAGACAAATTATAGGGTATTATTTTTTACCCCTGCAATTATAACATGACCCCATTTGATTAATCTTGTTACCCACTGTGGAAGTCTCGAGCCACTGGACTATGCTATGGTAATTGTAACTGTTGGGTGTGGCATAGCATTTGGCACCAATGCAAAACATTGTTATTGAGGAAAATATTACGCTGCACAAGGTGCTGCAAAAGAATTTTGACGCACCTATAAAAAACATTTCATCTGACATAATGGTGAACACCTGGGCCATCCTGCCACCTACAGGTATGTGACAGGCCTACATGAATGTGAATTTGTAATCGCCTGCTGAGCATGTATTGACTCAGTGTATATACTGTACAGTGTAACTACAAAAAGATCCATCATGTCAATAATGAAGGCTGTTGGATCTTTGTAACATTCTTATAGTGGTAAGTCAGCATGAGACAGTGTGCATGTCGGTATGCTCTTCCTGTCTCTAAACCCAGATGTTCTGATAAATTAACTTAAAGTATGTCAAATAAAAATGCCAGCAGAGAATGCTTATTAAGCTGTCTACTGTATGACCTTCATCAGCTGTTTGCTGTCATCATTGGACATAGCCTTCTTTATTTTCTTTTCTTTCTTGCTTTCCTTCTGTCTCTCTCTCTCTCTCTCTCTCTCTCTCTTATTCATAGGCACGCGCACACACACACACACAACCTCTCCAGCAGTGACCCACTGTGTACAGCTGCAGATGTGATTTATCCACAATTGGGGTGTGGTGTTTTTGGCCTGAAAGCCGATTAGGCTGTTAGTCTCTCTCTCTCTCTGTCTCTCTCTCTCGCCACAGCCACACACGACCAATGGCCTCCTTTGTTTGGATGTAATTTATTATTGCAGTCAGCAGGAATGTGATAGTCTTGCCAGTATTTAATTACAAAACTTTGCTCCAAACTTCCCATCACAGACAATGTCACTCATGGGTCTCAGTCTGCCTTATTAAAAAACACACACAAGTGTTTTCTGACCTTCACTGATCATGAAGGTCTAACAGGTTATACATGAACACAGCAGACACCTGCTCCGAGCCAGAACATGAAACACAGAACGATTTAAATTAAAAGTTGGCATAGAGTGGGAGAGTGGAGGAAAAGAAAAGAAATGAAAAGAAACTGTTCCCAAATTGGACTAATGAGGATTATCATGGTCACATTACCCTCTGAGGACGTCCGTCCCTCCCCTCCTCTTGGCCCTGCTGGCTCTGGAGTCGGTCTGCTTGGTCATCAGCTCGGTGTCCCCGGTGTCCACCACCTCTTCTGCGTCTCCAATCTCGGCGAAGAGCGACAGCAAGGCCACTAGAGCCACGGCCAACTGCAGCAGCCGTCCTCTACACTTACTGTCCGGCATATCCACTTTTAAGACTAACTCCAGTGCTCGGTGCAATAAAAGTCTCCTTAACTAGTTCCCCAGCCCCGTCGACCTCAGTCTGGAGTCAAAGCTGCAAAACAATATTTTTTAAAAATGGTAAAGACGCAGGGAGTGCATGAGATGCGCACAAAAGAAAAACAACTCTGCTGCACTCTGAGAAGTAGCGTGACATGACATCTTCCATTATTAAGTTAGGAAATCATTCAGCTCAGAGTCGCAAAAGTATGCAGTGTAAAAATGATAATGTGCAAAACTGCGCAGGAGTGAGCCGTTACTTTACCTTGTCTCCTGAACAGGAGATTCGCCTCAGACTCGACAGAGGACTGCTTCACTTTTACTTGCAGGTATTGCTGAATAAACGTTTAGAAGAAAACTGCGGAGAAGAAGAAAAGTCACTCAAACCTTTCGCTGAGCTGCTATAAATAGATGCACATCGTAACTTTTGGAGTCTGGTCGTGCGCATCCAGTTGTGTGTTGACTTTGCACAGATAAGTTAGAGGAGCTGATGCATTCCAGAGGATGACAACGGTAAAACTGTCACTGTGTCTCTCCCTCACAGCAGAGCTGTTCCCTCATCCCTGCTCTGCTCAACTTTCCCCAAAACTGTTTTTTCCTTTCTTCCCCTGCTCTCGCGATACAAAAGCTTCAATGCAAAAAATGCAGAAGTTGAGCTCTGGACCTTTAGCTTGAACTATTAACTGTTATATAATAATAATATAGTCAAACCAGAAAAGCTTGGAAGACGAAGACAAAGCTTCTAATACACTTCTAAATCAGTGTCAAAGTTTGATATAAATATCATAAATCTACTATGAGATATTATTTAGCTTTTTTTTTTTAAAACGATGCACCTGTTCACAAGTTACACTTCCTAACAAGACATGCTCTATAGATTAAACAGTTAATGAGTTGTAATTAATGATTAATTAATGTTTATACCTCATTTACTAATTATTTATAATTACACATCATTAATAAGAACTGATAGGTTATCAAGTTTTTAAACATCCCTTTGGCTGGTATTCTTATCTTGTATTTATCATAATGTTGGTAGCCCTTTAATAAATGCTTTAGTACCGGTATTAGATGTCCTGTAAATATTAACTCTGTGCATAAAATATGTTTTGAGGAATTTTGTCCATTGCAGTGATAGTTTTCACACACACTGATTCATGCCTACAGCCACACCCAGCAAATATAGAGTCAGCCTGGCTCCTCTCTCAAGTATGCTATTACTCTAAAACCAAGAGAAACTTCCTGACACTGTATATTCCACTCCATTGGTTTCCACCATCAGCTTTTTTCTCCTTCTTTCTTCTGTTCATTATTATCCACATTCTCCTCTCACACTTGTCTGAACACAGCTGCAGCTTGCTGTTATTCTTAGTTTATGTGTTGATTCGGCACATTAGATTTTGCAGTTTTGTTCAAGATAATAGTTACATGAAATATCTTCTTGGTCAGTGCAAAGTTGAAGCAAAAAAGAAAATAGTGATGGCCTGCCTAAGCTGCTTCAACAGGCGTCTTGCCTTATGTAGTATTTCATCAGGATATTATGAATATATATAAATCATTAGCTCAACTTCTACAACTTTTCTTTTCCATCCTCTGACACTCAGGTTGAGGCACGCATCTCCACTAGCCTTGCTGACATCTCCAGTTGGACGTGTGCCCACCACCTCAAACTTAGTCTCAACAACACTGCACTGCTTTTTTCCCCCTGGAAAGTCCTGCCCTCTGCAAGGCCTCTCCATCACTGCTGACAAGACCACGTTTACTCCTGAACATACTGCCAAGAGTCTGTGTCTGCCTCAAGACAACCAACTGTCAGGCAGCACCCAGAGTGCAACCACAGTGCAATGTTGCAGGTTCGCTCTCAACAGCTTCTATCCAATGCAACTTTTTCGAATCAGTGTCCTTACAAAGCTTCTTTATTTTTTTAATAGTTATGTCTTCATTCGACTACCACAGTTCTCTCTTAGACAGCCTCAAGCCCTGTGAGCCCCCACAGGGGCTGGCTCTCCTGGTAATCGCTTCACCGAACCCCAATGAACTCATCTTCCTGCTCGCTAACAGAGGAAATGAACATTGGACATTCCTGCATGTTAATGAACTCACTTCTGAAAGTACATATTCAAGACTTTTATGAGCTGATGATACTTTAGTACTTTACTAATTAGATTCAAATGCTTGTGTTATCAATACAAAACTCTCTCCTGACTTCTGTCATCAGCTGAATTAACTTACTATTTCTGTAAAAAAATAAATAAATAAAATAATTTAATTTTATGCATGTATTCCAACTTGATTTAATTGTCTATATGATGCCTCATTCCCTACTGTCGTAGAAGATTATAAATATCTTGACCATCATCCAGTGGTGGACGAAGTACTTAATTTTACTTGGGTAAAAGTAGAAAAACCAGCGTAAAAATACTCTCTTACAAGTAATGCATTTAATATTTTACCTAAGTAAAAGTACAAAATTACTGCATTAAATAGGGGTGTGACAAGACACTTAACCCACAAGATCAGACCAGACGAGATTCAAGATTGGGTTCAAGAGAGACATGAGACAAGATTTTAACACTATTTTTAAGAAATCTTTAATGCTGAATTATGTAAAAAAATTCTGAGCATTAAACACTTTATTTCCTGCATTTAGATGAATTTTTCTGCACAAGTTTATGGTGATATTTTATTTTATCTATACAAAAACAAACACAAAATTCAGGTGGCAGGTGATGATTCAAAATCTATAACAGAACATAAGTCAGTGCAGCTCTCAGTCGTTCCGTGCTGCCATCAGTTTCTCCTGTAAATCAACTTATTTAATATCATCCCTGCTGAGTCATGATTTAGTCTTCCCTCCTCTTTGTGTCTTTGTTTGGGGAAGTAACCTCTTTAAATGTGACTGTGGCACCTTTTCACCATAATGACAAATTATTTAATTTTAATTTAGTTATAAACTCCTGGACTTTAACTCCTGTGTTTCACCAGATTTTCTGCTCATGGTCAAAACTTTCTGCACATTCATAATCTCTCCCACATATCTGTGTTCTCTGACATGTCCAGGGAAAAGGCAAAATATTACCAGACTTAACGTCATCATTTAATGAGAAGTCTACTTGCCCTATACTCTGCTGTGTATTACATTTTTGATCCGCTGGTAGTCACGTTATCCCCTTCAGACCGTTTGACCGACGCAGTTTGGGACTGCATGCTGCATGTGAAACCGAAAGTACATGAAAAACTTCTGACCAGGCAGAAATCTCACCATAAATCCACACGTTAAATTCCAGTGCAGCTCACAGTCCCAGACAGAGCAGGCTGCGCTTCAGTTTTTAGATGTTTATGTTGAAAAACTCTACCAGCTACGTTACCACTCCTTACAGCTGTCTGGACTCACAGCGCGAGCGGTGCGGTTACTATCAAGGCGAACGCCAGTGTGGCATCAGCTGGGCGGAGTTGATCAGCTCCGTGAGTCTATCTTATTAGTTATAATTTGTATTTCACTACGAGAGAAAATTAATGTGTGGATTCACAGCATGTCAAAAATGTAATTTGCGTGAATCTCGTGAGACAGCTTTTTACCTGACGAGAATCTCGTGTCGCGAGATCTCGTCACATCCCTAGCATTAAAATCATGATTAAAATATACTTAAAGCACCAAAAGAAAAATATTCATTGTGCAGAATGTCCCTCTTCAGAACAATGTATGTTATATAACTGGATTATAATTATTGATGCACTAATGTGTACATTACTGTAATGCTGCAGCTGGTAAAGGTGGGGCTAATTTTAATAACTGTATGTACTTCTGGGTATAATAATACATTTGCATACATGCAATTTATTTGCTTGCTGATTATATTTTGTAATATTAATCTGTATCTGCAAAGTAACTGTAAATGTACTTTGTTACTTTCCACTTCTGCCATCATCTGTGTTATTTTTGTTTGTGTTAATTCATATTATCAAAAGTGTCAAACAAGAAACAAGTGGATTTACCAATGTATTGCTCTGTCACTTGCCATGACTTTCCATAATTATACAAAGCAGCTGGCCATCTACATTTACTTCCAGCTTTAAAACAATCTCTTCTATCATGTACTGTGTAACTTGCTATTACCAAGGCAAGATAGGAAAACATTAACAACAATTAAAAAAAAAAAAAAGTTTTCTTGTTAACATGGTTTGGAGTAACTAATAATCGCAGTTATAGTCAAATCACCTTCTTTACTTAATATTTGTCTTCTCTCAGAGCTTTCTTGCTGAGAAATCCATCTCTCTCTGTGTACACTCATACACACACTGTTTAAATTTTTACATTATTATTATCTTGTCATTGAGATTTGGGACTCTTGGACCCATATCCTTGTGCTCCATAATAGTGGAAGTAATACGATAATGAAAGCACTGGAAAGTATGTTTGGTGATATAAGATATAAGAATATAATTGAAAACTGAAACTTGTCTTACTTTTGGACTTGTGGTAAGATAAGAACATCAATTACTGTAAATGGTATGTATGAGTAGCGAGGGATGATGGCAGAAGAGACAAAGGTCCGAAGGAAAGGATAAAAGGTCTTGAGTCGAGGAATGAGAGAGTCTGGCGGAGAGGCAGAGGGCAGACGTGGCGTCTGTTGATTGGAGTGGATTGTTTTGACAGTAAGACAGCCTCTCCCTGGTAGTCTTGGAGCCTCGACTCTCTCTCTCTCTGAGACGTAAGCGTGACCTGGGTGTGAGGAACTGAGATGAAGGTGAATAGTTGTGTGCTAGAGTGCAAAGTGGTTTGGGGTGTGTTGGTGGGAGTCATAGACAGCTCACTGGCTTTAACAACCAAGAAACTCTTGACGTTGAGCATCAAAAGGCTTCTATTGGAGCTTTTCATTCAGTCAGATGTGGAAAGTAACTAAGTACATTCACCTAGATGCTGAACTAAAAGAAACAGTTTGGTATTTTGGGAAATGTGTTTTTGCTTTTGCTTTCTTGCTTTGAGATAGATGAAAACATACCACTATCATGTCTGTATCGAAAATGTGAAACAGTAACAGCCATCACCCAATTAATCTGTATGTATGCCGATACATAAGGTGGGCATTATACAAGTTGTACGAGCTTTCTCCTCGGGACTCGTAAGCTGACCATCACGTGTAAAAGTGCCCTTTCATGCATAAGTGATAAGAAGCCAACAACAAGTCAGATACACCACCGACATGTGTACACTCATACACACACAAAAACACACACACACACACACCACTTTGTTAGTGTGATAGCAGTGATGTCAGAGATGAGTGGACTGCAGAAATTGTTTCTCAGGTCAAGTCATGTTTCTCATCAACAAGCTGTAGTGTGGGAGACAACTGATGCCCAGGCTACCCTTTTCCTCAACACAGAGTAGGTGTCATTTACAGTAAGACACCACCTTCCCACCCACCCTCCATCTGCCCACTACCCACTCACCTCTGGGTCTCACCCCATTCTTTTCCCAGTTAATCTCTTTACTGTTCGTAACTGAGCGTGGGTTTCATTTTAGGGAATGTTTTCTCCTCTGGCTTGAAATGGCTGAAGTATAAGGCCTGAAATAGCAAGACTGAAACAGATGTTATAAAAAAGTGGTGTAGTATTTTAATACCAAAACAAATAGCCCTCAGACAACGTGTGTTGACAAAGTGATTGTCATTTAATAATAACACAACTCATGTTCTGTAATTTACTTGTTTCTTGCTTTAATGCTCACCATGACAGAAGCTAATATTTCTCTGTCTACATCACAAATATTCCTTCACCAACTAATTTTCTTGCCTATGTGTTTCATATATCCCATGGCACTTTTTAATAGCTCAGATTGAGATTGTCTCTCACTGTGCTGCGAGCATAACTGTAGCGAGACTTTCTCACACTGTGTGTTGTCTTTGGCTCCAGCAGCCACGGTTCATTTCCTTTTGTCTTCTGCAGCACAACTGCTGCCAATTTTCATGTGAAATATTTCAAGAAAATGAGCTGCAGCAGAAATGAGTCTCCCCATATGTGTGTATGTGTGTGTGTAATGGGGTTACTTGTGATTCTGGAGTTTGGCCTTTTTGTCATGAGGATATTGTAATGATAGAATTCTATCAACTGTTTGGGCTTGGCCATATATTATCACATATGGTCTCCTTCACTAACACACACTGCACATATACAGTGCACTTCTGTAGCACAAAATCAAACATAACCACAAAATAACTCGGAGGAATCCCTTTTCGCCTCCAAATGGATCATTTTCCTTGTGTGTACCTAGGCGCTGCGTGAACTCATTTCCCTTAAAAATTGTTTCCCCAGAACAACAGAATAGAATTTTTTGGGTCATAAAAAGTTGTAATTGGTCCCTTTCATGGTGGGGATGCCTCTTTTAAGCAATAGCTATAAGGGTGAGGAAAGGAGGAACACAGGGTTGACTGTATGAGTCATTTCTAAGTGTCCTGGGAGCAGAGTTTAATAGCTGGTGACTCATCCTGAATGTTTTTCGCTCATAATCCTCGGCCTCTGGTGTCACTCCTGATTGAGAAATCAGGACATTGCATCAAAACACCCCCACTGATGGAGACAAGTATAGAGATCCTCAATGTGATCCCTATTAAAAGCTTGTATTCATGGGAACAACAAACACTCTTGAACTTGCAGGAGGACGGGGTTTCATACACACGCACCAAAAGTAGGCTACAAATAGCAGGGGCTTTAAAGGAATATCCACGTGCCAGACAACCTCACAGTGACGACAAGACTGTGGATTAAACAAACAAGATGTACGTGTGAATTAGCTGGCTTTAAGATGGATTTTGCTGGTCAACACAAGGGGAGTGATTTATGATTCACTGCTGTTCTTCCCCTGTTCACCTCCACAGCGCTAGATGGGGCTTAAATTATATTCCTAATAATTGTGTTTACATTATTTCATTTACTTTGTAAAATAGAGCAGCAGTGGACTGTGATTTATAGAACTGGTGTTAAATAGAGAGACTATACTAGAGACTAGACTACTGCTGTGTGTCCATATCACCAAAAGTGTCCCTGCTTTTCTGGGGACCCTAGTTGTATGTCATACCCCTGTCTCTGCCCTGGTTCAAAGTATGCATTTTCACTGTCTGCTGTGCAATAAAGGAGAAATGTAAACAAAAATCTCCATTCTCATCACTTGTAGGATAAAATACAAGCAGCCCAAGCTGACTGATCACAGTTTTTGCAGTCTCCATGTTGTATCTCCTTTGCCGGTGTAGCCCAAACATGTAGTTCTATTTTCAAAAAGCGCACATCAGCTGCAACTTAGCTTTGTACTCGATGTATGTAGCTGCCCTCACTACACCATAACCCCTTAACGCAAAGGTATAAAATTGGCTGAAGAGGTGTTAGCAGGATGACTTTTTTAACCTTCTGAAACAGCCTGGCTGGCTGTTTTCCACTGCTAACGCAAAGTTAAGCAAACCATATGAAAGTGTTATAAATCTTCTCATCTAACTCTAAGAAAACGAATAAGTGTATTCCCCAAATTGTTGTGTTTATAGTTTATAATATATTTTCATACACATTGGAGTTCATTACACTGACAGTGATGTATTTTGTGATATTGAATTGTAATACATTATAAGGTGTTCATTTTATTTTGTCCACACCCTGTGACTGAATACACACAGATTTATTCAGGGTCTGTCCCCTGTGGGGCACAATGGATAGTATTTTTGGCTTGAGTCACCCATCCAGGCTGGTCTAACCGCCCACTTATCTCCCCTCCACATGTGATTTACGCAGAGTCAGTGTCCCCCACACAAATCTGACCATCTTAGGGATGGAAAACATTCCCTGTTGAGTTTTCCCGACAGGGGTTCACCACCACCATCTGTAAGAGACACTCAGCACAGATGTAGAGACCCATAAACACACTCCATGCAAATAGACACATAGAGAAATATACTTAGATATACACACTAGAGACCCAGTATTAATGGGATTCATTTATGCTAGGGTATCAATTCAGATATAAATACGCACTTTCTTTGCAAAAGGGAGAATAGAAGAGGAGTTCAGAAGGATGAAAGAGAAAGGGGTTGTCAACAGAAATACTGTAGATCAAAAGATGGCGGTGATGGAAAAGAGCTGAACACCGAAATTAACCCTTGAGTTTTGTTGACATCGGCTGGTCATAGACCTCACTACTGTGTGTGTAAAAACAAGACTAAGAGTCTCAAGCAGTGATAGAGGTGCTATGAGCTAAATGCTAACATCAGCGTAATAACATGGTCACAATGACAATGCTAAGATGCTGATGTTGAGCAGGTAATGTTTAGCATGTAGTTTGACGTGTTATCATTCTAACATTTGCTAAGTAGCCCTAAACACAAAGTACAGCTGAGGCTGAAGGGAATGTCAGTAGTTTTGCAGGTGTTTGGTCGAAGTATTGGACAAACTGATATTTTAGCCTGATGATAATACAAGATGGAAATTTAGAAGATTGTCAGATTTATTACAATTCTTCCTAAAGAGACTATGAATGTCCACAAAGTTTGGCACCAATCTATCTAGAAGATGTTGAGATATTTCACTGGTAACTTTGAAAACTTTGATCTGCTGATGGCACTATATGAAAGGTGAAGGCATCATAAAAGTCAGTTGGATTCATGGGAACCATGAATGTTGGTACAAAATGTCAATACAGTTGTTGAGATATTTAAGTGCCATTAACTAAAGTGTGGCTTATAATAATAATAATAATAATAATAATAATAATAACAACAAACAAATTCCATTTGTTTCTCAAAAAGTAATTCAAAGACAAAGGATTGTACAGTATATTATCCTGCATAGTGAAGTTTTTTGAGTAAAATTTTCTCTTATGAACAACAAATCTGAAGATTTTGATTTGGGAGCAGTAATGCTGTGTGCTGTAACATGTCTTCAGTTCAAAATCATGTTTATGGGCAATTCTTATAAAATTAGGAAAGGTCATGAAGAATAAAGGAGAAAATATTAAGTATGTTTTTCAAGCTGCTAAAAAGACCCCAGTACACCAGGACCACAAACAGAAGGTCCAGCATGACAAAGACACACTGAATCATCCCTCCTGGTGTCTGCTAGAATCCAAGTTCTCAGCCTCGGCTTGAAATCCAAGGGAGAAGTGTGAGCTGCTGGCCAAAGCATGAGGAAACGGCAGAGGAATGGAGAGTGAAAAGAGACCAACACTAGAGGAAAAGTCGCATTTTGAAGTTGGCCAACAGAGAAGTTTTGATTCAAGTCTCCCACATCTGTCTGCTGCCTCGTGCAAGAATCCTGGAATCCCCCACCCCCTCATCATCACCGTGTCACAAACACACACACACAAATGTAGACTTGATTTCCAATCCACCGGCACAGGGCATGAAAACAAACATTGTCAAGGAAGCTCTTAAGCCAAGTGGCAGATAAGCATGGCTGCTAACTGAACATGAACATACACACATGTGCACACAAAGTCATATACTTGGAGCAGAAGCTAAGGCCATGAACTGACACTGACCTAGTTTCCAAAGGGGCAATGATAAAGAGAGAGCGGAAAGATGAAGATTTGGAAGAGGTAAAGAAACTCCAGGGCATGTTGTGCTTGAGGACACAGTGTGTTATGCATGTGAGTGAGTGTGTATGTGTGTGTGTGTGTGTGTGTGTGTGTGTGTGTGTATTTCCGCTCAGAGAGGCCTGCCAACAGCCAATATTCCACACACCCATCAGAGCCGCGAAGCAGGGGTAGAGGGCTGAGGCCTGAGAGAAGATGGAGGTAAAAGCTAGAAGTAGAGCACTGCTGAGGAGTGAGTCGATCACTGTGGGGGTTACATACACTCATCTATTCTGCACTGACACACCAGCAACTTACTGTATACTCATTTAACAGAGACCTTTGGCTCGCTCCTCTCCACAGCATGCCCTCACTGGTTCGTGACTTGTGGAAACAGTAAACAGAACTAGGCACAAAAACCAGACTGTCACTTTGTTTGTGTGCATTTGTTTGCAGACCTTACAACTCTCTGTCTCTAGAGGAACATACATGTAGATTTTGGCATGCCAGTAACTGCTGCAACACAACCCAGTCAGTGGCCGTGTCTTGTTTTGTTTCCTCCCAGATTTGAACTCTGTGTGACTCTGATAACATTCAAAAGAGGAACAATTTCATGCTCTCATACTCTGGGCACTTTTTACGACTTTAATTGTTCCATTAAGGCGCTTCAGGGTCCACTTTGTCATATGTGCAATGTGTGTACATGTGAGTGTGTGTGTGTGTGTGTGTGTGTGTGTGTGTGCGTGTGTGTGTGTGCGCGCGCATGCGTGTGTGTGTGTTTATAGTTACTGTCCTCAGGCTTATCAGTACTCAAGTTTATTCTATAAAGGAATTCAAAGAGTTCTGGCTTTTTAATGCTCTGGATCTGAACCAAAGCCACAGAACCTGAAGATTATACTAAATGTTTATCATTTCCTGTTTCAGAGGCATGTCATGTTACTGGCTGGGTTCAAGGAATGCACACACATGTACTAACAAATGCACACACAACACGTGGTTGCATAGATTCAGAGTCTACTGTATCTGTTCAGCTGCTGACTTTTGATTTCTCAGAGCCTCTAATAAGTCTAATATTGTCCTGAAAGCTGAAAACCTCTCAATGTCTTATTGTGGAAGTGGAAAGGAGGACTGTAATAAGGTCTGCATTTATTACCGGCGCTGATGACTTTATCAGTGATTTAATTAAATTAGATTATCATAAAATTTAGTGGTGGCTACTGGACATTAGTCAGTGACTTTAATCCTTTGTTTTTATGATTACAAAAGTTATATAATGGCTAGAGATATTATAAGTATGGATGAAACTAATGTTTGTTTTAATTATCGCTACATCAGATGATTATTTTCTCAAATAACTGATAAATCTTTTAATCCCTAAAACAGTAAAACACAATTTCCCCCTCACGTTCCTGAGAAGCTGCACCTCTCTCTTTCTCTCATTGTAAGTGAGTTTTGTACGATGTGTAATTTATAAGTGTTTGTTAAGTTTTATTATCTGTTTTTGTATGGACGTATAAGACAGGTAGACACACATAATTTCCCAAAACATAGAAAATCCAAATAGACAATTACACTTCAAAAATAGAAGTTTGAATAAATCTTTGTTCCTTTTTAAAAAACTTACTTAATGCAGGCAATTAAAAGGTCCTTTGGCACTGAACACATAATGTATTGATAGCTTAAATGTTCAACTGCTGTTTTACGTGGAATATTCACAGTGATCTCTTTGAGTTCATGAAAGACGTGATGATCATAAAATTCATATTAAACCAGAAGAAATTATGCTTCTCTTGCTTTTTATTCTAGACAAACATTAGCGTCATGTTAATACCCCTAACCCCTTAACTGTTTTATAGGAACTGGACAACAACATAAACTGGTTAACTTGCGAAAGTAGTTTAGTAAGTGAGTGATGTGAGAATTGATAAAAAATGTATCCCAGCCTATGTTCTTCACAAAACTACTTATACAGTAATACCACACAGGTTTCCAGCTGCTGTTTTGACATTAATTCGGGGTCACAGGTCAAACAGTGATCTCACAGGTTTGACAACATGTGACCATCAGCAGGCCTCACAAATCTGAAAGAATGGCATCACATACTCGGTCACTGCTGTTCTTTGTGAGTTGTTTTGGGCGAGGTCTGTGTGACTCAGAGAAAAAAAGAAGCAGGATGGTCTGGTTTAAACAAAGCACTTAATTTCCCACTTATGATATCTTTCATGTTATTAGATGATAGTTATATCTGATTTTTAGTTTGGTGAGATACACTTTCAGTTTCTGTTTGTTTGTTGACTGAAACAGATAAGATGCAGATATCATTATCATATCTAAATTTGTGAATAAAGTGTCTAGGAAAGAGAAGCGATACAATTTCAAGCATGTTCATTTCCTGTTCTTTGTAACAAACCAGAGCCCTCTTTCTGACACCCCAAAAGTCAAGGATTGTGGGAAGTTCTGTGATTACATTTGACAGAATTATCTGAACAGAAAGGCTTTAAGTGTTGTTTTTCTTTAGATACCCTATCAGTGTTTATCTTTCTTTATATTGGTCCTTAGCAGAGCTGCTTCTTTCCCCATCAGCTGCCAGTGGTTCCCTGATCTCAGTCTAACAAGCTGTGCTAAGGGTGATTAATGTGGGCGAGACCCTCCAAGCCTCTCAGAGGACGATGAGGGCCACAGCCCGAAAGCAGTCAACTGCATACTTTCAGCACACAGTCATCTTTTACTTCACCAAAATCTGCAAGTGACAGGCTGCTGAAAACTGAGGGAGAAGTGTTGCAGAAATTATTATAGGCTGTTTACTACCAGTCATTTTCACTGCTTTTTAAGACACACATCTGTTTCAAGAACACTGAACGCAATGCAGGATTGTAGTTTAAATCAGATTTTTAAAAATCTAGCAAGAGTGAAGAATCAAGAAAACATATTTTGGTCTGTGCTGAAGGGCAATAAGCTCTTAAAGTAAAGACTGATAGCACCATCTTGTGGCTTAAAGAATTGGGGCAGCAAAAAAGACTATTACTTGATTTCCTCAGTGATTATTTTTCCAGGTGTGGGCTCAAATGAAGAAACTCAAGCCATAGTAAGTAAGCTTTATGAATTTCAAACCATGTATTTTCAGTAATTAGCCAGATGTTACTTTTAAAACCACTATTAGAAAGAGTATTTGAAATAACAAACTGGAATATAAAATAATAAAAATTATAATTACAATTTTATACAACATATCTGGTAATCACAGAAATAATTGAATTTTATTGACTGTGTTTAGTATTGGCAGTACTGACAGTGATTTCTATAGCCTATGTTAGGTGTCAAAATTCAACTCAATTCAATTCATTTTGCTTTTTACCGTGCACATGTAGGTTATTAAAAATTGAGTTTAGTAGATTACTGTACAATACAGAATGTTCAATAATGTGCTCAGTAAATAAGCTAAGATGTGTTTTGAACAGAGTAATCCAGTTGTGATACTCTATGTGACATTTGTTTGTTCACTGGCAGATCTTCTGCTGTTTTGTCAAGAGATGTTTGCCTGTACCTAGCCTAACTCTTTATGTTGGACTGCAAAGTCTAAGAGTGGGATTATTTCTATAGTGCAAGGAATTCCACAGCCTCAGCATAAATAATGTTTTCGTCTCACATGAGCAAAAATCCATAATTAACAATCAAGACCAAATGTGGAGCTCAAAGAAACTCTTCAAGGTTCCATGGAGCAGCCAGAACCTGGAGAACCTGTGTCCACAACTCTTACCAGAGGCTCTTCACTTGATGACTCTTTGGTTGTATTTAATATGTTAAATGTAAAACAAAACTATAAAATCAACTCTTCCTCTTCTTTGTGCAGCACAATGCTCTGAGCTCTGAGATTGACTGATAAACACTCCAGGAAGCAGAAAATGTCACCTTGGCTGTGCCAAAATAAAACTAGTAAAGTACCCCTTTATGTCTCAGCTACACATAAATAAAACTTTGACACAATAAAAGGTTTACTATGAATATGATTTTATGGTCTATATATATTGTCATTCCATCAACTAATTTTGTGTTATGTAAATTTCTCTGACTAATGGACGTGTGCACTTGCTGAATGCAAATGCTGCAATGCAAATTGGTTCGCACTTGCAACCTCCTTAGAGCAGCACATTAAAACATCTGTTAAGTTTAGTTTTGTTTTTGTTTTTTACAGAGAAGAAAACAAGACATAAAATTTTTCCAGTTTTCTATATGACAGCCAGTCTTATACACTTTTGTCTTGTGACTTGTTAGATGTGTACCTCTGTTAACGACTTGATGTAAGTTGAGTTGTCCACAGGTGTAAGAAGAAATAAAGAAATGTTTTTGTGGTTGGGGGTTTTACAAGAAAGAAATTACAAAGTCCAGCACTCCATTCTGTAAAATAATTGAAGATGTATTTCATTACACTTTATAGAGAACAAAATCATTACTATTTGCATATTTGATAGCTTCTGAGACTAAACTGCAAATCTCTTTCGGTTTTCAGAGCATTTGAACTCCATTCAGTATGAAACAAATAAGTGCAATGAAAATTTATTTTCAAAAGTCAAGCATGGGAAATGGGGACACAAAACAATAAAAACTCAAAATGAATAGACACAAGACAAATTTAGCCTGTAAAAAAATTATCCTGAAAGTCTGCCAACATTCTGGTAATTTCCTCCCGACACAAGTTATTGTGCTTAAACTTTGAGTAAACACCAGCAAATTCAGCCTGAGAGACAGAGACAGGATGTTCTGTGGGCCAGCGGTTGTTCTCCACACAGGGCGAGGCACAGTGTGCACGTGTGAGAATTTACTCAAATGTTAGGAAAATTAAAGAATTCACTGCATATATACAATATTTGTACTTTAATGACCAAATACTAAAGTATTCTGGGAAGCGATGTCTTACATGTTGCAGGACGTGGTTGAATTAAAATGTTCACATGGCTAAAATTGTTGAAAGATTTACATTTTGGGGAGGGGCCACATTGTGTCTCACCTCCAAAAACACTGAGAACCGCTGAAGGGTAATGTATGCACGTGACAGTCTATGAGTGTGTGTGTTAGTGTCTTAGTAGGACTGGCTGTTTCAGACACAGCTCGCTGCTCCCAGAAACGATAGGCATCTGGTTTTCCATGTGGAAACGCACCAGGTGACCAACACTCAGAAACACCTGATCACGGGTCCGCACCTAGTGGAACAAAAACACAAACAGCTAGCTTAAATATTAATTCCAGTTACCATTCTCCTCTCCTTGTGCATGTGTGTTTGAACACCACAACTCTACCTGTCCATGTGGATCAACCAGCAGTAGGTGCCGCACAGTGGCTCCCTCCATACCACTGAGTACATACTGACCAGAGGCAGAGCTGCTCTCTCTCACCAGGAAATCCCCACTACAGCTGAGAAGTGACTCTGCCTGCTCTCTTCCTAACCTGGGATGAAGCACAACACAAAGTTACTGAGAAAGGAGGACAAAGATGCACATTAGCAGACAGATACATCACAGTAAAGTTGGCAATTCACTGGTAGAAAAGATTCAAGGATGTTGATTACATACCTGCCGTGGAACCAGCCCTCTTCCTGGATCAGGTCCTGGATCCGTGTCTCAGAGACAGGAGTACACTGTTCAGCACTAACCTCAAATTCCACTGAGACTGATGGAGATACAATAGAAGGAGAGCATAACAGTACACACTTGTGGATAGCTCCATACAGGATTAACTTTAAACCAGGATTATATCTTGATTTATTTCACTATTCTAGACCTTTCTTAAAATCTAACATAATCTTATTTTTAAATTAGACATGATTTTAAAACTCTGATTTGTGTTTAACTTCAAACTGACAGTTTAATGGCAGTATTTTAATAGAGTAGACTGAGTGAGTTCTCTGTGGAAAAAAGGTAGAAAAAGTCTAACAGAAAAGTTTGAGCTGCTATTGAACATGGGAGTAAGCAAGAAGCTTGCTGGCACCATCCTTTCTTCTTCTACAGCTATAATTAATACATAATAATTAATAATTAATGTTATTCTTTGATTTAAACGACCTCATGTATTACTCAACCAGGTTTTTATTTAAATTACGCTACACATATGGGATCAAATTTAAATCTACTATAATAATTTTAAACTACGTTTTCCAGATCTATAACTAACCCATACCTTAATTCTCATGCACATAGCCACAGTGTAGCTACTTACATGTATACAGACACCTACACACATACAGCATAAAGACCTATTTTAACTTGTGATGGAAGTGTACTGATGATGTTTACCTGCAGATGGAGCTGGAATTTCTTCTGTGTTGGAGCAGTTCTCATACAGTGAAACAGGCTGGGACCAACAAACCTGCAACAGCACTAGATGAGTCATATGCACAAGGCAGAGATCTTAGCATGTGTGTGAGTGTGTCTGTCGGGCGCAGTGATGGCCTAAAGGTTTGAGATGTGTGCTCATGACAGGAAAGTCACTGACTCAATTCCCAGATTAGCACAAATAATTCTGGGAGGCGAATGAGAAGTGTTTGTGCCTCCCTTATTACAAACCCCTAAGGTGCCCTTGAAAAAGCCATTAAAAGAAATGCTTCTGCTCAGTGGCACATTATGTTGCTCTAATGTGTAATTCTGTTAACATTTGTGCTCAGCAAACCTAGAGAGCCTAAAAGACAGCCTAAAAAAATTTTCCGGACAAAGTGTGTGTTCCTGTTTAAACATCTGTTGTAATCCCTATCTGTGCTGTTTCTCTGCCATGAAGTCTGTATCATATTTAATTATAGTGATATTATTTTCAAATGTAAAAGTGTGGCATTAGCTCCTACTGACTAAATTTGATACCAGTTGCTATCATTATATAATACAATATATATTCTATGCTTATATAATGTAATGTTAATACAATATATATTATTCTCCTTTTATCAAGTGATAAAAACTACTGAGGAAGCCAATGACATGTGGTTAGACCTTGATATTTATTTATTTTTTTCTTTTTCAAGGGTTGTGCTGTTTCCAAAGTCAAATAGATGTTCAACTAACTAGATATTGTTTGTGTTTTGGTGTTACAATTAACTCTTACCCCCCGCATGTCAGCATCCTGTTTGTTCTCCTCCCTTGTGAGCCGCAGGTCCTCTATTCCACCAGCGGGTGGCGTCTTTCCTGGGATCACATTGTAGTAGTCATGATACTTGCTGGCTTCACCTTGCTGCTTGGTCTTTTGTTCTGTGGTTATCTCTGGGCTCCATTTGGGACAGATTTTCACTGCTGACCTGCAGGCAGAAAGTTTCCACTATTATGTGGAGAAACTGTGACATGACGACTACTAATATAATGCACATGCATATATGCAGGTGAGTACACTGTCACACAGAAAGATAAATATAAAGATAGAGACACATACTCATATCAAAAGTATAGATTCCTTTGGATTTGTGAGTGCTTCTGCGCTGATGGATATTAAATTTGAACACACAAAACAAAGTGACACAAATATATGGCTGCAAATAATGATTATTTTCCATGCCAATCCATGCAAATTTTTTATTGATTATTCAACTAATTGCTTTGTCTATAAAATGTCAGCAAATTGTGAAAAATTCTTATCACAACTTCACAATCCCAAATAGCTTGTTGTGTCCAGCTAAGGACAAAATCCAACACTATTCTGTCCCCTACTGTTTGCTTAAACTTATTGATTACATATCTATAAGACAAAGAAAACCATCTAATGCCCATATTTGAAAAGCTAGAACCACCACTGGTCTAAAAGCTAGTGGAAATAATTACTGGCCAATGCAGAGTGAGATACAGCTACATTGCATTCCTTTAAAACTGGACATGTGGCAATTTATTGTGTTGTGTCACAGTAAGACAGCTACAATAGACAGCAGGACAACCTGGGATTGGACGAGAGGACCGGTGGCGTGTGGCTGAGAAGTTGTCGGAAACGAGTCTCAAAGGCCTGACCGATGCTGTTGATAACCTCACCAGCCCGGCCCTGGGGACACTCCAGGATGTGACATGCTGACAGGGAGGGAAAAGAAGAGATTTTTCATAATAATGACAATAAAACGTTGTGCATTTACACAATGAAGCCAGACAGTCCAGTTGCAGAAGCCCAGCTCATCATAACAACACATTAAACTGTCCCTTACCTCTCTGATTGATGGGGCCCTTAGCAACATAAGCAATGTAATCTGCCATATCCTATAAAAAAATTGAGAAAAAAATAAAAACAAGCATGACTATGAAACTTTTGCTGAACACTGTTGCCACAAATGGCAATTAGAAAATGCTAAATGCTAATATAAACATTGCGTATATATAGTTTAGCAGTAGCACAAGTAGAATGTCGATTGACAAGTAAGGTTGTAGCACCTAAACATAAAAGTGTATGGTAATTGAGCAAGTGTGCATTTTATTGCTTATAAATTCAACTTTTAATTTGCAACTGAATGTGTTATTTCTTCTTCTAAAAGTTGCTTGGTCTCACTATTCTCTATATTTCTCTTTATGTCTGCATAGTGTCCAAATGGTCAATAATAAACCTCATGACAGTGTTGTGTAGTTCACTTTATAATCTGGTGGTTTTAGGATCTGCAATCAGCTGTTCGATTCATTATTTTGCTTGGTGACAGCTCATTTAATCATTGAAAACACAGCAGACATTTGCAGTTAATGGTCATCCATGTGTATTCTCTGTTTAATTATTAATTCATTCCTTATCAATGGTTCTCTGATACTAATATAAGAGTAAAGTCAACTGAATATGTTTCAGATTCATAAAGCCTCTGTTGATTTTAATTCCCTCCGCTATCTTCCATGTGTCCGAGCCAACTGAGTTGAGGCTTAGAGCGCACTACAAGATTATTTTAGTTAATTAATTAAACAGCGAGCTATAATCCCATCCAAAGCTTCGCCTGTGTTGTGTTTCCCAGAGAGAAACTGCCTTCTTGTTCTCTCTAGTCTTTGGCCAGGGCAATGCCACAGTATCAAAATGGTGTGCACCCCACTGTTTGTTTGAGCTATAAATGGGGAGTTCATGCTAACCCAAACATAAATATACGTTTTTGTTTGTTAAACAGCTTATTAAGCAGGGTTTGACCTAGACAGTGGCTAATAACTGACATATTCTGCTGGCTTTTCAGACATTAACAGAGCAGAATTGATTTTTCCTCCCAAATGATAAGGGCTTATATTGATTATAGACATTTAGGCTATTCAGGAAATGTTCACTCAGTATGAATAATGCAAATTATGTCACATGGAAATAATGTGGGCATGAAGGGCAAGAGAGGAAAAAATAGAAGTAATTAGTTTGAAACAGACTTTGCGATGTGTAAAGATGATGAAAGCACATACCATCTTTGAAGGTTGTATTAAGTCACAAAAAAGAATTATGATTTGTTGTTTATAGTAATGTATTATAAGAATCACACTTAAGAAGCAGAGAAATTAATTTACCCTACATCTGCCATATTGATGATTCTTTTTTAAATCCTTCCAGTTTACCCAATGATATTCTGCCAAAACCTGTCTTTAATGTGTTTTTATGTCCTTCAAATCCTTTTCCAGTTGCAATTAACATGTGAAATCTAATCTATTTATAATTTACAATTATGGGAAAATGTCTGTAATGTAAAAACAGAAAATAAGACATGGAGGAAATTCTTCTGCTCGTAGAGAAGGAACAGCAGTGAAATCTTATAATAAGGGGATTTTAGTATTACATTGATGTGCAGACAATGAAGATGCATGGAAAGTGATTGCAAACAAAATCATTAAAAGCTTTAATGTTGCTTTTTGCATCCCTCATAAATGGAAAGAAGAAAAAAAAGTGGTATAACACCCTATGGGATTGTTTGAATCATATTCAAATAGGAGGATAAAGCTATTCTGAATTAGACATATTGCTTCAGGTAACTTATTAATCATCATGATCAATAAAATATTTTGTACAATCATTTCAATACAGGCCTTAGAAGGTGTAGTGGTCGTGTGCTCATTTATGTTTTTGTACTGCAGCCATATAGAAACTACTACTACTACTACTACACCTTTGGGGTTCTCTTAACTTTAAGGGTATTTTTAAGTGGCAAGGACATTTGATGAACAGCTTTTGTTAATGTGAGTACAAGTGAAGGAATTTTACTTCTATCTTTCACTTAAATCCACAATTTCACTTTTAGCAGTTTGATAAATATGGGCCCTGACCTCGCACCACCAATTAAAAGAACAGAAGGATCAAGAGTTTGGGTAGGAAATAATTCAATCCTCCATGAATGGCAGCAGACCAAGCAGTAATCAAACTAAATCTACTTACTCACTCTGTGTGTTTGTGCACATGATACCCTATTTGTGTTGCCCACTTCCCATGAGCATGTTTGAATATGTGAAACATTTGAGAATATGAACTTACTGGGTCTCCTCCTGAGGCAAATGAAATGGCCTGCATGGGGTGATAGGCAATCTTCTAATGAAGAGAAGAGAGAGAGAGAAAACAGGTTTTGTTAATGCAATAATTTCCTGTGACAGTTAGGATTTGGTTAAGTATGTTGAAGCTGTAACCTGTAAGGAGGAGGCAGTGATCAGAGTCACACTGTCTGTGGAGACAGCGAGGATGATCCTGCTCCCAGAAAACTGTAGGTTGATTTGACCCAGAATAGCAGACAGTCCCTTGCATACAGGCTGATGATGACAAAAATCACAGTTATTGTAGTTGTGTCTGTGTTGACTGTGTGTGTGTGTGTGTGTGTGTGTGTGTGCATGTGTGTGTGTGTGTGTGTGGGGGGGGGGGGGGGGGGGGGGGGGGGGTTAGCAGCTTACCCTTTTAGTTTTCATTGCTGTCTTATGCGCTGATGCCCTCTCACACAGTCTGCTGATTGCCTCTCTGCACACACGCACACACACACACAAACACAGATTATAAACATGTACACACAAACAGATGTACACGTGCACACAGCAAACACAGAGATACCTTTGTAAACAAGTGATCCAGTGCGTTCTGCTAACATGTGACTTTCATGTGAGAATATGAGAAGAAGGAAACATTACAAGAAGCTCATCTACACTATCAGTTAAAAGAAATATACTGTATCATTGTATTAAAAAGTAGCACTGTATGCTACTTTTGGTGCAGTGAAACTAAATACATTCTCTCAAGTACAATACTTAAGTATTTCTAATTTCTGCTACTTTATAATCTACAACAATTTGTAAGGACATTTGAACTTTTTACTCAGCTGCATTAACTTGACGGGTATAGTTACTATTTACTGCAGATTAACAATACATACGAAAAGAATATAAATTGTAATAGACTGATCCATTCCTTAACTAAAAGTACCACTACATTAATATAAGCAGGCACATTACAAGTACAAATCATGCATTCAAAATCCTAAATAAGCAAAAGTAGAGATGTATTATCAGCCACAAAAGTAAAAGTACCTGTTCTGCAGACAAATTGTCTCTCTAACTGATATAGTATTAAATATGTCATCATTTCAATATTATTACTGATGCATCAATGTGTTGGCGGCAAATACTGATATAGCTGGAGCTAGTTTTAGCTAGTTTAGCTACTACTACTATATATAGTTTAGGAATTTTAGCCAAGTGGTTTCCAACTTAGGGTTTTCAGAGGATCACAAGACAAATCTATGGGATGTTGCGATGATTAATGGGGCAGGAAAAAGGAAAGGAAAAATAAGATTATTACATTACATTTACATTACATTTATTCATTTAGCTGATGCTTTTATCCAAAGCAACTTTGCTAAAATTGCTATTTATGTCAGAGTTCGCACGCCTCTGGAGCAACTACGGGTTAAGTGTCTTGCTCAGGGACACATCGGTGGATGTGTCACATTGGGAATTGATACCGGGTCTTTCACACCAAAGGCATCCACTGCCCCATCGCCACCCCACTATTTTTTTAAAGTAACTTGTAACAAGTTGCCAGATGAATGTAGTGAAGTTAAAAGTACAGGAATTTATTACAGAAATTTGTCGTCCAGCTACACCATTAAAATGCTGTTTGCACAATGATACTTCAGTATTAATAATCCAATATAATAATTATATAATAATATAACACTGGAATGAGTTACTTTTGATGCTTTAGTACGTTTTGATGATGATACTTTTACTTGAGTAAAATTTTGAATGCTTGACTTTTCCTAGTAATGGAGTATTTTTTGCATTGTGGCATGGGTTCTTTTGCGTAAGAAAAGGATCCGAGTACTTTCTCCACCACTAACTACAGTATACATGCCTTGAACTTAATTACACTAAGACAAAAGTAGTGACACGAGTGTTATATGCTATAAATGCTGGTCTTTACATTGGTGCAATTTTTTAACACTGGAGACATAAAAATTTAAACATCATACCTGTTGCAGAATTTGAAAGTACTATATTTTATGTATCTATTATTAAGAATTTTAATCTATTGTTTATCTGTTTTCATATTTCACATTATGGTGTATGTAATGTTGTCATTTTATTGTATCAATTCTATGCATTATGCTTCTGATCTTATCCATTTTGTGATCCTTGATTATTTTCTTCATATTTTAAGTAATTCATTATAATTCTGTCTTAAATGCTTTGTAACCAAGGGCGTTGTTTGTGCTGAAAAGTTGTGGGGACATACAGGCTCAGATTAGGGGTGTGAAGAGACACTTAGCTTGCGAGACATCACGACATGCAATATTAGGTTCACCAGAATGAGACAGAAAAGATCCTTAAACAGTCTTTTAAAGATAGCCTCACTGCCAAGATATATGAGCAGGTAGGCTGGGGGGACCTACCCCAGGAAATTTTGATCTTTAAACACGTCATTTCCTGCATTCTGGTTAAAGTTTCCGCACAAATTCATGGTGGAAATGTTTTTATTTCTGTAAAAGGAAACACAAAATTCTGGTGGCAGGTGACATTTCAAATTATATAAATATCATAGAACATGATGCAGTGCAGCTGTCAGAAATTCTGCGCTGCTTTCAGATCGGGTTTTCCTGTAGATCAACTTTTCTCATGTAATATCATCCCTGCTGAGGCAACACATGTATAGGCATGATTTAGGCTTCCCTACTCTTTTTTTCATGTTCAAAGGGAGAGAAATGAAAACTTGACCAAAAAGAAACTGTGCCAAGAAGTTGTTAAAGTTACTGATTGGTGGATACATGTTTTGGGGTCATTTTATATTCAGTAGCTTGTTTTTTTTAGCTTACTTTTTTTTTTTTTAACAAATTATGCTTTAAAAAACGTGGTGGGGACAAAATCAGCCATTTCAAAAAGTGGTGGGGACATGTCCCCAGCATCCCCAGGGTAAATGACACCTTGTATGTTTGAGACCTTTAGATTTTATGTTCTATGTGGTGCTGTTTCTTGATCAGCAGGACTGTGAATGAGTCGTTTCCTGGTCATTTTAAGCTATACATACAAATACAACAAATATATAGAGAAAAAATAAATAAAAATAAAAATAAAATAAATTAAATAAAAGACTGTTAGTGTAACTGACCTATAATTGACTACAAAAATATGTGTTCTGATCTGTGTTCTCATATTAAAGCTGCATTTCTTCAGAGCTTTGCAGTCGCTGACATGCCTGTCTTCAGAGAGCTGATGGTGAGTCGAAGAGGTCAAAGCATACAAACACCCACCCACACAAAAGTATAATCCCACCATCTAGGAATTTAGATTTGTTTTCCAAGGAACTGCTTTTACTTCTCCTTGAAAAAACTTTTATGTAATGGATTGAGGTCTCCCTCCTTTAATAAGACTATGAGAGATCATTAGGAGGAAATTCATCTAATTGAATTTTCTGCTCTATCATTCAGCAGTATTGCTGTGAACAAAGGTTGCTGTGTTCATCGGCATTTTGGCATCCTACACTGAGATGTCAATATCAAATGATGAGGAAAAAGCCCTGGTTTATGAAACATTATACATTTAATTTGATTTCCCCCTTTGAAACATGTTTTTAATAAACCACACATGTCTCACTTGGCAAATATATGTTCAATGAATTCAGGGTAAAGCTTGCAACAAGCAAAACACCAGCATATTCATGCATAACTTCATACTCAAAGAAGTTAGATGTTTATTCTTATGTATCTACGCATATTTGTGTGTGCGTGCGTGTGTGCGTGCGTGCGTGGTGGTAATTGGAGGACCTCCTACCGTGTGACTTGCATTCTCGTTTCAAAGTCAAGGGTTCTCATGGACTGGGTCACCTCCACACTACCCATGTACTAGGAAAACACAACAAAACACCCGTTATTCACTGATTATAAGGTAAAATAATACAGACAGTTCGCTGATGTAGGCAATGTTTCTGTCCAGTTTTTCCACAACTGAAAGATAAAGCTGACAGGATGTGAGGTGACAGGAAAGGAAAAATACATTCCTTCTGCTTCCTGACCTTTCTCTATTCTTTGTTTGTTCTCTTTGTCTTTATGTTGATTAACCTCTGAATACATTTCTCTAAAATATTGTGTGTAAAAATGTAAAGAAGGATAGAAGAGCCCATATACATGTGCAACATGTGATTATGGGTTTGTAAAATTTAGCTTTTAAGGGATCTCAAAAAGCCTGAAAACCACTGGACTAATGATGCGGTTACATGGCTTTCACACCAAAAGCACACAACCGACATTTCACAGACCATAGCCATTATTTCCTATGGACAGAGAGGAGTTGCATAACCGGTAGCAACGTGTATGCAGATTTTCCAGCAGGTTTCTGTGGAGTAAATTCAACTATTCACCTTAGTTGAAAGTGTTCAACTAAGTCAAACTTTGTCTCCAAATACGTCTTTGATGAAAGGAGGATGTTATGACAGCGATAATTTTACTATAAATTAAAATGGTTTTGTGGATTTCTGAATTTCTGTAATAAACATTTTAAAAAAGCATGGCAAAGATACAAGGTTGGAAAATGAATAATGATTATTTACATTCTGTTCTAATGTGTTGCATCCTAAATAGCTGCTTTGTTGAATTTTGTGCTGCGCTTCATTTTGCACTACTTAACTGTAACACAGACTTGTGCATTTGGTTTGAAACTATGCTATGCAGATGACAGCCAACTGTATAGCTGTAGTGCCTGATGACCTAAACAATCTAAATTGATTAACAGACTACTTTAGGAGAATTATAAATACTGGTTATTATAAATACAGATTCAAAAAAAGTTTTTAAGTGGATTTGGCAACAGAATCAATCAGACACAAAATGTTTAAGAATCAGTTAATTTGTATTTTTCCACCTAAGAAATAGCTAAAGTCAAACCACATCTTTTCTAACATTACGCATTTCTGTAATGCTTTTATTTTCTCTCTTCTTAGTAAACAAGACTAAGACACTAAACCCATGCTAGAGACTCTGCGAGACTATACTAAATGTTAACATCAGCATGCTAACATGCATGTTTAGCAGATAAAATGTTCACCATCTTAGTTTAGCACTTTAGCACGTGGGCTGACCGACCGATCGACAGACATTACCATTCTTTGATTCATGTCGCTACCATGGCTAAAAATAACGCATCGCAACTAAAGCTTACCTGTGACTTTTAAAATGTTTTAAATTATTCTACCACCTTTGCACATTTGTGACTGTCTCCTTTACACTTTACTTTTACACTAACTGCTGGCTTAGATCATTGAGCACTTGAACATTAAATGTACATACAGCTGTGCTTATGGACCAAAACTGTGGAACAGCACTTATGACATCTTGACATAAAGATAAAGGTGTGAAGAGAATGGAGAACCAGACCACATTTAGGCCATGTACACTTAAATGCTCTTCTGCCAGTCCCACTTCTATTGGCCATGAGCTTTGGCAGAGCAGACCCTATAGGCTGGAGGCAGGATGAGTAAGTCCACTGATGGAGACCAGACTTAAATCAATATGTGTGTGTGTGTGTGTGTGTGTGTGTGTGTGTGTGTGTATGTGTGTGTGTGTGTGTGTGTGTGTGTGCATGTATATGTGTGGGTGGGGTAAGTGGGCAGGAGTGTAATGTATGTGTGTGTGCTTGTTTATAGAGGACAATCAGACAGTCCGTTCTCATTTCCATCAGTGGACAGCTCACAGGCCCTGCTCCTAATCACCCATGCGGACACACCTCCGGTTCTAGGACAGCATGGGCTCTGCTGATACCGGATACATTCACACACATGCATTCACTCACACACACACAGAAGCCAAGCAGAGAGCCAGGATGAGTCACTACTGCCTACACAGGAAGCTCTATCTGAGAGGGAGGGGGTGAATGTACAAAAGTGAGTGTGATGGTGTGGATAGAGCACAGGGAGACAATGTGTCTGACAGTTTGTGCGTGAGTCCAATATTCTCATGTATGTGTTTGTGTTGGCACTGGTGGGAATTAAACTGTGTACCTCAACTCTCTGCTGGGATCCTGGATATTAGCTGCACTTTCTTGCAAGTGAAGAAGCTTTACGCTGACACACAATCAATCAATTTGAGCAAATTGTCAAAGTGAAAAACATGAAGATTAGTCGGGCAAAGAATCCTACACACATGCTTAGTTGCACTGCTTAACATGTGTGGTGATAGGTACCTTGATGTGATGGTGAACAGCTCTGTTTGCCATCTGTACCACTGTACAGTCATCCACCGCAGAAGAAATCTTCAGACAACATAGACCATCTCTGTGTTGCGAGTGAGGAGGACAACTAGGGGTCCAGGGGAGGCTGGCCATCCGATGCAGGGTGATGGGTCTTTTTGTGCAGTGCAGAGCAAAATGAGTTAGGTGGTGGCCAGTGGATAGGGGCACATTGAGGGAGGGTTGGCTACAAAATCTCTGAGTAGGGCCAGAACCCCACTCTGTTCCGGAAAAGGGTCTGTCAGTTTGTCCATCAATGGCTCTGTCCCTGGCTGTGTTTGTCTGTCCCCTAAGGCTCTGCAGGGAAATAGGACTTTGCAATCGGATGTTGGCCATGCGGGGAATGAAGTCCCTCAGGGTGGACGGCCCATGGTGTGTAGGCATCCTGGGATCCAGCTGGGCAAAATCAGAGTCTAAGCACAGGTCCGTCAGCATTCTTTGGGGTGGATCCTCCAGAGACGTCAGCGAATCGTTGCGCAGACGACTGTATTTGGTGCGCTTCAGCATGCCTGTAGAAGATGAAAAAAAAGTGTCACAATTGGAAATTCAGCATAGTGATTTTCATTATGCTGATTATGTCTGTAATAACAAAAGTTATGAGCTACCTGGTAAGAGTCCTGTCTGTGATTTGAACCTTAGTAAGGTTTGCTCTCTCATAATCAGGGAACAGGACAAAAGAGAGCACTGGGACAAAGTAAAAAAGACAAAAGAAAAACCTGGGAAAAGGAATTAGACTAACAATGACAGTTATCAAAAACAGAGGATTGACTTGATAAAGGAGATTTGACTACAGATAGCAGAATTACAGAGAGGCATGACGCGCATTACGTTGATCATTTTGGTTGAATAGCTAATCAGCTGATTTTTAATAAATTGTCTTACTGTGTCCCCAGATTATAAAATGGGATACCTGCAGTACATTTCAGTGCATTCAACTCACCAGTGTGGGGCTGGGGATGTCCTGTGGAGTCTAGAGTCCAGTCTGCTCCGCTCTAGTCAAGCTGAGTACAGTCCCAACCTACTGACCCATACACTTTCTCAGTCAGTTGCCAGGCTTCCAGCTCTGCTTCACCTCAACAACAACTTTCCTCCCGTCTGTCTTTTCTTTCTGAGTCACAGCAGAAATGTGCAGCTTTTATGAATGAACTTTCTCTTTTTTTATGAATGAGAGGCTCTCGCTCACTTCCTCTGTCTCTCTATGACGCTGCATGCAGATGAATGTGTGAATGGAGCGGAGGAGAGATTGACAGACGGCCCCTTAGGCTCTCTCCCCCTCCCTCACCCATAAACTACCGTCCAATCACAGGCGGGTAGGGTGACTCATGCTGTACACACACACACACTTATACACTGAAGCAGAGCCAATACAGTACATGATTGCTCTATTCCTCTCTTCTAACATCAGTTGCACCTCATAGATGGTGTTAGTGTTTGATACATTATTAGCCTGGCTTTCCGCCCTTCCTGTTTTCTCTTAATTTGAGGGTTTAACATCTGTACTAATTGATACAGCTCAGATTGACTTGATTTACACAATGACATATATTCCATGAAGACACAAGAGGAAGAGGATTTAAATGAAACATTTGCATTTCAGCTTGATTCCAATCAGAACAATGTATCAGGCACCGACTAAATACTGTTTTGCATACTGTACTTATTCCTGATTAAAAGATTATCTAAAAGCAAACAAGCAGGTAGAGTGTCAAAGTACTTCCATACTTCGGCCTGGAATTATAAGGTAAATTTAAAGGATTTTAGAGTAAAAAAATATTTCTGACTTTAAAATTAACAACTTAATTACAGGTAACTTGACAACTGCCGACTGTATGTAAATCCGCTGACTATAATAAGAAAAACTCTTCAACTCTGAGAAGAAAATAGTGTACAGCAGAGCTTTGCCCTTCCCCAGTGGTTGTTTAGTAAAACTGCAATCTAGGCCTGCAACTAACTATTATTTTAGTTATCGATTAATCTGACAACTATTATCTCGATTACGCAATATATAATTTGTCTATGAATTATTGGACAATAGTAAAAAATGCAGTCCAAAGCCAAAAGATACTCAAAAACGAAGAAAAGAATTGAATCCTCACATTTCAGGACCTGGAAACAGACAATGTTTGGCATAATCAATTATCAGACTAGTTGCAGATATATTTTTTCTTGATCTATTCTTCTGCAATCTAATTGTGTACATGCTTATGAACCAGCCAACAGTTGTAGAAATTGAGGCATCAGACAAATGACTCACATAAACATTTTAATGATGTTAATCATCAGTCCATACATGTTAAGAGTGATAACAGGATTATGAGAAACAGCCTCTAACAATGTTGCTAGTGATGTACAGTCTAAAGAAGACAATCTTAAATATCCATATAAAGACGAGGAACACGTTGAAAAAGTACTTCATTTAACCATTTTTTGTGTGTTTACATTGTTCACATTAGTTACAAGACCTTTACCAGTACGTATTTACATAGTGCAAAAGACACTTGTCAGTTAACATACTTCAAACACTTTAATGGAAGTCATAGCAACAAAAAGCCTACACACAGCGTACCTTTTATCAAACCAGAAATACTTTCATAATCCCAAGTATGATATTCAGTACACCGTCATCTCCCTTCTCAGGGCTTCACATTGCATACAGCCCAACATACTGCATTTGCCCACCGCATCACCATCGAATAGCTGAAATCTCACTATGATTCACTATCAAATACCATTATCAAATTGGATTCCAACTGTTAAAATGTTAAAACTATCAAATGAATTTAAGAACAGGATGATTGTATTTTTTAAATACAATGCAAAATCAAAAGCTCTTTTGTACACTTGTATTTACAAGGGTTTATCATTAGTATGTGCATGATTTTGTGAAGACTTGTTTGACCTCCCAGTGGTGACTCTGCCCCAATGAGAGTACTTCTCAGCTGTGGTGAACTGACTTTAGATTAGCTGATATAGCTGGGCGCTCACAAAATCTGTCCATAACAACCACAATCGCTTTAAAAGGATTAATTTCTTTTTATTTATTTTAATATTTATGTTTATGTTGCTACTCTGGTTTCTTCTGTCTTGTAAGCCTGTTTGGGCTGGGCAAATTATTTACGCATGACACAATAATAATGAAAATCAACAATATAAGCAACCATGTGTGTTCTTTTTTCAACTTGGGTATTGTCAAACTTCATGAATACCAGTAAACACCTGCTTGTCCTATTGGTTTGGTAGATTTAGGTGGCGGGAAATAGGAAATAGTCTACACTGGTAAAAACAAGGACTTCGTGCACCTTTCCAGTCCCCCGATTATTTCATTATATTGTAAACTATTTACACAGGTGTTAAGCACTTTACTACCAAGTTTATTTCTGACACTTGCAAAATATCTTTCCGGATGGACTTAAAAATATCTTAGTGTTAATGATAGATTTCATTAACAGGCTTCTAAAATGGTGATAGGTCATTACCAAGTAAGAGACAGCTTGAGAGCCCCCATCAGAGAACAAAAACCACCAGAGAGAACAAAACAGGTGCACTTTGTTTTTTTATGAAGCACAGACATCATCTGGGAACTCAAGACAATTCCAGTCAGAGGAAAACAACCCCAAATAGTTTCACACTAGGCAAGATCAATATGACAAACCATTATATACTGTAGTAGAACCACATAGACAAGGTTATATACAACAAAGCTTGTTTTGCTTCTTAGAAGTTAAGTCGTTTGAATCATCTGAATACAGAATGGGCCACTTATCATCTGAACATTAAAAAACACTCTCTGAAGACTGATGGGCGGGAGTGGTTTTGGTAGAAAGACAGAACCCCTGACACTAATATTTTGAGAGGAAAGCTAATTATCAAAGAAACAGTAATTAAGAAATGCACGTCTCTCCTTCCCTCATGGAGCAGTCAGGTGAAAAACATAACACACACACACACACGCACACACACACGCACATTATTTACAAAGATAAAGCTAATGAACACAGCAAAATAAATGCAAACTATGTGCCTATAAAACACACAAGCACACAAATACTTGTAGAGCTTCATCTCAGCTCTGTATAAAGTAAGACGGGAGCTGAAAGGTTACAACCTTCCTTCTCTGTAAGCTACAGACAGCAGTTCAACATTTTTTTGTTTGTTTTTTTGTTTTGTTTGTTTTTTTTTTAAATCGCTCATCACTTGCTCCCAGAAACATCCCTGACTCTGAAAGAGTTCAGCTTCGGAGGAGGAAAATCTAAAAATTCCCTCTGAATTCAAGTGTAGCAGGTTATGGGCAGAACGAGTGAGGGTATCCTTTTAAATGACAAGATGATGAAAGTATTGGTGTCAATTATTATCCCTCAAACTGTATTAGTTGTCATTTGGTCTGCGACCCTGTGTTTTTATAAGTTGGTCTCTGTAATGTGTTGGTCAGTTGGTTGGATACCTGAGACTATGTCTGGTGTAAGGGGTTAGAGACAGAGGAGAAAAGCTGCTGGCTGCTGTGAAGGGGGATGTGTGAGTTTAACAGAGGACAGAGGGAAGGAGTATATGTAAGAACAAGAGAGGTGGCATCAACCGGTGACCTTCTTAGCCTCCACTTGCTCTTTGCCCTCCATCGTTGTCTCTGTGTCAGCTAAATCGAGGTCCTCCTCGTCCTCACTCTGCCCTCTCTCCTCCTCATCGTCTTCCTCCTCCTCCTCCTCCTCTTCCGTACTTTCCTGGCTCTTTCCCAGCTGCAGGTTTTCCAGGGTCTTTGACACCCAGGATTCGATACGGCTGCTGAGGGTGGGCACCTCCACAGAAATAGGTTCAGGAGTGTAGTCCTCCTCCTCTTCGTCTTCCTCCTCTGCCTCTTCCAACATCCCGGGGACCAGGGTGGAAGTGGTGGAGGTGATGGAGGAGTTCAACGGGCCCCTGCAGCTCCCATCCAACGAGCCCGTCTCTGTGCTCTGCTGAGAGGCCAGCTCCAGCCGGTCGTCAACCCGGACCTCGTCTTTCTCACCTGTACCCTGTGTCAGAGGCCCTGCCCTGGGTTGGGGAGCTGTGGAGACAGGAGGGGCAGCACCGGGGGTGGCTGTCAGGGGCTCATTGGCTCTCTGGGCAGCTGTGGAAGGTGCAGGGCGACTCGGCTCAGCTTCTACAGCCTCCAGGGCATCTGAAGTCTCCACCATACTCCTCCAGTTGGTCTCTGAAGGAATAAATAGACTTGTTAAGCTCCAACAGTACAGATGGTGGAGGAAAGTACATTTACTCAAAAACTTGCATTTTACTTGAATGTTTCCAGTTTCTGCTACTTTATACTTCTACGCGTCTATATTTCTGAGGGAAATATTGTATTTTTCGGTTCATATTTTGTATAAAAAACATTTAACTTAAATTTAAGATTGAGAGTAAATCAGTTTGGCTGGTCCAGTTGGGGCCCTTGTCTCATTTCAGGTGTCTGAAGTTCCACCATTAGGTGGTTTAATTTAAATTACTGTTCAAGGTTCAAGAAGTTAGTATTAAAGAAAAAATGTAAACATTTTGAGTAGCAGTATCTTTTCTACCACAATAATCATCTAAGAGTTCCTCAATCATCAGTAGATTCAACTCGGCTAAATGTTTCTCATGCATTGATGCATCAGTAACAATAACTGGTACTTAACTTAGTAAGTAAAATGATCTGAATACCATACGTCCAGCACTGATAACAGATAACCATAAGAAAAATATATAACAAAGATCCCCAGCACAGAGCCACAAATGAGTGATCTTACCATACTCCTTCTCGTTGACCTCTGAGATGGGCTCGGAGAAGATGGAGCAAAAAGAGATAGCAGAAGCAGCAGAGTGGTTGCGGGAATGTCCCATGTGGTGCGGGACTTTCTTGTCATTTTTCAGAGCTTCCTCAGCCTGCTCCTGCTCCAGAGCCGACACCATGTCCTTGTAGGCCTTCCTAGCCTCTTCTGTCAGAGACACTAAACGGTTGAAGAGAGCCTAAAGAAGGTAGAGGGATTTAAACAAGTCAGCAAGGGGCAAAAAAACCTTATGCTTAGAGATGATCCTGTGTTTTCAAAGGTGTTTCTTGAGTGTCTCTCCCCTATATTGACGACTACTGACTACTAGCCTATATTTTTTGTTCATTCCCTGACCTGATATTAAGACAGATGGATCGGATGGATAGATAATGTATAGTATAATAATGTATCAAAAACTATTTATTACAATCAAGGGGTTTTAGTGAAAGGGAGTGCCTTACCTCAGCTCCAGAAAAGTTGAAAATGCCAACCACACTAACAGGCACTAGTTTGTTGACGCAGCGTCCAAGAGCTTTTCTGCCCAAAGCAAACACAAAAGGGATCTCCTGCTCCCTAGCCATGGCAATTACATTGTACAAAGCTTCATCCAAACCACCTGCAACACAGTTAACAATTGGTCACTCAAATGTACAGAAAATGTAAATACATGAAAAAAAAGAACAGAAAATATCAGCTAAGGACTCGAACACAAGAGTGCCCCTGCTGTTTTGGTAATACCAACATTAGGCGTGGGAGCTACACAACCCCACATCTATTAATTCAAGTATGACTGCTGGGTTTGTACGCAATGTATGCTTTCTTGTGAGTGTTCATCATGAGATTTTCTTTTTTGAAATTTTAATTCTGCAATAACTGACTTTTTTTTTTGTCCACTTGAAGGCAGTGGAAACAAGTTGTGAGCACAACATTGACACATCATCACCTTTCACGTTGACATGGCAAATTTGTTAGCAAACGGTTACTTATTTACACATTCATTTGGAGTCATATTTCTGGCCAAGTGCAATATTCAATCTCTTTTAGCTCTGTTTTTGGATGCTGCCTAACTCATGAGTGAAATATCTGAAGGTTTTTTTTTTGCTGACGCTATGAGAGCAGTGACAGTGAACCAACACAGTAAAGTTGTTGGCTCAACAGATCAATAGAGAGCTGAAAGTTGCTACAAAGCTGGGTAAAACCAAGGGGAGCTGCAGATTTGGGTGATAATTCTCTGTAGGTTCATCACTACGAGCCACCTATTTCACATACATTGTTATTATAAAAAATATCGATGATAGCGGCTTTAAACATGTTCACAGCTCAGATAATCAGACTTCAGACAATTTGATCAAATATGGACTGATGCTGAAGACGGTATGTCAATATTCACCTTTGGCCTGGATCTTCTCACAGTTGGGAGAGATGATAACACACTTAATCTTATGCAACTTCATGTGCTTGGTGACCTCTCTGAGACCCATGACCAGGCGGCGTTTGGATTTGGCCTTGGTAGGATCCTTCTGGTAGACCCGCTCCTGGAAACGCACCAGTTCCTGTAATAGCAGTGTCACGCTCTCATCGATCTCCTTACTCAGCACTTGGTTACAATACCTGCAGAA
Source organism: Micropterus dolomieu (assembly GCF_021292245.1). NCBI lineage: Eukaryota > Metazoa > Chordata > Actinopteri > Centrarchiformes > Centrarchidae > Micropterus > Micropterus dolomieu. Next base: position 10,255,393 of record NC_060169.1, on the reverse strand, counting down.
GGAAAAAAAAAAGAGGTTACAGATGTTCAAAACAGCACTTTCATCTTTTGGGTGACTGCTAAGCTAACAATGACAATTGTCATCAATGTTAACTAACACAAATGATGCTGTGAAAGGCAAATTAAAGGCTTTATGACTTCAATGAGTTTATTAATCTATTATTTAATTTACAAACAAAGAATAAGCACAATTATGATAATCCAAATATGTTTTTCAAGCAAATATAAATAATGTAGCCCCTAAATTGGGTCATCTGCTGCTTTTCTTTGTCTTAGGCAACCGTTACATGAGTAGCTTTTAAATTTTGAAGTTGGTCCAATACAACAAATTGATGTTAAAGCCCCCCTCCAGTGTATTGAGTCATTTCCTTACAATGTCGATTACCCACATAGTTTGACAAATGGCTTAATTTTTTGCTCAAAGTTGCAAAAGTTTCTTAGTTGTTAAAATAGGGTTGTGACGTGTGACTATAGTAATTCCATAAGTCATACGTCATTCTCACTGTCATGCCTCGTTAAACTGTTAAACACCTCGTAAAGTCAGAGCATCAAACTGATAAACATTGTTGTGAGCTAGCTAACCAATTTATCATGTATTTACTTAGAACTTACAGTAGGTATGTCTCTGTGTGTCTGATGGTTTGTCTTTCTAGTTTAGTTAGCTAAGTTAACTTAGTTGTAGTTAGCCAGGTGAAGTTAGCTAGCATAGTTATTGCAGAAAGTTGGCTAACAGAGGTTCTTAATTTTATTTTTTATTTTCCTCCTCTTGGTTTCGTGTGCTGTTCATTTCCACTATGGCATCTGTGCATGCAGTGTTGGAGGACAGATGACAGAAAAATCGTCACACTTTCACCTGCCACCGTCTTATATACAGTCTGCAACATGTATTTTACTGACGGCCGTTTTACCAATGCATCAGCGAAGGCACCCACCACACCCCCGCGGTAAAGTAAGCGCACCATAAAAAATAGGAGTTATCGTGTGCAGTGCTTGACAGGACCATCGACTGTATGACTGATAACAGCTGATACTCGCACATTAGTTTCTATCATGGGTAAGTAATAGCTACTCCTGCCAGACAGTAAAGTGTACGAAACTTTACAGTGTAGTGATGTTAACACAGCATGTCGTTAGTGAACACTTCAGCTGGTCAGTTTTTGGTTGTCATGGTAATGTATTACGTCCGACTATTAACCACACCCCCATTCTCTGTTTGAGAAAGAACGTTTACCAAAAATGGCACAAAAACTGTCTGGATGGGGCTTTGATTTGGAATTTAGAACATCTTGGGGCATTTTTTTAAAAAACTATTTTCTGACATTTCATAGACCAACAATGAATTGAAAAAGGTCTATGATAAAAATAATTGTTGAATCCCTAAAAAAGCTTTAGTCTTTGTTGTTCTCTTTAAAATTGACCAATTCAAAGTTTTACACAGCTGTTCATGACAACTTTGTTTAACTGCTAGTTGGTTACACTTATGCTATTACCCTTTGTTGCTATCTGACCCCTTTTCTGAATCAGGGTAAGCCTTGCAGGCTCTCTAAGACAGAGCAGAGCCATCTGATAGCACGTGTACTCCCACTAGTGTTGTGGTTTGATGAAAACTATCGGAAGGTCGACGTAGTGTGGTCTGACGGACAAGTGAAGAGGTCAGTGCTGAGAGGAGGAGCTTGGCCACAGAGGCCTTTGAGGATTTAAATGCAAAATCTGTTAGAGAAGGGTGGGCTGGGACAATAGGCCTACAGCAGAGGACACAGAGGGACAAAGCAGTTTTTGTGACCACTGACATACATTTTTGCTGAGAAGGGACAATGTGCTATGCCATACTCTACAATTCTTTATTGTACAGTTTCGCCCTTAAAAACACCCATTAACTTTCAGAGTACGCTTCTCACGGCCACGGCTCTGATTCTTGAGTGGGACAAGTATTTGCTTTGGTAACCATTTTTTGTTACCACATTGTGCATTTTTGAGACATTCCAATGCCAAGGATTCCTACAAAATGTCTTTCCCTGTTCAATATTTGGTTTCTTACTCCATGTGGGGGTAAGAGAGCGCACTTACTCTCTGAAACGTCGGCTGTGGATCTTGGTGATGGCGTTAGAAGCCATGGGGCTCCCAATGCCAGAGCTGGCAGGAGAACCCTGGGATACCGGTGTGATGCTGTAGGGAGAGTTCTGACTGGCTGGGGAAAGGGACGCATCACTGGGCATACTCAGACCATTGTCTGTGGTACAAACAGCAGACCAGAAATAACAATTAGAAAATGTATCATGGAAACCAAAAATATGGGTAAAACTGAATTGTTTTCACTTCTTAATAATGAATTAACCCCACCTTCTTGGGAGGCAGGCTCTCGAGGAAGATCATCAGTAAAATGTAGACACTCCTCACCATGCTCCTCCTGGCCTGAAGACTCTTGTTCTACACTTGACTTCCCTTTCTTCCCTTCCCGTTCTTTCAAGATAATCTATCGAAACACAAAACACAAACACAATATCAATAACAACAGCACTTGGCAGGTTCAAAGATCTCCATTCCTTTTACCAATTTCTATGTAGACAATATAACATCTTTCTCCCATCTCTCCTAAATGATTAACTTCAACTTGAATCATAACCTTCTTGAGGGCTGTTGGCCGTTTCACTTTGGGGATCTCTCTCTCCTTCCCCCTCTTGATACGTGGTGCAGTGGAATCCAGGGTATTATGTGGGGCTGAGTATGGCTGCTGATGACCCTTTAACATGGACGGCATGCTGGTCGAGCCTGAACCGTGGAATGGAGTAGTTGTTCCAACTGGGGAGAATGACAAGTCAGTATACAGGCAGAATGTGAGTATGTGTAAATGTGTGTGCACAGTAGGTTCATTATGTTTGGTTTGTGTTGGGACTGTCAGAGGTTTTGAGTCGACTCAGTGGTCATGCTCAGGCAAGTCAGTGGGGGCAACGAATCAAGCTTAATGAGTCACATTAAGTTAAAGAGAAATTAGGAGTAGGTGTTAGCTTTAGTAAAGTCTGATAATCACTATATTTTTGAACATGTTTTCATAAGGACATTTACAAAAGATACATAAATACCAGATATTAGATTAAAAAAAAACAAAAAAACAAAACAGCAAAACTGCAGAATGGGGCTAAATTTCAAACAAGAAAACTTAAATGAATGAAATAGGACATTTGTTTAAAAA